>NW_006434366.1:4515090-4532617 GCF_000325575.1 Pteropus alecto | reverse complement strand
TGCGCCTGGGAGCGGTCGCCGCGGCCGGGCTCCAGCCTCCTTCTCGTTTTGCTCTCCCAGTTTGACCCCAGAGCTTTGGCACATGTATTTGGATTTTCAGTGAAACCGTAGAATGGGGGGGTCAGGCTTTTCTGTTTTTTTTTTTTTTTTTTTTTAATGAATCTTACGTTTTAAATTTGTCTCCTGAGAGATGCCAAGTTTAAAATCCATAAGAATTTAGGAACAGAGCAGCGTTTTGGAAGACAGCCATACGCGAAAGCATCCTCTGGCCTTACCTGGGCATTATATTGAGACAGAGCCACTGAAGGTGGGGAAAATAAGAAGCCTCCATTGGGCTGGAGCCCGGCACCTGTGTTAGCCTCACCCTCCCCTGGGTTAGCGGGGACAGTTAATCTCTAGATTCCCTCACTGACCGTGGCGAGCGTCTTCAGCTCCCTCCCTGGCTCTGTCTTGTCTGGTGTCTTAGTTAAGTCTCGCTTTACTCATACAAGGTTTGAGCCATTGTGACTTCTGTGACCACCGTTCCAAACTGTCCTCCTGTAATGGGTGATTTTTTTTTTTTTTCTCATTTGGGATATCTTCGGGTACATTTGTGATATCTTAGGGTCCATTTGTGATTTCAGACTCTAGTAAGATAGGGCTGTTTTGAAAACAACCTATCTGCTTTCTAGCTGTTAGTTACATAAACTCTGAGCCTCGGCTTTGCCCTATTTTTAAATGAAAATATTAAGACCACCTATCTCATTAGGTTATTGAATCAAATGAGACGATGTGTACAGAATATTTAACACTTGCTTTGCATGTAGTTAATGCTCAATAAACCCGACCGCATTCACTTCTTATATCGAGAGGGCTTATACTTTTTAAAAAATCACTGCAATTAATTCTAGTTTGGAGTAATAATGTATTTAGTGTAATAATGCAATGTAATGTATGGGTTAGAAGTAGAGTAACCATGAATCTTATTTAAACATATATTTATTTTTAATGAAGAGTGAAAATCAAATGGTTTCTGTCATTACCAGCTCACCACAAAATCATACTGTGGTAGAGATCTACTTGTAAGAAGTAACCTCCCCATTTTTCTTCAAATAGAATCAATAAACGTGAGTGATTGTTTTTTAGTTACAAAATATATCAAGGAAAAGTGTAACTGTGTGCATTCTGCAACATAATTTAATGTGGGCAGACAAACTGAGACTAATTATGGTGTTAGGTTTTCCTAGGAAATATTTGGGCAATTAACTTCTACAGGTTGAAAATCAGTCTTGTGAGGACTTCCGTGTTCTCTGCCTTCAGTAAGGCAGCGCCCTCTCTCCTCCAAGACCTAAATGTTTTGTAGAACTTCCCACCGTAGAATATTGTTTTCACTTTAAATATTTCTACTGTAACGAAATCAGAAACTTGTATTATTTTGAAATGTTCTCGATAATTTCATTATACCTTTTTTCCCCTTAAATTTCATGACAAGGTTTTGAAGTCACATGCTTACAAATTGGACCGTCTCCTGTTACCTGGCGTGTGTCCGTGTTTCTGTAGATCATAGGGCAGTAGGTCGCATAGCTCAGCTTCATAATGCTAATTTGATAAGTCAAATCGATATATATAAAAAGTATAAATGTAGATGTTTCTAACATTTTTATAAAAACTAATATTTTCTGCATGATTGTATCTGAGTGACAGTACAAAAATCACGACTTTTCTAATTTTAAGAATGAAATGTGTTTTGGATGGGAGACCACCTAGGAATACCAGGTGCCGTAGGTATAAAAAATAAAAATCAAAAAGAACGAAATATTTGGTGACGTGGTGTGCCTGTCAGCAAAGAAACTGGCTTTGTCATCGCTTCTGATCCAAGTTTTGCAACAGCTGCTTTGAAATCATTTGGATTCTGCTGAACGTAATAGGAGAAAAACACTGTCCCATGCTCCAAATTTCTATTTCTAATTGAATATTGATACCCAGGTCCCAAGTTAAAATTAGCCTCATTTGGGGGAGTTATTATAGTTCTCACCTAGGATTCTTATAGGGCAGTATCTCAGGAAACTGGCACAGAACACGGCACGTGATAAGGAATCATTTAATTTTAATTTTTGCTGCTCTTTCTACATTTTAGGTGTGTACACAGGAGATATGGGGATAGAAATGATCCAGCTAGTCTCACTTTGATCATCCTGTACTGAGTTAGTTTATTCTCCAAATTTGCCAAAATCGCAGTCGAGATTTACTCCTTGATCGACTTTGGAGATAGTGTCCCAGTGGCTGACGCTGCTGGGAGCACACACCGCTGATGAGGAGGGGACCTCGGGGACCACGCAGTTTCTTACAGGCGGGGAGGAGGCGGTTCGAAGGAGGCCTCTCCAGGTCGCAGGGTGTTAGCGGCAGAGCCAGGCGCAGACAGGGGTCTCCCGACTTCCTGTGTAATGTCCTGTGTACTGCAGCCCACTTCCTCTGAGGCGGAGGGACACCCTGTCCCCTGCTGATGTTCAGAAGCCCTTTAGGTGTTTGTGGGCAACGTAGCATAGCGGCTCTGTGGATGGAGCACCCCAGAAGTTAAGGCAGCGAGAGAGTTTTCTCTGGCGGGCGCCTTTGTGTGTGACCTGCTTTCTCCTCTTAGGGTGCTGATGTTCTGGTTCTTCCAGTTTTCTGGAGTGGGTCGAGGGGGAGAGGATTCCAGGGGAGGGAGCAGCGAACAAGGAAAGGAAAGAATTATTCCCTTCTTGCTCAGAATGAGCCGTACCCCTGGATCGCCGTTTGGGGACGCTCCGCAGTCCACTGCTTCCGTCCCTGGTCGCACTTTGCTCTCCAGCTGGGCTGACACTCGGACATGCACAGGCTGCCACTGGAAGCCCTGGGGGTGGAATACCTTAATCCCACAAGAGCAGCTTTGTTCCCTGGAAAAACAGTGCCTGGATTTTGAGTGTTTGTCAGAGGAGCCGGGCGGGGACTTTGAACTCCTTCAGCGCTCGTCCAGGTGATGACCCTCTGTGGGGCTGTCACCCACAGGGTCTGCGGGACTCGATGAGGCCGGTGACACGGCGCGCTCTGAGCTGTGGGAATCGCGGCTGGCTTTGCTCTGACAAAGCCATCAAGATCCCAGGCTTGTGGGACTGCCCGCTGGGACAGCCGCAGCCCCTCGCGGGTTCTGCCTCCCCAGACCCCTTGCCCCAAGCTCCAGGGGACTGTTTCAGGCCAGACGGCCAGAGCTGGAGAATCCCAACTACCCAATATGTAACTATAATATTGAATTTTAACCCATAGAATGAAGTGAATATCCCCAAGCCATAGATAGGCATGTAGCAGAGGGATGAATAGAAAGAAAGGAGTGGGCAGCGGGCAGCGGGCAGCGGGGGGAGGAAGGAAGGAAGAGGGAGGGAGGAAGAAGACACAACTTTTTATTCTAGAATTATTGCAATTAATAAGCGTGCATGGTTTAAGGAGTTGGAACATCGTTGTTAGAAAACATGCCGATCGTTGCGCAGAAGACCTTCTGATGGATGCTAAAACCGCAGGGTGAAATTTTGAGTAAAAAAGAAACTTCTTACTCGCAAAGCATCTCCCCTCCCCCAAATCTTCTACTAATTACAAAAGGGGAAACTGTGACCTTAGGCAGGGAAAGCCCGGCAGACGCTGCCTTAACTGGTCGTCACACTTGGCATCTCTCGTGGCGAGACGCGTGGGCGTTACGCGCCCCGAATGGCACGCTGCGACAGGCTCGCCGCTACTGTTTCATTCTTGAGAAAAATATACACAACCGCAATCTAATTATGAGAAAGTATCGGACAAGCCCCAGCTGAGACACACTCTACAAAGTAAGTGACGAGTACTCTCATTATGTCAATAATCGTGACACAGGAAAAGGACGTTAGTGGACAGTGGCAGAATCTGGGGAGAGTTTGTGGTCTCTGTCTTGTTTTGATCGTGGCCCATGGCACTGCAGGTTAATACTGAGGAAGCTGGGTGGAGAGCGTATGGGAACTCGCCGTGCTCTGTGTGTGTGTGTGTGTGTGTGTGTGTGTGTGTGTGTGTGTGTCTCCCACTGACTAGGTTTGTAATATTCGATAACTCTTGTAACCTCATTGGGCTTCACTTTCCTTGTCTGTAAAGAATCTGTTACCGACAGAGCAGGCGAAATGTAATTTAGGCACCATGATAATTAAAAACAATGTAATTTAAACACCGTGATAATTAAAAAGTGACATCACAGAGAGGTGGTGTAAGGCCTGGGTCTGCCACTTCCTACTGTGTGACCATGTGAAACTTTCCTAAGTTTATTAAGTCTCGGTTTCCTTATTTTTAGTACTTATAGGCTTACTGTAAGTTTTAAATACAGTAGTTAAGGCACTCATCAGAGCCTCTGACATGGTATACACTCAAAGACTTGCTATTATTACTATGCATTTGTGAATAAAATTCTCATTAAATGAGTAGATACTGATTATGTGTTGGCCTCAGTGCAACTTTTTCAAAAATTGTGGTAAAATATATGTTACATAAAATTTGTCCTTTTAAACCTTTTCGCGTGTACCTTTCAGCGACATTAGCTTTGCAGTATTGTATAACCGTCTCCACTGTCTGTTTCCAAACCTTTTCTCTCACCCCCGGTGAGAACCTGTGGGACGAGTGCCCGTCCCTCCTCGCCCCGGCTCTGAGCACCTCTGATCTGCTGTAAATTAGCCTGTTCTCGATATTTCTGATAAGTGAAACCGTGTGATATGTGTTGTCTTGTTTCTGCTCAGTGCAGCTTTTCACTTGAGTCTCAGTTTTGTGTGATTACTTTAAATGCTATTTTCTCTACCTGTAAGATTTGAATAATCAGGAAAATATTTTGCGATCGTGTTGTTTAAAAAAGCAAATGAACAAAAACCTGTCAATCTAATGTAATTACGAAAGATTCTGCCAAGAAATCACATGTGAATATGCTCATCACAATGTTATGAATTATAGCCAAATGATAACTTTAAGTGTCCAATAACTGGCAAATGATGAAATTAAACCGGAAGGAGTTGCGGGAAAATGCTGCCTGATGATTTCTGGATAGTAGGATAACAGGTGAATTTTATTTGCCGTTTCGTTTTACATATTTGTCATTTTCAACGTATTGTTTTTCCTGAGAAACATCTAAAAATAAGAACAAATTTATATTTAGCCAATCGATCGACACTCTTATAAATACTATTCGTATAGCCAACATCTGAGCTAAAATAAACTATAACCTAGAGTGTTATAAGGCCGTAAATTACTTGTGAACGGAGAAACCTATAAATGCTTGTGCCAGAAGGTGAACCAAGAGTAAGAAAAACAAATTTCCATCCAGGGCTCCAGATTCTAGTATCTCACATTCGATTTATTTATTTATTTTTTTGCATTAAACAGACACTAAAAATTAAGCACGTGCAATAGTTCATGTGTGTTTAGTTCATGTGCTGTTATTGGAAGCTGGCCAGAATAAATAGATGTGTATTTAGTTCACGTGCTGGTATTCGAAGCTGGCCGTAATAAATAGATTTATTTAATAAGAGAGCAGGTATATTTGCACCCGGAGTCCTTAAAGAAAGATGTTATTTTTACTTGTAATCTGTTTAGCTTGAAACAAAAAGAAAAAAAATGAGATTAACCTGTCATTAGGTAGCTTCTGAGAAACACAGGTAGATAAAGAGAGAGACTCGTGCTGAGATTTAACATACATTTAGGGCTTTCTGGTTTTTGTGGTTTTTTTTTTCCTTTGTAAATTCATTTTATACATCGCTGGATCTATGGATCAACCAAGGTTTGATTACTTTCAGAGCATAACTGCCATAAATCTATCTCACTATAGGGAAGGAGGTCTTAAAATATAGAAAAGTCATAAAGTAAACCAAGTATAAAGGACACGGGAGTGGACTCTGGGCACTGTGTCTGCATTTTAGCATTCTTGGCGTCGTGCGTCACCGGCCACATTGGCAGGCCTTGCTCCCCCATCCATCACGTGGGATGATACTTTGGGGCCACGAGAAGGTGGAAGTGGTGTATTATGTTGAAACCAATCATCCACATCAGTCAAAATGTCGGATTCAATGTCCGATGGATGACAGACAAATGAAGTCCCGCGACGTTGTTCCCATCACTCCAAGGCAATGTCTGTCTTGAGGCAAAGCCAGCATTTCAAAAACTGGTAAATTAAATGATAAATCTTCTCATGAAATAATCCCTAGGTGGTATATCTAAATCGTTGCTCGCATACTGCTAATAATACATGTGTGGATGTGTGTGTACCCGTGCACTTCTACCTCTATGATACGACTTCGTGACATATTTGTTTAAAATTACTTCATTTATGAGCAGCGTAGCAGTTCGAAAGGATCAGAATGGTCATTCTGTGAATTAATTTATTTAGGGAGGAAATATATGAGCTCAAGAAGCACTGATTTCTTGCTTTCTTCTCACTGGGACCGTGAGCAGCCTTGTCAGACGGTGTTATCACCCAGTAGGTATTTTCCGTACCGTCTCTGGCTTGGACGAGGGCATTTCTGTATCGATGTCCTCAGAGTTACAGATCCCTAGAGACCAATTACAAAGGTTCACAAGGTTGTTTTTATTTTGCTTTCTCGTGATGCCTTTTTAATGAGGCCTCCCAGTAAACAGCAAGCACGACACTTTCTTGTTGGAAAGCTGCCTGCCGCCTTCCACCATTTATTACTAATGCATCTGGGAAATCATTTATAAATTAAATATCAGGAAAATGTACTTTAGGAAAAAAAAGTAGTAAGAGGTATAATTTATAATTCCCATTTAGGGAAAGTCATGCCAGCAATTTGCTAATGGCAAGACGACGAGAGCCCCCTTCGAAAAGAAGTCACGGTTACGTAATTGTGCCAGTCGATGTAGGAGTCTTCTGTGTGTGTGTATTCGGGGGTGTGGTTCATTCTAATAAGTTGTGAAGACAGACGTTCCTATTTTTTCCCTCAGCCGCCCCCCCCCAGAAAGATGAGAAATAATAAAGAATAAAACTGACCGACCCACCTATATGTGCTCTCTCGTCTCCTCCAGGTGACAAAAATGTCATGCTTGCCAGCACTCAGTAAGTGGAAGGGGTTTCATCACTGAGTAGAATGTGGTGACTGTAGACGGCGGTGTCCTCGTGGGTTTGGGTTAGAAGGCATTTTAGAGGCTGTCATAACAACCCCCTCTTTGTACGGATGGTGACCCTGAGGCTCTGCCTGTTTGTAACTTACCCACGGTCTCACGACTTTCAGGAGTATTGAGCTTTGGAGGTCATTTTCAACTGAGCTCACTTGGAGATGCGTCTTTGCCCAGACAGGGCAGATTCGGTATGGCTGAAATCCGCCGCCCCGCTGGCCGGGCAGATCAGGTCTGCGGGTCAGGAGAACGTCTTTCGCATCCGCATCGTTCGAGGAGGACGCACCGCCGTGTTCGTAGCCCCGCGATTTAGGGCGAACGCAGTCGCAGCTCTGGGCCGATCTTCCAAAACGTCACGCATTCCGGCGAATGAAAGCAAGCTCATCTCGCAGGTTTTATGGAACAGAAACATTTGATCTGTTTTCGAATGAAAGCATAGCTGACATACATCACAGTTACAGGCGCACAGCACAGTGACCCGATGCCTGTGCCCCTTCCAAAGCCCTCACCTGGTGAGGGTGGTCACCGTCTGTCACTGTGCAAAGTTGTTACAGTATTACGGATTGTGTTCCCTATGCCATACGTGCCATCCCTGTTATTTGTTTAATGACCAGATGTTTGTGCCTCTAGTTATAAAAGAAACCCCTTCACCTTTTTAGCCCAATTCCACACCTCCCTCCCCTCCGTCAACCATCAGTTTGATCTCTGCATCCCTGGTCTGTTCGTTTTGTTTTATTGTTGTTTGTTTGTTTTTAGGTTTCACATGTAAGCGAAATCATACGTTATTTGTCTTTCTCTGTCTAACTTATTTCGCTTAGCATGATACCCTCGAGCTCCATCCATGGCGTCAGAAATGGCAAGATTTCATTCTTTTTTATGGCTGAGTCATGTTCCACTGTGTACTTGCACCGTATCTTTACCCATTCTCCTGACGGTGGGCGCCTAGGCTGCTTGCATATCTCGGCTATTGTAAATAACACTGCCGTGGACGTAGGGGTGTGTATGTCTTTTCAAATTAGCGTTTTCGTATTCTTTGGATAAATACCCAGAAGTAGAAATTCTGGGTCATGTGGTAGCTCTACTTTTAATTTTTCGAGGAACCTCCATACTGCTGTCCATAGTCGCTGTCTCATTCCGTATTCCCACCAGCAGGGCACGAGGGTCCCCTTTCCCCACATCCTCGCCAACGCTTATTCGTTGATTTATTGATGACGGCCATTCTGACAGGCGTGAGGTGATACCTCACTGCCGTTTCAATTCGCGTTTCCCTGTGGATTAGTGATGCTGAACATCGTTTCGTGTGTCTGTTAGTATTCGTACGTCCTCTTTGGAGAAACGTCTGTTCGGGTCCTCTGCCCATCTTTTAATTGGAAAGTTTGTTGCTGTTGTTTCGATGTTGAATCGTCTGAGCGAGTATTCGTACGTCCTCTTTGGAGAAACGTCTGTTCAGGTCCTCCGCCCATCTTTTAATTGGAAAGTTTGCTGTTGTTTCGATGTTGAATCGTATGAGCCCTTTCATGCTTTGGATATTAACGCCGTGTCGGATATATTATTTGCAGAGATCTTCTCCCACTGAGTGGGCTGCTTTTCCCTTTCGTTGGCAGTGTCCTTTGCCGGGCAAAACCTTTGAGTTGGACGTAGTCCCATTTGTTTGTTTTTGCTTTTGTTGCCATTACTCGAGGAGATGTGTCCAAAAAATAGTGCTAAGACCGATGTCAGAGCTTGCTGCCCGTGTTCCCTTTGCTGAGTTTTATAGCTTCAGGTCTTACATTTAAGTCCTTCATCCATTTCGCGTTTATTTTTGTATGCGGTGTAAGAAGGTGGTCCAAGCTTCGTGTTCTTGCATGCATCTGTCATATTTTCCCAATACTGTTTATTGAAGAGACTGTCATTTCCCCATTGTATGTTCCTGCCTCCTTTGTCATAAACTAATTGACTGTATAGGTACAGGTTAAACTCTGGGCCCACTGTTCTGCTCCACAGATCTGTGTGTCTGTGTTTTTATGCCGGTGCCATGCTGTTTTGATTGCTATAGCCTTGTAGTATGGTTTGATATCAGGGATCGTGGTACCTCCAACTTTATTCTTTCTCAAGATTGTTGTGGCTGTTTAGCATCTTTTGTTACATTTGTTCCTTTTTTTCCTTTAAATTTCGAAGATTTTCACATATCTTTTCAATACTTCTCTGATGGTCGCATGTAACAATTTCAAGTATATAGAAATTAATTCATAGCTATGAAATGGTAACTTTGTAGTTAACATTTATTTTCAGATCCCATTTCAATTCATTTCTACAAGAATGCTTAGATTGTATTTCAATATAAATTTCAAAGACATAAGCATACTTCATGCTATTTATTATCTTTATTTGAGAGAAGCGTGCACATATATTATCCACATATGTTTAAAATAGGTATTTTAATATTCATTTTACATATTTTACATATTCAAATATATGTATTTTTATGTAGTTTAAAAATATATGTGCACATGACATTCCTCTAGGTCCAGTGTCTTTTTGTGTCTTGACCTCTGAGCTGATAATTTCTGCAGAAAACAATTCACTAACATGGCTTTGTCGGCATCCAGCTGTCACCGCTCCACGAAGTGATTTCATTGGGTCACCGACAAAAATTTCAGCATTCAGGGATGCTAAATAGGTTGGCAATAGCATCGTTTAGTCATTTTTTAGTTTTATTACAGTCATTAATCTAGTCTACGTTAGCTTAAGAGAAGAAACATCAGAAATCAGTGATGTTCATTGAAACATTTCTTTTTATCTAATTTAATTCGAGTTCTTTTTCTTATTATAAAATACTGTCGGGTGAGTGTAATAAGACAGAAGACTCACACATGAGTTTCTTGGGGCAGACACTGAAAATCTGTGTTGACGGCACGGCTCTGCTCGTCTCCAGCGGCGTGTCCGAGGAGGATGGAGTGTTCTCCAGGAGCCACAGTTTCCAGATGAATATGGTGACACAGCCGTAATAAATCCCAGAGATACCATCTTCTAACGATCTCTTGAAATTAATGAATGAAGACAATGGCCTTCTTATTCATTCAACTTTACTGCGTCAGGCAGTGGAAATAGAAAATGATTTAAAATTAATCCCTTCTCTTGACAGTTGTAAAGTGGTAATCTTCCATTCTTACCCTCTCAGAGGATATTTGAAGATAACTTTTTTATTCTCCTATTTTCATATCCTGTCTCATATATTCTACAGCCAGATTCACTGTGGGGAGCCAGAACAAACCTGCTATAGAAATCCAGGGCCAGGTTACGAGGTTTCTGAAAAAGGTATCAAGACAGAGAATACATTTCAAATATACTTTCGGTGTGATTGCTTTAGAATGGGCATCTTTTACTGAGGTATCAAAAAATCAAAGACGAGATCAGCTCATTTGTGCGAAGAAGCTTCGGGATAAATTTCCTCCCTCTACTTTTCGTATTTAGAAAATCGGTAGTAGTCCCAGCCTGAGTCATCTAGGTCAAGCACAGCTCAGTGTGATTTTTACCAGCGTGTGGCGTTAATAACGTGTCCGAGCTCTCCCTTCACTCCTTCAGTGTTTCGGTTGAGAGCCTGTCATTTTGAGTGTTCAGTAGACTCACCGCAGGTGTGACGTCTGTATCCCAACTGGACCTTCCATTTAAAACGATGTTTGGCTGCGGCCCGTGTCCTCCTTGGTTACTATTTACTAAGCTCGACGCATCCCTCTTTCTTCAGAAGTATCGAACTATTTATTTAACACACTTCATAAAGGTATCTGAACCTTATTTAATAAAACCCTGATTAAGTACTTTCATTGGGGGAGATAGACTATTGACACACAAAAAATTAGGAGGCGCAGCCTTAGGCGATCGGCCCGTTTAGTTTTCTGGAATGGCTTCAGGAGGCATTTCATTTTTCAGACCGAGAGCTCCACGATGCCTCGTTTCTTTCATTCGCGGACTAATCGCTTTCTTGTCTTCTTCTTCTTTCTCCTCACCCCCTTCTCTCCCGCCCTCTTTTCCTCCCCTCCCCCCCCCATTATGGGAAAATAAGTCAGGAAAAGGCATCGAATCCATTTACTTCGTGTATGTCATGTAAATGTCAGCATTTTGCGCCTCTTTTCCTTTGACTCCGTGGCTGTTGCCTTTGAAGCCTATTTTCCCCTTTTCTGTGAAGATCGAGTTTACACTCTGTAAAAAGCTTAAATCTTAAGCGTGCAGCTTAATGTCAGTCCCTACGTAGCCACCACCCAGCTCAGGAAGGGGGTATTTCCGTGACCCGCTAGGGTCCCCTTCTGCCTCCTCCCAGCCAGCACCTCTCCGCCCCGAGGTGGTCGCTCTTGTGACTTCCGTCACCGTGGGGCAGCGTTGCCTGGTCTTGAACTTCACGTCTGTAGACTCAGACAAGTGCGCACTGTGTCGTAGTGGGCTTGCTTTGCTCAACCTCATATATTCGAGATTCATCCGCGTTGTGACGTGTATCAGGCATGTGTTCTTTTCATTGCTGTGTGATATTCCATCGTGCGACTGTGTCACAGTGTGTCCCTTGTGATGCGGATGGACACACCTGGTGGCAGAGGTCCCTGAGGCGCGTTTACGTGCGTCTGTCCACGGTTCTCTCGCCACTGGTGTGTCCCCGTACGGCGCAGTGGTTTGTCCTTCTCATTCTCACGGCGTGGCCATTATTCTTAAAAATAAGAAAATGTTTGAATGTTCTTGAAATCTCAGAAAACATGTAGAAAGCCCAAGTTTTAAGGCAAATAATTCAGTTACCCTGTTTACATCTATATTACATGGGTTGTCCCAGCAGCCTTGGGCAGCCATTTATCTCTCTTCCTCCTGTATATTCCTTTCCACATCCTGCCCTGCCCTGCCCTGCCCTCCCCTGCCCTGCCCGCTTCCAGACTGGGAGCCCTTTGAATTTGCCCCCGATTCCTGAGAATCTTGCATATTTTGGCACTTAATAGGTACTCAATGCTTGACTCATGAACAAGGTTTCACTTCAGGGTTTTGAGGACTTCACAGAGATGCGATCTCAGAACATAGAGCAGATAACTCGGAGCAGGTAACTCGGAGCAGGTAACTCGGAGCAGGTAACTTGGAGCAGGTAACTCGGAGCAGGTAACTCGGATCATCACTGATTTAGTGTTGCCATGAAGATGCCGATGGAATTCTACTTTTTAACACTATCAAGAGGAAGGAGTTAACATAGAAGGAATTTCTTTTCAAGTGTCAGGATGGTTTCATAAATGATCTTATATTTAAAAAATCCCTAAAATAAACCGCATGCTTCCACATCTTCCCCGTCGAGTCTGTGCTTATCTCCATGATTTACCGGGAACGCCGATGGGGCGCGGAGTTGTCTTAACTTCTGTGGTTCCGCTGCGCTCGCCTCTTGGGCTTCCGTCGCGTCTCATTATTGTGACTTGACTCTCCACTCTCTAACCTTCAAGCCTCCTGACTTTCTGCTTCCGATCGTCTTCGCTGCATCAAACAAGTAACCATGCTAGAATTCACATAAAAATTTAACTCTGCGGGCTGTGAAAGAAGCAAGTTCCTCGGCTTCAGTTCTCAGCCCGAGGCTTCTGTAGACACCGAGGTCGCTGTCAGTGAACTGGGGTGCAGGTGTGGGGAGCACTTCTCTTGCGTTTAATTCGAACTCTGAGCTCACGATAACCCACCTGTTCGGGTATGGATGACATCTTGTGGTTTTCACGTACTCAAGCTGAGCGAGAGCGTTAGCGTTTGCTTACTCAGTACTCACTCACTCAGCGTGTTAATCAGAGAAACCCCTGGACAGCCAGCGTTCCCGACACCCCTGTGATTCCTCTAGAATCTGCCCGCATCGTCACTCCGTGTTTGCATCACGAGCTCACACTTGGTCCAACTCCGGTTCTTTCTATACCTCGTCTTCTCTTTCCCGTTTTATTTTTGCGTTGACACCTGCTACTTTTCATATTATTATTTCCTCCCTGTATTTTTAGTACCATACATTTTATTACTTCATTTTTACATGGATTACTCATTCAGATACACACACATTTATTGAATGGCAGACAACGTGACTCCAGGGTCCGGGTCGCAGGCCTTCTGTGTGAAAACGAGGACACGCTCTCACCACTGCAGAACAAGAGTTTAACAGAGTTATTAAGTCATTGACGACACTTTGGCCACCAGATTTTTGCCGCATTTATGCATCGTAAGTACACACTTTGGTAATTGAAAACGAGGCAGAACTGCATGGTAGTTAACGTGGAAAGCTCTAGAATCCGGCTGCCTGAGTGCGAATCATAGATGTTCCGCTTGCTGTTGTGTGACTTGAGACAGTTTACATAACCTCTTACTTTATTCCTTTGTGACAGCGATGATGTGGCCACGTGCCTCATAGGTGGTGGCGACGGGAGACTGTGCCTTCAGAGCACTCAGGAAAACCAGCAGTTATGACTGGGTTCCAAGTGCGCACGCCATCTTTATTCAAAACGTGCACGCTTTCCACACGATCGGTCCACACACACACACGCAGAGGGAAAGTGACGTGCGTGAAATACGCCGTTGGCCGTTGTCTGTAACTGACGTTGCCAGAGGGCAGAATCTTCTCTCTGTGGGTTCTGGCATCTCAGCTCGGGCTGAGCCATAGAGAATGAGCAGCCGAAGGACATGGCTTCTTGAGCACAAACGGTGAGGTCCCCCAGTTCCAGTGACTTCGACAGTGGTCGTGACAGAATCCTTCTCTGCTGCCTCCTTCCGGAACCCAGACGTTACTTCCAAGCATAACAAAAGAAAAGCCAAATCTCCCCATAGAAACGCGCAGCCCCCCGCTGTTGGCAGAATGCTTGAGGCGTGAAAGTTAACTGTTCCGTTGGTCGTGCAGGTGTGTCCTCCTAAATTCGTTAGTTTGGCACAATAAATGTTTCTTAATGTGTTTCTCATTCTACAAAGATTTCTGCATTGAGCCCTGAGTATAAAAATATTCAGTTAAGTTTTTTGTTTTTGTTTTTGTTTTTTCTGATGACATATCGTTGTCAGTGTTTTTGGTTAACTATTTCATATTTTCGGTGCTAACAACTCATTGTTTAGCCTAATCCCTACATCGCTATTTAAAACCTGCACTGGTACCATTAACTGGGTATCAAGGATGATGTGGACCTAAATCTCCCTCTCGACGTGAGCAAGGCAACAGAGGCCACCTCCAGCACGTGACAGGGGATGGCGTGCAGATGTGGCTGCAAGAGGGTACAGCTAGGACTTCCCTGACCTATGAGAACTCAGGTGTTCCTAACAACATAGCGTGGCTGGCGGGCGCCGAGTGTCCCGCCTTCCACACAGAGACGCGACTTGGATTACGTATGCAGGCCCGTCAGCCCACCTAGATTGTGGCCTCTTTGGGGGCGTATGTTAGGTGTTAGTGTGTTTCTTCTACATCACCTAGCGTAGGGCCCTGCATTTATGTCCCAGATACATATTTTGCAATAAACGAAGTAAGCATGTTCGTTTTAAAAGGACAGCGACATAAAAAGACTACTTTTAAAGACTGTGACAAGAAACATGGCATGTATGCATGAAATGACTCTATGAAATGATTCCCTCTAAACATTAACGGCTAGTTATCTTTGGCTGAAAAGTCATTAAAACTTTTCTTCTTTGTCATCGGACCAGTTTATAGTCATTATGTATTATTTATATAATCTGAAATGGAAGAATATACTCATAACAGATTTAAAAAGAAAATCTGAGCATACCATTAACTGTAATAGAAATCAATAAAGTTTCAAAAAGTACTTTCCAAAAAATTATCCACCAAGAGCTTTAAAGAACAGATATTTTTTAAGACTTAATTTTCCCTAGAGTATGGCGAAAGAAGGAAGTCATAAAAGTTATTTTTATAATGCCGTCCCTGCGTTAATACAAAATCAGCCAAAGAGAGCACAAAAAAGAACACTTTAGATCAATTAGACTTAGGAATATAGGTTCGGCAATGCTATTTAAAACCAGCAATAATTTATTCATACATGAAAAGAAAAACACACACAGAAAGGAAAATGGTAAATGTTGAATGCAGTTTGTTGGGAAAATTTTTCCAGCATTTCAAAATGTCTTCTTCGTCTCAATCGTCGCTTCCGGTGTGTGGGGTGTAAGGCAGCGGCGTTTGATGGCGTCCTGTGTCGGGGACTCATTTAGGAACGGCCCTGCTCTGCCAGCGGGTAAGAGGGCCCGGCGTCTCCATTCCCTCTAAGAGCACCACGCAGCCACCATCGCAGAGCGGAAGGTGCCTTTCTGTCTCGCGTCCCCACTGCGAGAGCCCACGGTCCGTCACGTGGCCCCTGTCCCCGGCCTCCGGCCTGGAGGACCGTTCCCAGAGCCAGCGCACTTTGTGCCCGTATTGATCGTGCTGGCTCGTCAGGGCCCACTCTGCTTGACCCACATCAGAGCCGTGCTTTCTAAATGAGAGGATCATGGCAGCCGGAGCCTCCTGGTAATTATATATGAATTTTATGGAACTGCACTTGATGGATCAGCTTTGTATTAACTGCACTTGATGGATCAGCTTCGCCGGGTGTGGGGAAGTGTCAGGTGCTTTTATAAAGTCACATCATCTCTAAGGACGAGGATGCGATGGCTCCTTTGGTAAGAGATTAAACAGATGGCATTATTTTTAGTCCGAGCGTCAGAGTCAGAAGGGAGGCGCTTTGGCTCCGTGTCCTTCCCCGTGTAGCCGGCGCTTTGCTTGGACGGTCCGTAGGCTAATTTCCTTCGCTTTTTCCTTTTCCCGTCTTTTTCCCCCCTTTTCCCCTTTTTCTGATATTGTAATCTCTCGGGGTTTCGTAAACTCCGTGGCTCTGGGATGCTCCGCTTCCATATTTTGGTCGTCACTGGCCACATTCGTTCCCACTCTTCTCTGCTGCTTCGTGTTGAATTCACGTCATCTCCTCAGAGTTACAGCTTTCGGCACCTTCTCGTCCCTTAGTCCCAGCTGTGGAAGCCTCGGCGCATACGCGATGAACTGGGCTGGTTGTCCTGTACCCTGACACTCTTCATACCAGGTGGATTTCAGGAGACGGTGAATCGGGGGCGAGCATGACTTAGCCCGTCGACGGCTGGGTGATCAGCATGAGGTTACTTGCTTTGCGATTTTTAAGAGACATGTGAGATGCCAGTTCCTTGTCCTTACAGAGAGTTCAATCTAGTGCAGAGGGAAAGTAAAACTATGTTAAGCAGACACTGGTTTTATATAATAAAGGGGAACTTTTCTGTGAGTTAGGAGCCAATTCCTTCATCAGCTCATCCCACATCATGGGCAACCTGCATCCTTCAAAAAGAATAGGATCATTACATTTGAGACTTCATAGGTTCTGACGCGTTGTATTCTGACTGCCAGGCACTGACTTCGTGACCTTGGGGGAATTTGCTTAATTAGCTCTGCCTTATCTATAAAACGGACCACAGGAGTATCTGCCTCTTGTGCTACCTGTGAAAGACAGGGCCGGCCGCAGGCACCTTGGTGTCCGTCAGGCACCCTCTCCCCGTCTCCTCCTGCCGGCCCTTGTCAGCGTTGCGGCCAACGCACGCTTGCGGGAGTGTGGGGACGAGCCGTCGGGGGCAGTGCTGAGGGACGGCTGGGCTGGCGTCCGTCTCGCAATGGCCTGTCCGTGGTCAGACAGGCGGTCGGCGGCACGTTCAGCAGCAGAAGCCAATCCCTTGGATCGTGGACAGTAACGGCCTCTTTGAGCAGCTTCCCGCACAGCGGCCTCACCCCCGGTGCCCATCGAGCTCTGCGTCCGACAGGCGGGGCCTGCGCCCAGCCCCTTCCCGCTTCGCCGGGGGCCTTGATCAGGGCAGCGACTTCCACATGCTCCCCATTCCCGCATATTAATGACCTGCCGACAGACCCCTTGGGGAGTGGCTGTAAAATACTAGTAAAATGAGATTGGAGCCACCTCTTGAATATATAGAGAGCATTTACGCACGCTGAGGTGCGGGGTTCACAGCGCACACTGCTTACGGCCCCGGCGGTAACACTGCCACCACACCTTTAGTGACACTGGATTTCCCCCGCAGCCCACGTCCACTTCCGCTCCTGTCCACGGCGTATTGGGGTCCAGGGTCAGCGAAGAGCCATCGCCTCGCAGTTGCATCTGCATATTTAATATCTGTCGATAAGACCGAGGTGTAGAATCAGTAAAAAGATGACTCCTTCCTGCAGAGCACGTGCGGGATTCAGCAGAAGGAAGTCAGCAGCGTTTCTTTCCTGCAGACGGCGGGGCGTGCCGGTAAGACGCGGTGACGCATCGGGCCGCGCGCATCGGGAGTCCCGTGGAATCGAGGAGAGCAGTCGTCAGCGGTTTTAATGGGGGCGGGCTCGCGCTGTGAAGGGAAGGCGGAATTTAAAGTGCACGGATCCCAGGAGACGAAAGATGCCACG
>NW_006434366.1:4499199-4514462 GCF_000325575.1 Pteropus alecto | reverse complement strand
GTGTGCGTAAATCTAAAATGGGATTTGGAACCACTTTTCATAACTTCCTCTCACAAACGTGACGTGGTGTCACGCAGACGAGGGCGACGTGGTGTCGAGGGAGCCGGGGACAGCCGGGCGCCTTCCTGTGCCGGAGGGGTGTGCCGGCTCTCCGGGGAGTGGCCCCGTGTGTCCCCAGGGTGCTTCCCGCCCTGCCTGTCCCCTCCCTCACTGCACACCCAGCCTGCGGCCTCCCCACCGGCTGGAGCATCCACGTCCCCGTGGCTCCAGGGCCGGGGCGTTTATAACCGCGGCTCCCGACGGCTGCCGTTTTTAGTTGCGGGTTGACTCGCGCCAAGGCGCCCGTCCCTGGGAGCCGCTCTCCCGGGCATCGTGCTGTCCGGACGGCTCCCGCCCACAGCTGGCAGAGCAAGCGCCCCGAGCGGGCCCGTGTGCACCCTGCGGCCCCAGCTCCGCTGTCCCCGTCACCGGCCAGCGCCTTGTCCTCAGGAGGTGGCAGGGCGTGAGTGTCGGGGTGCCCTTAAGGGGTTCCACGTGTGGCTTCTAGTTCCCTCTCTCTGCTTGCTGGCCTGGGCCGCAGCGGACAGCCAGCCCGCAAGCCCCTCTCACGTCACCCTTGGGCTTTCTTCCGAACGACGGACTTGTCCCCACCAGGCTCTGGCACCATCCAGCAGAGACCCAGCTTGCGCACAGTGTACCAACGGGCATGGCGCGGGGGCTTCGTTAGGCGACGGGCCGAGCCGGCGCAGCCCGACGTGCCCTGTCAGAGCCTCGGCCGTCTCTGCGGGTGCTGTGCTCATTCCTGTTTTGCCACCACGGACAGTTAAGTAGCTTGCGTGACAGCGTATGGACCAGCGAGAGGCTGAAAGAGCTGCGGACATCTGGTGTCCTTTGTATTTCTGGGCGTCTGACCATCGGCGGCTCGCTTGAGTCATGTGACTGACTAGCCACTGTCTAACGCCGCCTCTGTAACCAGCTCTCACGGGCAGCTTCATCTTTCTGCACCTTGAAAACGCAAATAATAATAATAATAATAATAATAATAATAATAATAATGGCAGCACTAGTTGCCCTCAAGGGGGTAAAATGCTACAGACTTGGGGAGGGCACTGCGCATGTAAAGCTTGGTCCAGGGGGACAGAGAGGGAGGGGGCGCACGCCTCATCTGGGGCCGGCGGTGCACCCTGCACCCCACCGCCTGGGCGCCAGCCCAGGTTCCCCCCGAGGGCCTCCCTCTCTAACGCCCGGTTGCGGAAGCGGTGCCACTCCAGGGCCTTCGGTCTGAGCTCCGTGATCTGCGGGCTTTTATAAAGCGGGAGGTCTGATTTGAGAGTGTCCAAGGTCCCTTCCAGCGCCAAACAGACGCCGGCTTCTTCAGTGTCCCTAAAATGCAGACATCTTTTTCAGTCGTGATTTCCAAGTGTGTTGCAGGGGGCTCTGCTTGGATTCCCAGCGGCAGCAAAGCCTTGGATCAGATGCGCATCACCTAAGCCACTGCTGCCAAGACGGCCTCCCCTGCCGGCCCCCCTCCTTCGTCGGTCCTTCTGGTCCGAAATGGGGTGCGAGGACTTGGTCAGCCTTCCGCAAACCTCTGCGTGTCCGCGGAAGGCTTCGGGGTTTCAGAGGAAAGCGTTGAGCACGGCGTCGCGCGGTGCGGAGTCTCCGACGTCAAGGGAGCACCGTGGGCATCCTGTTTTAACGCGTGTCTGCCAGTGACCAAGGGACACGGTCTCAGAGTGGCGCTTTGTCGTGCGTGGGGATGCAGGGTGTCAGGCGGGGAGAGGCGACGCTCCCCGGAAATTGGTGAGCTGGGTGTTGACCAGGAACTGGATTTCTGCATCCCCGTTGGCCACCTGTCCCGGGTTCGAGGCGAGCGCCGAACCCGAACTTCCGTGCCCCCCTGGGAAGACAGCGCTGCCCTTTTCCACAGCGACTTTTGATGTTTGCGCGGAAGGCGATCTGTGGTTTTCAGCGAACTGAACTTTCAATGAACCCCAACAGCAATGCACAGATAACCAGAAAAATAAATAATTGATTCGTCTCAGAACAACCTGGCTTCCGGTCGTATCCCCGAGACACTCGTGCGTGAGTGCCCTGCAGAAGGCCTCCCACGTTCTTGCCTCTCTTTCCGTCGTTCGTTTTCCCAAATAGACAGTTTTTGACACACAGACTTCTCAGGGCAGTCAAGTGTCAAACACAGAGTTACGGCCGGTGCAGCTGCCTGTGGGATCCCACGCTCCATTTACTCATCGCGGAGAGCTCGGATGCGCAGACCCCGGCGCCGTCGCTGTGCCTGTCAGTGCAGTGCATTTAATGAACATGGATCACGCTCATTCCGACACGTTCCTCTGCACCGTGAAGAGGAAGTCGGTCGCTTCTGGAAGATGTGGAGACTTTTCTGTTCTGGGGTACCCTTTGCCAAAAACGAGCAAACAGGACTCGGTCGTACCTTCGATATTAATACGGTAGAGAAAAAATGTTCATTAAAATTTATTCTGGTTTTGCTAATATAAATCTCGTATCTGTCTACTGAAAATTGAAATTTTAATGACTTTAATGATCTCTAGATTGCTCTATGGATATGTCAAGTTTGGGGGCTTTATCTGTTCTAAAAGTCATTGATAAATATTTCCATGATAAAACTTTCTAGCGGGTAGTTTCACCATCCATAAATTGCGTCGAGTACATTGACCGGCTGGTGCCAGATTTACTACCCTGCATCATGGTGAGAAAGACACTTATTACTTTCTTACCACTTGATTTTCACATCCTGTCAAAAATCCCATAAAAGGAATAGTTTAGGTTCTTCTAACTGGAAGACATCGCTTTTTATGAGTGGTGTTTTTGTTTGTGATTCCGTTGTTACTGGGAACAAATTCAAACAAAATGTATTCCATTAGAATGCCCCGAGTCGAGGGGCCTCGTGCTTAGAAATGGCCCGCTCGGAGCTTCGTGCTGGGAGGGCACCCTCACAGGATCTGGGGAGGGCTGAGTACATCATTCACGTCATTCCACAAGTGTTGCTGTTGCAACATTTATATTGCGTTTGGTCGAGGGCTTTTTCCATCACCCGGGGACACGAGACAGCTCTAGAAAACAGATGCGCTCCAATTATGCCACAGACTCATCGACCACTTGTGGGTTTTCCAAGTCGCTGATGAAAATTAGAATCGAGCCACGATGCCACCAGTCTCACGTATCCCGCCTTTGGACATCCATCATCCTGTGAAATAAATTGAGCGTTCCATACAGAATGCAGTGCGCCGATAGGAAAAAAAAACAAAAAAACATTCGCCTCGCATTTCAAACGCATTTAAGGCTCTCTCCTTCGAAACCAGACATGTACAGTGCAGTATGTTCAAGGGTATGCATTGCAACGTCGTCAGACAAGGACATTGTAAATACTCCAAGTGTCTATCTGTAGGGAGGGCCCACGCGCACTGTGGAACATTACGCGCCCACGAAAAGTGGCAGGGCCGTGATGTCAAAGGATGTGCACGTCCCTGGACAGAGCGGCGTGTCGGACGCCCGCACCGTGGCTCTCTTCATTTAATGAACAAAAGGGAAACTATTCACACCTTCACGTGTGTGCAGAGGCAGAGAACGAGTTCGGAAGGGGATTGTTGTTCTCTGGAGAGGAGACTGGACCGGGGAGGGTTGGTTAAGGGGATTTTGACACAGACAGCAGCTTCGCTTCCCCTGATGCTACAAAAGTAATGCTCGGCGCGAATGTTCGCGCAATTGTTCATCATTGATTTTGTTTGAAGAAGGAAATTCGTGCAGTGGCCGGCGGAGCCGTCATGAATCTAAGCGCTGAGAGTTCGTGGCGCCCGTCCCGAGCCCGGGGTGCCGGGGCTGCTTCTGGGGCTCAGTGGAGAGCACAGACAGGCTGGCCCCGAGCTCCGGGACTTAGAAATGGATCGACGTCATGCGAACACGCACATTCGTGAGTGCGCAGGAAAAGTACGGGCTCGGGAAGGCAGTGACTGTCCTGAGGAAGGGGTTTTTGCACGCGTAGCTGACACCTGACTCAGGCCTCGCCGAGCAAGGAGGCTCTTTATGACGTCAGAAAATGGGGCACTGAGGAGAGAGTTAGGGGCGTACAGACGCAGAGCGCAGAGCATGTCTCGCGAAAGTAGGCCAGATTATCCGGTCTTTGCAACTGGCTACAGCTAATCTGTAATGCTTCGCAAATGGCAGAGCATCCAGCAAAGCGGGTCCCTGAGATTGTCACCGCAGGCAGTGAGCCAAGGCTCACTGAAGCTGGTGCACCCTCAGGGGCTCACTGCCGAGGCACGGATGAGACCTGGTCTAACCAGCTTCGAGTCACCCTTACCCGTGGCATTCGAGCAAGTGAATGTCCCTGCCCAGGCCATACCCAAATGTCACTCGAGCTAGCTCTCCGGTCCCCCTCCCTGCCTCCCTCCTTCCGTCCACGTGCTCTCCTGCGTGTGTGCACCCACCAACATGCGTACGAGGTGCCTCCGTGTGCCAGACATTGAGGAAAGCGAGCATGGGCTCTGCCCCGTCCGCTCGCATTCTGATGGAAGACACGGGCAGAGAATTCGTCACAGTTCACCAGCAGAGATTACTGGGGTGCATGGCACCGGTGGGGAGCTGCGGCGGGAGTAAGGACAAGGCCTGCTTCCGTGAGTGTGTTCAGGGGAGGCCTTTCCGGGGAGGCTGTGCTGGGCCGAGGCGGAGGCTTCAGCGGCAGGTGGAGCCAGGTGTGCGTAGAGACAGGGACAGGCACGTGGCAGAGCCTCGCCTAGGAAAGGGCTCAGCATCTCCAGCACCTGGAGCCAGGCACAAGCTGATGGAGGCGCTTTAGCGGACCTCAGGCAGTGTGGTCCCGGGGGGCCGGAGTGGAGAAAGCAGGGTCCCCACCGAGCCAGTGGGGGGTTAGGGTCTGTTTCGTAACCTCCGAGCCTGGCAGGCTTTCTCCTGAGTCGCGGAGTGTGCAGTGACCTAGCCAGGCCACTGGTCTGTCCAACGCGCCTGTGTGGACGGCTGCCTGGGAGGGACTCTCTGTCAACATGCACGGTCCTTCTCGGAGCCGGTTTTGTGATGGACACCCCTGTCCCCTGCGGAGGCGACCCGAAAACCCTCGACCCTGTCTCCCTCCGGGCTTTTAGTGCTCATCTCCAGGGCCCGTGAGGAAGGCACCCCACAGCCAAGGAGTCTTCTCGATTGCAGGCGTGTGAAGCCGTCGCTCCTTCCTGGGGCCTCCTGGAGCCTGAGACGAGCTCGAGGAAAGGGCTTCTCCGGCACTTTCTCCTGAAATCTGTTCCAGTGCCCATCCAAGATGGGGGAGGTGGAGCGTCGAGCCAGTTACCCTAGTAAAGCAAATCAAATCAGAGCTTACTACGAAAGCGGGTCTCCTGAATCATCCCCACGGTCGTGTGTATGGCTGCACACCCTTAACTAGCCAGCCAGTTACCATCTCAGCGAGGCTGGTCACCAAAAGCTTGGTGCCCACAGCTTCAAGCCGTCTGTGACAGAGACTCGGGCAGCGTCCCTCGCCTGCACCGCAAACGGGATCATCCGAGTGGCTAGTGTCTCGCTGCTCCCAAGGAGAACCAGAGCTGTTCCTGGAGCGTGGGAGGAAGGAGCATCCCTTACACAGAGTGGATGCGCCGCTAGAGAAAGTCCACTTCAACCGAGACCACTGGGTGATTCAGCAAGACCTATACGTCGACATAGGCCTATGTGCAATCTCTACGGAATTCTAGAGAAGATGTTATGTCTGTTTACTGTTGGCTTCTTCCTCCCAAAAAACTTGGGGCATTAATATGACCCCCCCAACCCCTTGTAATTAATTTCTGGTTGTCAGCCGAAACTGTGACTTTACTGACCAAGCATTAAGGCCATTGAAGAGACACTGCAGATCAAAAACCGTTTGCCTCCCTTACAGGCGAGGGCTGGCCCCTTAGTAAATGCCTGTTGAGTGAAGTTGAATTGAATTAGTTTGAATTGAATTGAATTGCGTTGAGAGAATGGAGCCAATTACTTCATCCGTGGGCCAGCATGCTCAGCCGCGCATCTCAACAGCTGCTCTCGTTCTACCAAGACGTTCTGGGGCGCGTACCTGTTACAAGCCAGGCAGAGACGCGGGGCAGGGCTGCGGGTCCACAGATTAAAGGGACGCGGTCCTCGGTTTGTAATGGCCTATGGCGAACAAGGAAGGCACTGTGCACAGCGCCGTGGATGGTTTGGGTGCAGAGCCAAAGGGCGGTCCCCCAGGGAGAGGGCAAATGAGCCAGACCGGAAGGCGGGTTGGAGACACCTCGAAAAGGTCCCCAGGTAAGGCCCTCGGGCAGATACGGCAGCGGCAGGATTTCTGTTTGGGGGCAGAGGTCTTTTCACTGTCTACTCTTAGGTGTTTGCGAAGCTTTTGAGTATCGTATCGAATTTTTCTAGAATCCCTTTCTGTTGGCGTCTGGTGTTATGAATTTAGACACAGGGTGTTGGGAGGGAATCTCTCAAGGTCTCCGAGCTTGGTGGGGTAATTGCGAAATATAAAAGTATAGTACCTTCAATTCTTTGGGCTGGTGTGTGTGTGTGTGTGTGTGTGTGTGTGTATGTATGTATGTGTGTATGTTTGTATGTATAAGTATACACTCACACACTCACTGTAGTTTTTAACCCCTGGTCTGTAGTTCAAGCTTTCATATATATTTCATTTTAAGAAGTTTTATATATTTATCCCATTCTGTTAATAGACGTCGCCATACGTTGGCAGCGTACAAGTAAAATGTATATGTTAAGCTCACTGTGTCCCTTAGAACTGTGAGCTCCTTCCCTTCGGAATTGGCTAGTGATGTTTAAGGTCACATTTTTTAATAAAACGGTGACCTTGGGGTTCACAGGCCCCTGACGTTAAGGTCTGTTTCTACCGGGTAGTAGAACCAGGGGTCGCTGAGACTGGTTTTCACCTGCCTTACACCTTCAGGGAGGAGGGAGACAGGAACCTCCCAGCTGCGTTAGATCGGACATCGGCTTTACTAGATGGCTTGAGACTACCCTGCTAAACGTTTCTTCCTCTTTATATTCCCTCTGCCCTCTGCCTCTTTCCATGGGAAGGGAACCTGTTAGCAAAGTGCGCAGACACGTTGAAGGGTCGAGCCTCCCGCGGTCTCAGTTCTAGGGAGGAAAAGGGAGACTGATAATTACGTCCGTTTAGTTGGCAATTTCGCAATTTTTCTCTTCTTGGAAATCACTTCAGCATAAGAAAAACTAGAGAAAAAGAAATAACTGCTGTACATTTTAGAAGCAAAGTTTCCATCAAGAAACCTGCTCCACGTATGTGAAACACTGTAAAATAAAATAACATCTCTTAAAAGACCCGATTATCTGAATTTGTTTACGGTATGATGAATGACAGTTTTTCACTATCATAAATGCACGTGCTGTGTTAAGTCCTGCGTGTTACGAAATTTAAACATATCATTGCTAACAAACCACAAATTTCTGAAACCATCTATTTTGAATCCACTTAAAAGCAATAGAAAAAAAGAAGGAAAACCTTAACAGACAACATGCTAAGAATTTGATGTGCGTAAATATCATCTCTGTTTTGGTTAAAATGTAGAAATCCAGGCACAATCCCAGCCCTTCTGACTGCAAAACCCTGCCTTGGGTTGGAAATGTTCTTTTTTTTTTTTTTTAATAGGAAAGCCTGAACCTTGCGATGCAGGTGGCTTCTAGCACACGCTTTAAAAAACTTTAAAGCATGAAGCTTAATCATCTGTATCTTTGAAGATTCGTGACCATTTTGCCGGCAGCGGGGTAGAGAGGATGAATTAGGGTAGAGTTAGCATAAACGTCTGGAGGTCTGGCCACACTTCATTCACAGCCGGGGCTCGCTGGTCCTGAGACAAAGCAGAGTCCGATGGGGTCTCTAAAGACCTGAGTCTCTAAGGACCAACAGATCCATCCCCAGCGTCAGAATCCAGGCCTGCGTGAGGATGTAGAGCCTTTGCAAGATGATGTGCCTCCAGCCCAGGTCCATTTGCCAGACTTACCTCACTTACATCTACTGATCCTCCCTTTCTGCCCTTATGCTCGTATTGACCTTCCCAAGGTCAAGGGCTTACCTGCTTGCTTACCTCTCCCCTGTCCTGCTTCCACTCTTTCTTTAAAGATGTCTGGGCCTGTAAAATTCTTAAGGTATCATCACATTCTTTGATTTTTAAATATGGTTTATTTTTCTGTGACAGTTCAAACAAATCTTTTATTCCTATTTCCTGTTGGAAACTGTTTGCCAAATCAGATTTCAGGAACCTCTTGGCATCGGCGGCCCCCTCGGCTGGTGGCCAGCCGGAGGCTGGGGGGGGGCCACCCCAGTCAGCAACCCAGGGCCCTGCTGGGGGGCCCGGCATCTGCACAGGGATGGGGAGACTGTGCTGTGCTCCCCCTGGCATGGTCGCAGGGCACAGGAGCGAGTGCTGAGTCTCTGTTGCCACTTCTTAGGCAGGGAGGGGTCTAGCTGGTGGGGTGCAGAGCGTCAGGGGCCAGGACAGCCCCGCAGGCTGCGGCGGTCGGTGGCCGGGCCCCGTCTCCGGAACTGTGCGAGGTGCCTGCGAAAATGACAGATCCTAGGCTCGCCGCGACCTTTCTGGAACTCTGCAGTGCTTTCTGTCCTGGGAAGGTTAACCCATTAGGAGGGCCACTGCCCTGGGGCACTTGGACTTGAGCTCTGTGGCCTTCCAGGGCCAGCCCCAGACCAACAGTGCCGCGTCCTCTGTGACCTTGTCATCTGGGCACCGGGGTGCGGGGTGGGGGGCCGGGCCGGGCAGTCTGTTCCCACAGTCTCTGGGTGGTTCTGCCGTATTCGGAAGTTCACTCTCTTGAATCCGACAAGCCAGTGCCTTTCTGGTTTACTGTTTTCATTACACGGTATTGTATCAATGTGACTTTTTAAAGAGCCAGTGGTTCTCCTAAGTTCCCGTGTTGGCGGTGACAACGGTCAGCACCGCCGTGGAACCTCGAAGAGGTGGGACCCTACGCACCTCCAGCTGCAGCCATTCAGCTTCTATCCTCTACGAGAAGTGTGGGAGTGGCGCGTGCGTGTGTGCGTGTGTGTGTGCATGTGTGCGTGTGTGTGTGTGCATGTGTGTGTGTGTGCTGTGTCCATGTGTGTATGCATGCATGCATGTCCATGTGTGTGTGCATGCATGTGTGTGCGTACGCGTGTGTGTGTGCACGGCAGGCTCAGAGAAATGCACAAAGTTTTACACACCTGTCAAACAGTTTTTTTCTTTCCATAATATTATATCTGCACAGGCATGCTTGGCACGCGGTCACATCTGTCCACTCTCTGGCCCGCTTTTCTGTTTCCTGTGGGCGAAGGTGCTTGCCGGAGGACTGAGTCGCACACACGTCCTACCTGTCAACCGATGGGACTCGAAAGTCATTCATGCATCTTTAAGTTACAGTGTATGAGCGTTTGTGTCGTCGCGGGCTGTTGTTTAATTAGTTACCACTTCAGATGATCTGTGACTCACCCATAATTCTCAAGGCCTGTGGTCCGCAGCTCACTTTAAGGTGTCCGAGCGAGTCAGCAGCTTACGCTCAAGGAACCAATTGCGTTTGCGTGCACGTGTTTGAGAATAGTGTGTCTTGATCCTCACATCATTGGATATCTCTGCATCACAGAGCCAAACATTCCGAAATCTTTCGTTATTATTTATCCATCCGTTCCACAGGTGTAAGAGGAGCATAGATGACTCGTTCAAGGCCCTGCACTTGATACCGGTTGATTTAGGACTGGCGCTGGTGACCTACAATACAGGTGCCTACTAGTATGCTGGGCGCCCTTCACGTGTCTGGTCTCCATTCATTTTTAAAATGACCAGACCGTTGAAGTCAATGTCAGCTGCCATGTTTTCCTTTTAGTAATTACTACATAGATGAGTGGGACATTTCCATAATTCCAGGGAGCGCCCCAAAAGCATGATCTGGAGATGAGTAGACGAGGACGTGCATTAACGAGCCCGTTTCAATGTGCGGTTCAAACAGCAAGACTTGCTAGGAAGAGGAAGTGTCTTCTTGAAGCCTCCCAAGTCTCTGCAGCCTGATTGAACCAGCATCGCTTACAACAGGGCTCAAGAGAAACACAGCTCTATTTCCTAATATGATCTACTCCCCAAAGAGACTCCTGTTTATGGGGAAATAGTCTAACAAACTGATGATACAGTATTACCCTTGGGGGCCTCTTCCTTCACCTATTTTGTTCTGGAGAGTAGCAGGTAATAAATAAGGTATTAGGCTAGATTTTCAGTTCAAATTTAATTTTGATTCCGGCAGTGGATTCAGCTGCGGCATTCAGGCATAGTTTCTGCAGGTGCAGAGAGAGACTTATTCAGCCCTGCAGTGTGACTAATTGCTAGTAATTGCCTGTGAGAGGGGGCTGGGAAGGCCTGTCCCCACGTCTCCCCATCATGCTTTGTGCAGGAGGCTGTGTAGCCATTGAGGAACCGTCGGCAAGTATGCCATACGCAGAGCAGGTGCTTCTGAGTGTGAAGAACGGCCTTGTGTAACATAAACTCTTACACAATACAAAATGCTATGCAAGCACCTTTTTTTTAATATAGGGCTTTATTTTCATTTCTGATTAACCTTTATTTGGAATTGGCTGTTACCAGTATAGTATCATCCCATCTCATCTCTTGCTTTTTTCCTCTTTCCGACGACTAGACCATTTAAAGACAAGTCAGGGTGAAGGCGTGAAGAAAGACACATCAGTAGTTACAAAACTGCCATCGGGACGTAGAGTATAGCACAGGGAATGTAGTCAATGGTGTCGTAACGGCTGTGGGTACAGCCAGATGGAAGGGGGATCGTTTCATAAACTACATCGGTGTCTAACCACGGTGCTGTACACCTGAAATTGACATGAAATAAAAACTTCGAAACAGAAGAGAAAGAGAGAGAATGGAAGGCAGGGAGAGAGAGGGAGGGGAAGAAGAAAGAAAAAATAGACATCAGGGAATCTGTTTGAAGAGAATGATCCGTTCCTAATGAAAATGCCATGCCGAAGGGAGACCCAGAAACTGGGAATTGAGAGTGTCTTGAAGTCGGACCTTTCTGCAGCTTTCTGGAAGCGTGTGTTTCCTGTTTGGTTTCCGGTGGTTGTTATTATTTGCCTTCTGTTTCTGTTATGCTTCTGTCAAATCGAGCTCAGGCTCCAGGCTGGGGCCATCGACTGGTTGCCTTTTTACAATTGTCTGAAACCGCAAAAACCTAACAAAAACTATATATATACAGTAGCTCGTGGACAATAAAGATTTAAGTGGATGGAACCCAAGCAATAAAATGGATTGTTTCTAAGTATGAAATGAAGAAAATCCAGCTCTTACCGAATATCGGGAATTATCTACAAAAAGTTCTGCGGAATTTCAAGACATTTTTTGAAAGGAAGCCGAATTGCAAAACATATTTTTTTTGTGTTTTCTCTAATTGTTTCTTTTATCTCATGTTCCTTAAATATTGAATTACCATAAACTTGTCATTTATCCACACACACAGTTTAATCTCTGGCATTTCATGACTTCGTCTAAAAAGGAAATGCACTGTAATATAGGACCTTGGTAATAACTGCCTTGGTTAGTTTAATTCTAGTACACGGACCTTAAGCTATTTGAGTAGTTTAAGTCGTGATAAAAAACAAACAAACAAACAAACAAAAAACCACTAAATTGACCTGAGTAAATTTAAAGATCACGTTGGCTTTATTCGGGGGTTCACAACTCGGGGTTCTCTCATTGAACCAAGAGCGGGGAAGGGGAGGGACAAGGGACCGTAAACCACAGGAAGGATTATTTCAGGCAGGGCCACCTGCCTTTGGAGCGTAGAAGGAGATCGCTACCAGGTGATGACCTCACTCCTGCTGACCGGGAAACTGCAGTGACCAGCGGCTACTCCATTCCCGGGGGAGGCCGAAACCGCAGGTAGCAGGTATTCGGTCTGGGTTTGGTGACGTGGGCTCGGCACAGGGGACTCCGCCTCGGGCCTGCAGAGTGTGTGTGTGTGTGTGTGTGTGTGTGTGTGTGGGTGTGTGTGTGTGTGTGTTTTAACAGTTCCCCCTTTTGATCACACTCAGCTTAACTGAGAGATGGGATCACCGTTCATGTGGCATCGGTGCCACGCCGGCTACCACGCTGAAGCTCTCAAAGTTTCCGTCACTCTTTTTGTGGCAGTCACAGGTCAGGACGTTTTCTGCTTCATGCCTGTGATGGTCACAGGCCACACCCGCAGGTTCGTGATTCTTAAGCCTGTCACTCTCTCTGCTCCTTCTCTGACGCTTCAGCTTTACGCAGGTCATTTGCTCGGTCGTTGGCGGCTGCGGACAGGCACGTGAGGCTTCGGCAGAGGGCAGCTCTCGACGGGGAATGCTGTGCTCATGATAAGCGCGGTAGCTCCCGACATCTGCAACGCGCCATGGTCCCCAGGGCCCAAGCCCGTCTGAGTCAGATACGTCAAAGAGGAAGGCCCTCGGAGGAGACACCTTTTCACGCCAAGTGGCTTGCCCGGTGACCTTATGTAACTGATCCAGCCTCCCCGGAGGTGTCACTGCAGAGGCAGCAGCAGGTGTGGCCACAGCACAGACCTTGCTCAGCTACAAGATGATCAAGGACTGTCCTGTGATCATGAACAACTTTGGCCAGAGCCGCTAAGGGTATTTCTTGGGCGACAATTTTCTCGGCCGTGGATTCTGCAGTATTTTCAAAAAGTAAGAAGCGGTCCCTGACCTAGGCCTCACCTGGACTCACTCCTAACCGGGGAGGTTGGGCCCTGCGAGGAAGCCAGTCCCGAGCCAGGGACCCTCCTGGGAGGTCCTTTCCAACTTGGAGACGTAAATCCAGGGGAGTCAGCCGATAAGGGGTACAGGTCCTTTCTGGACAGTTGGGGTTAGGTGACGAGCCCTACGAGGCATCGCCCAGTTATGTGCCGGCTCTCCAGGCCGTCAGAGGCCCGAGGAGAAGGGTGACCGCCACACCTACACGGTGTCGGAGCACAGGCCACCCTGTCACGGTCGTGCAGGAGGTGTTGTCTTTGAGGTGATGCTGGGTAATCTGCATAGGGCCTGAGGACAGTCTCCTTTCCAGGGTCCCAGCGGGTCACAGTTGAGATGTGGATCCCTGGCCCAGTGTGTGGACGATGGACCTCTGGCAGGGGGCGACGCGGGTGGCCCTGGTCTTATAGTTGGCGTCTGCCCTTGGAGCTGTTGGAGCCGTAAGGCCAAGAGCTTGCTGGACTTTTGTTTCTGGTCTTGCTCCAAGGTCCTTTCAAAATGTCTGGCTGTGAGCAGGAGTTCGGTCACACCGGTGGCCTGTCACGCTGTTTCCTGTCTGATTATCAACCCACTAATCTCAGCAGATAATCCACTTAGAACAGGGCAGCCAGACTTTAGGAGGAAAGCGTTTCTTTTGAGAACGGGTCTCTCCAGTATGATTGAGAACTTGGTTCCCTTCTGGTTCCCAGTGACCCGTCCAGCACTGGGCGGGAGACGGCGCAGGAAGTGAACGCTGGTCTCGTTTGTCGGGAGGGCCAGTGGCTTCTCGCGGGGCCCCGGGGCCTCTGCCCTTGTGTCCTCACACTGTCACCATCCTTCGGCCTTTCTGCACCTCGCTCTCCCGTGACACCCCCGAGGCGACCACCCACGTAGCAGCGTCCGAGCTGTGGTGATTAATCACAAGCGCCTCTTTTAAAATTTGTTCTGGGCTTTTATAGCAGAGAAGACGATTCATCCAGAATCACAACAGTTCAACAAGAAAGACCATTTCTGTCCTTTTGAGACGATTCCAAAGCAATTTCTGTCCCGTATCAGGGAGCTCAATTGTCAACAGATGTGTACGTGCTTATCTAATCAGCTCCCTGGGGTCCCTGGTCATCTGGGGGAGCTGTGCTCGGCCCACAGGCCGGCGGCCTCAGGAGTCAGCGCAGTGCCCGCCGGCCTGGCGTGTGGCTCCGGGATGATTTCTTTTCTCTTCATTTAGTGAAGCGGTCAGTTTTAATGTCACTCCCCGGTTTAATTTACGTATAAGCGGATTCGTTTGCTGTTTATCCTCTTTCCTTCCAGGCTTCAGGCGGTGAAGGACCGAGCTGATGGTCATAGTGTGTCTGACAAGCAGACGCGTGGCTGAGTGTGAATGTGTCCTCCAGACGCCCTTCGTGGCCTCTTCTGGGTCAGCTCCACTCTGTCGCCCTGTTTTCCGCCCCCACGGGCCCCTTCCTCTTTCCCCCGTGGCGCTGTGATTTTGCATGTATTTGTGTGCTCTTTTTCTTTTTCGTCGAGTGTTTTTCGAATGACGGCTTAATACCGGGTACCGTTATCTCAGTGAGTATACTCCGTGAATAAAATGGGTAAGAACGCTGCCTCGCGAAGCGTATGCTCTGGTAAGAAAGACGACAGGCTGGAAACGTGGGTTATAATGCCAGGTAACGGGACATGCCGGGAGATGCACATGAAGCCAGCGCAGGTGGCGCACGGCCCGCAGGAGGCGGTGGTGGCACAGGTGCGCTGGTTTGGGGAGGCCTCTCTGTGCAGGTGACGTGCCGCTGAGACCCCAGTGACGAGAAGCGGCCCGTCTGTGAGGGTCAGTCGTGGGAAAGAGCAGTCCTGAGGGCCACTCGGTTATGAAACCGGGGGCGAGGGGAAGGCCAGTGAGGCCCGCGGTGAAGCCCGGACAGTGGCAGAAATGGAGAGCGTAGCGGTGACAGGGAGCAGGTGACATAGGGCCTTACTGGCTGACGTAAATCGTATTTTAAGTTCAGTGGAAAATCACGTGGGATTTTAACTCATGTCTCACTGGTTAGACTGTGCCTGCCATATAAGGATGGGGTCTACAGTTCCGATTATAGCCCCAAAGCCTAGTGCTTAATAACATTTGGATGGACAGATGGATGGACAGATGGATGGATGGATGGACGTATGGATGAGTGGGTGGGTGGGTAGATGCATGGATGAGTGGGTAGGTACGTAGATGGATGGATGGATGGGGGATGGATGAATGGATAGATGGATAGATGGATGGATGGATGGATGGATGGACAGATGGACAGGTGAGTGGATGGATGAACAGATGGATGGGTGTGTGGATGGATGGATGGATGGATGGATAGATGGACGGACAGATGGACAGGTGAGTGGGTAGATGAACAGAAGAGTGGGTGGATGGATGGACAGGTGTGGGGGCGGATGGACGGATGGACGGACAGACAGATGGACGGATGGATGGATGGACAGGTGAGTGGGTGGA
>NW_006434366.1:4492532-4499037 GCF_000325575.1 Pteropus alecto | reverse complement strand
TCAGACAAACAAATTAATAGCCCTTTAACCCTGTCTCTCTTTTATCTATGTGACCCTATTAAAGACTAAGCTTTCTGCTGGCTTGTTTTGCTTTACTTTTCTAGGATCAGAGTTATTTATTGCTATTCGTATTGCACTTGTGTCCCTTGGCAAAAGAAAGTTTAAAATCTATTGCATGCGGACGATTTCCTGAGCCCTGGGTGGTGGTGACTGTGTCCTTTTTCCTCCTTTCTCCGGGTAAGACTGATGGCTTCGCAGCTTGAATACGATTGACTGTCCCCTTAAGCTCACTTGGATTTTCCTCCCATAACTAGTCCGGAAGGATCACATTAAGCCAGATTCCCCAGCTCAAAGGTCAGAGGATCAGACAGGGAATCTCCTAAAACAATGGGGTGGGGTAGACACCGTGATCATGACCTGGTTAACCCCCCTTCCAGAGGGCCTGGAGTCGGGATTGTGCTGTGGGCTCGGTGAAAGCCCCTGCTGGGCGGAGGAGAACCTGAGCTGAGCGTCCTGTGGAGACGCCATCAAATCCAGGTGCCACCGGAAGTATAAAGGTGGCAGATCTGATATAAACACGCGTATAAACATGTACAATTCTCGATCGATCCAGAAAGTAGAAGAGAAACCGAGGACTATGAGAGTGACTGAGACGAAGAAGAGAAAATTGAAACTTGTTTCTAACATCTAAGGCATGTTTCGCTGGTACATTGAAGTGTCTTGGAAACCCACGTGATTTAAAGATTAAATGTAGGTTTAAAAAAATACAAGCTTTGTGGCGAGCTTCTGTAACAGACCCAGAGAATGTGCTCAAAAGTGAATTCATATGGCTTTGGAACAGATGAAGGGGATACTCGGCTGCTCAGGGACTGGATGGAGAGATGGATGAATGAAAACGTTGCTCCTGTTTGGGCTCGGAAATCCATAATTCCCTACTTTGCAGCTCTGCTTGGCGATGAAATCTCAAAATTCCCTGTGTCCTTGGAGAGATCAGAGGGAGGGAGCGGTAAGCCAGGAAAGGGGGAGACGTCTCTTCTGGAGGCGCCTTTTCCCGTGCACGTTCGCCTTTCGGAGGGGGCGTAGGCTTTTTGTTCGGCCACGGCACAGTCCCGTTTCGGCAGCGTGCACGACGAGCCCCCCACACTGGTGCAATGACAAGCAAGCGTGATGCCGAAGCGTGATGAAGGCCGCATCTGTTTTCTCTCCCTTAGCCTCCGGGGCTTTCGAGAATTTTGTCGCTGTCCCATTTAACTGGCATCTTTCTTAAAGGCCTGGTTTTATTCATTCCAATTATTTTCTCATTCTCTCCCTGATCCCTTTCCCTCAGGTTCTGTAAACCCTCATCTTCCAGTGCATTATCTGGCAGCTCATTCACACGTTCACCCTCGCTCCCTGAATGGAATTCAGAATCTGATTTGGAGCTTGTCTCTCCGAGTGTAAAACACCTCCTGCTATAAATAAACACACCGAGTTTACTTCGGTCTGGTGCTTCGATGAGTCACATCGGCATATGCTCTGCTTCATGCGAGCAGCATCTTGTGGGTTGAGCTCTCATCATTTTTTTTTTGCTCTGAAAAATGACAGTACTGAGTATGTCTGGAGGGGCTAAGGCAGGTGGAAAGAACTCTGAAACTGTTAGAGAGAGTGAGTTAAACCCAGCCTAGTGGCCTAATGAGGAAAGTCTGCCTCCCTTTATTGTGAAGGTCACGGATTAGTAAACAGGTGTGTAGTAGATAAGCAGGGAATAGCTAGGGGAAAATAATACCTACAACAAAGCACGTTCGTCTCGTTTTACAGATGAGCAGCGAAGCCTCAGAAAAGGAAAGGACTCGTCCCAAGTCACAAAGCAAACAAGCGACAGAATTGGGATTTATTCGGGCTTTCAAACTCTGAATTTTGATCTTCAAACCTCCATGAGCCTCCGCCAGCGGGCTAGTGTGCGGCGAGCTCCCCGTGTCCCCATGGCTTGGGGTGGGTGGGACTCCGGACGCATGATGAACTGGTAGTCCTCTGTGGTGCCACGCAAAAAAGCCGTTCTTAGCCGTATCGCTGATAGTGGCATCTGTAAAATGAGATGAATGTGCTTTGTTGTTGGTGTTATTTTCCACTAGCTATTCCTTGCTTAGGCCAGAGCTGCTTCAGGTTCTCTGTCATAAAGTACTATGTCACCATACCACAAAGGTTCACAGGTGTTAATAACTAGCCCAAGGCTGTATAGCCAGCAAGCCGGGGATCCACAACCCCTGGGCCATAGACCAGTACCGTCCATGGCTTGTTAGGAGCCGGGCCGCACGGCAGGAGGTGAGCGGCAGGTGGGTGAGCGAGGCTCCATCTCTATCTGCAACCGCTCCCCAGCGCCAGCATCACTACCTCAGCTGTACCTCAGGTCATCAGGCATAAGATGCTCACAGGAGCACTGGTCCCCAGTGCCACACAGGTTGGGGACCGCTGCAGTGAGCGGTAGACTTGCGACATAGACCGGTTCCACACGACTCCTGACCTCCCGTCTCTAGCCACCAAACACGTGAGGCTGTTGAGTAAGCCCCTTGCTGTATCGTACGTCACTGTTCACGGCTGTCTTGTTCTTTATTAGAGGAATCTGTTCTTGTGCCTTCTCCCTTCTGAGCTATGTGTCTCTGGAAGACAGAGACTTTGTCATCCAGAAGGTTGTATTTCTAGCCCTTACTTCACTAACTACTGTCAATGTTTTCTCACCAAGACTTCGTCAATTAACCTGGAGAAAAGTCCTCTGTAAAGAGAGACCATCGAACATAGAATCTTGATATGATTCTTATTCAAGGAAAATCACTGGTTATGATATTATCTTTGACTTGCCTGCAGTCACACAGCAACGTGATAATAGTAATGTGGAAAACTAACAAAGTTAGTGCTTAAAATATAACGGGGACTGTTCTAAGAAATTCATATATGTCGACCCACTTATACGTGTCCAATGCATTATCATCTATTTCCAATGTATGATTATAGTAAGTGTATTATAGATACTTGTTATTTCCTTTGAAAAATAAAAAGAGAAAACTTAGACAAGGAATTTTAATAACTTGCCCAAGATCACGTAGCTCAGTGGGAGGTGGAAGCAGCCTGCACATTCAGCTGGCCTGGCTCCACAGGCTGACTCCGGCCACCAAACTACCTGAACCTAGTGTATTTTTTTTTTTTTTTTTTTTACCGCATGGGCACTTATACATAATTACAACATAAGCATTCACTGCAACCGTTTCATTTATAAGGGTATGCATGAGACGGTGACAATATGGCAGATGCAATTAATGTGTTAATCATGGCCAGGTTCTACTCTCAGAAATGTTATTTTACCCAGAAGGGCCAGTGACCCTAAAAGGACACATTATAGCTTCATTAAAACTCATGTGAGACTCTGACATTCCACGGAGAGTCAGGCCGCCGAGGGCACGCTGCTCTCGGTCTGTGTGCCACGTGCCTGTTAGTCGATAAACAGGAGAAATTAGCTCCTGCTGCGAGAGCCATGTATCTTTCTGTGACAAGCCAACGACGTTTGCAAAACAGCAATTATGTGTGTGTGCGTCCGTGTGACTGTACGGCATCTGCGCATGTTTAAGAGCACGTATGTATGGCCATCCGCGGGTATGCGAGGGAGTTATGTACTGATGCCTTTCAAAATGATTGTTTTATGTTATTCTGTAATTCAAATTCTTACAGAGATGGTGCATTTTTAAAAAGTACCAATCGTACTCGATGCCGTCCGTTACCAGTAGCTCGCAGTCTCTCTGAGCGTAGGGGAACGTTTGCAGAAACACTGTCCCCTCAGTGTGTTTTCCCGTGCCCCACCTGCCACCTTCTGAGCTCCAAGCCCACGATTCGTCCCCTGGACGATGACGGTCCCGTGCTCACTCTTCCCTCGGCTTGCCACCTCTTGCTCCCAGGGTGCACGTCTCCCGGCGAGGCCTTGCCGTGACGCACGCTGGGTCACGTAGACGTCTCTCCGTTGGTAAAGGACGAAGGCGAAATGTGGTACTTCTGCTTGTGCAGTGCAAGACATGCTGTAATTTGTCTTTCGGTTCGAGGAGCTGCCGTGGGCGTTCCATGTGCTTGACACCGTCATCCGTCCCCCACTGATTGCCTGCTGTGACAATGACCCTTAGCTGTCCCCTCGGTCAGCCCGTGATGTGCACCGTGCTTGGGGTTTGACGTGCATCTCCTCGTCGGTTGATCCTGGGTGCATCTCGCTGCGACGCCCCTCCCACCCCCGCCGCGGGGCCTCGGCACGTTGACCTGACTCTGCCGGATCCCCAGCCTGTGCCTGGTGGGGGGGAGCGTCGCTCACCGGTCATAATGCTGGCACGTTCTGTCCCCTCGTGTCCCATGGCCCCCAGGATGGGGCGAGCGTGGCCGAGTCGGAGCAGGCAGCGCTGCCCCGTGGTGGGATGCCCGCTCAGGGGCGTGTGCTAGGAGTGAGCACGAGGGCTGGGCGGGTGGTGTCAGGGTCGTGGGACTCGTCGTTAGTCGGGATCCGGTGCCCAGAGAACCATGACCCAGACTGTTGCGTTAAAGTGGGCGAGTGCGTTTGCCCATCTCGGGCGGGGACGGCGAGTGGGCGAGCAGGCGGGGTGACCGCGGTCGCCGTCACTCCTCTCTGCTGCCGGAGGGACAGGGAGACGTGTGTGACAATAGCGTGTCTCAGTCTCCGGTTAGAACCACCCAACTCAAACGAAGGCGAGAATTACCCTCTGTCTCCCCGGCGTCCAAGGGAAACGCCCCCAGGGCTCTGAGGGTTCGACCAGGGCTGGCGGTCCTGGCCCCTCGGCTGTGTAGTATCTACTGGGGCGGGCGGCCCCCTGCCCCAGACTCGCACAGGAAGCGGGGCCTCCCACTGGGGGGTGGGCAGGCGACACACACAGTCTCTGTGCGCCACAGGGCACGGCTGGGTCACAGTTATCCACGTATGACCGAGCTGCCGCCCTGGCGAGCCGTGGCCTGCGTCCTCCGGTGCGGTGTCAGCCCAGCACCAAGCCCGTGAGGCCGCGTCCCACCCCCAGATGCTCTCGCTTTGCATTTCCCCGAATGCCACTCCGGTTGTCACTTCCCAGCGGAAGGTCGCAGTCTTGGGAGAGCACGGACCGTCGCCGTGACTCTCAGGTCGGGGGGCGATGCTGGGGGCTCGGGGAGACCAGAACCCCGGCCGGCCGATCTCCCCGAGCCAGGGCGACGTTTGGGAAAACTGACGGAGAAAGCGTTGCCATTTTCAAGGTTGTCGCCTGAAAGGGAGGTTCACGGACCGGGAGGGGGCAGGGGGGTGTGGGAAGCGGGGGGTGATGAGAGAACCTGCAGGGTGCCTGCGGAGACCCCGCCACGCCCGGTCGCCAGGCAGAAGGAGGGCAGGAGCTGTGGGGTAAAATCGGGGACAGGACGAACGTGAGACCGTGCCACGTGGGCCCGCGGCGGAAACCGAAGACAGCACCCGGATTCTTAGAGGATGAGTTAGAAAACACTGATTTGTTTCTGGGCATTTTTTTTTTTGTAATTCACTTGAAATAATGTATATTCATCTTCATGTGTCAAGATGCCAGACAGGTGTGTGTACAGGGAGGGAGTGGAGAGGGAGGAGGAGGTGGCTTTGGTTTTTAAAACAGCTCGTGGCCTGGATTAGTTCTTGACATTGCACGGCAGATGGCAGTTCGCTGGAGAACTCAACACGGTCACTCGGCAGTGGGGCTCCTTACAGTGCACGGGTCTCGTCAGCCGCACCCCGTCTCCAGCCCAGGCTCTCACCAGTCGAAAAGGGAACCGAGCAGCTCAGCACCCAGGTTTAATAACGGAGCCTCCGAAACTCCCACGGGGCGGGATCCCTAAGGGGAGCAGTTAGTGGGTTTGGCTTGGGCCAGAGCACCCCTGTGTCCCCCACTTTGAACCGAAGGCGGCCTGTCCCAGGAAGAGTCTGTCTCGACTCTTCCCAGACGCGGATGTTGGAACGAGAGAGAAAGGCCGGGTGGGCCTGGCTGCGGCGGACTGTCCGGCCGCCTGCGGGGCTGAGGCCAGCCAGGCCGGCACGCGGGTCCACGGAAGAGCAAGGCGGAGCCACAGGGCCCAGCTTTGTCCCCTTTGTGGGGAAGGCAGGAAGCGGCAGGGGCGCGGGAGCTGGCTCTGCCCCCAGGCGGGGGTCTGTTCACTTGCTTTTACACACGTGGCATGCGGCCTAAAAGGACGTGGAGACGGAAGGGAAGGGGTTAGGTCCGCCCGTCACGATGACTCAGCTCAGTTCATGAGAACAGAGAAGATACATCCTTCGGTAAGGGAAGACACGTGACCTTCAAAGCAGGTGCATTACCGTCCAGATACGGATGTCGTCTGAATTTAATGTTTATTAATACTGACGATAGCTTATATGGGCCTTATGGTGACATTACCACCACTCTAAAATCTAATTATGTTTTTAGAGCTTCTGTCAATATCTTTTCTAGGATTATACAAACTGGGTCATCACCAGCGAGCTTCGTATTTTATTGTC
>NW_006434366.1:4472912-4492497 GCF_000325575.1 Pteropus alecto | reverse complement strand
TTTGCATATTAAAATGGTTTTGATTTTAGAGTCTTTATTTAAAATTAACCCCAGAGAGTTGAAATTAGTGTTCTTTTGGTACCAAACTTTTTATATGCATTTATGTATCTATCTTAAATATGTTAATTATATGCTAATTTATTATGCACTAATATTACTATTTTATATAGTAATATCAGTGAATTACTTTTGCTTCTTTTATCAGTGTTTTTTCCATAATTATTAGTTGACTGTATATTTTCACAGTAGGTGTAAAAAACCGATTTTGACGCAACAGTTTTTTAGTATGTATATTTTCCTGAGTTTTTTGTGATGATAAAGTGTCCCGTTTTTTCATCCTTAAACCACCGTTCCTTGGTTATATATGTAATATGCCTTCCCATCCCCATTACATCCCTTAAATTAATAGAAAAATCCATTCCACAGTTTTCTAGAGTCACCACAGCAATGGTGACTTTTGTAAATTTTAAACCCATTTATTCTCTCCCAGGCCCAAAATAGGAATCCTGGGCAAGAATTAAATTTCTCTTTTCCATAAGACATGCTGAGAGAGAGAGAGAGAGACGGACACTATTGCTCCTTTGTTTCCTTCGTTCTCATGAGTCATATTCTTGATTTGTAGGTACCTGCAGATCAGGTACACTCCTACGTGACAGTCACAGGGACTGGGAGTAAGAAACCCAGCCAGCACTGCTGTGAAGACATAGCAAGTACACAGAGCCAAGGCAGCAGGGCCGGGAGCCAGGAATTTCCGCTCGGGCGCGGGGATTTATCACCTGCCCTGGCCCAGGTGTTCTCCTCTACAAAACGAGGTGGTCGGGCGGGAAGCTCCCGGCATGCCTTTGGGTCTCGCATTCTACCACGTTAATGACTGCAGGCACCCCAGAGCTCCTTGGTCTGTGTGTGCCCCACGTGAATTCCCAGGCTCTGTGCAGCTGTTCTCTGCTGTAATAACCCTGTCCTCATATGCCTTCTGGTGGCTTTGGAGAGATTCTGTTTGGGAGGGGACTTAGCCTGGCATGATTGCCATCTAGTCATTACAGAGTGCCAATAGATCCTCATCCGTAATGGCTGGATGAGCCTGTTATTTATTCGTCCCCACCTGTAACATTTTTCAGGGGCAGGCAGGAGGCATAGGCAGAGGTTCCTAAATTTTAAATGCATTCATGTTTTCGTCTCTTATTTTTCCCTGAATTGGTATTTATCATTCGTGATTATCAGGCTTCTACCCCGTCAGAATCAATCCTGTTTGCTTATGTCCTTGGTGGATTTGGGAGGGGGATGGGACTAGAGCATACAATATAGGAGGGACTCCCTAATCAGCTTATCTCCCCATCCCAGTATGAAGAGGAGATCACAGCTAATGTGAAGCCATGACAGGAAAAGGTCACATGAAGTCCCGGCCTTGAAAGAGGCCTGACCCCACCCCAGCCCGTTTCCGACTTCTCCGGGAACTCTGGAACATCACCGTTTTGTCGCCGTCGTTGGTCCCTGGTCTTGAGCACAGATATTCACGGCTGTATCTGACAATGAATTTTTAATTTTTCTCTTCCTGATTAGACCTTCGCAATTATTCATAACGTTCATTTGACTGAAGCGAAGTGATATACGCTGAGGTGGGTGTTCACAGATCGCGGGATTCGATATGTTTTGAAAAGAAATGGTAATGATAAATGACAGTGACCTAATTTGTGGAACCGTCTTTTTGCATAAAATAATCTACTAGTTTGTAATTACGTGATTAACTCACTAAGGGGAAAAAAAAAGGGAAATCAAGTTAGAATCCTCAAGTTATAGAATCAAAAAATGTCTGGAACTTTGCAAATTAATCTGTCACTTACAGTGAACTTCCATGTCGATTCCAAACGTAAACACTATTTGAAAATATTTTGAGAAGATCTTCATTTGTTTGCCAGTACAATTCACAAGAGTAATCAAGAAAAAAAAAATACCCAAATACTCAAAAAGAAAAGTAAATGATAGCTGTTTTTTTGCTAGCGTTAGCGTTTATAAAATACTTGCACGTACACTAAACCTCATTTTAAAAGAAATAAATGAAGTAGTGAGGCAAAGTAGAATCAAGTACATTTTACTTTTATTTCTTTTTAAAAATAGAGTTTTCAATTACAGCTGACAGACACTATAACATTCGTTTCAGGTGTACCCTACCGGGATTAGACCCCTACCTCACGAGGTGGTCACCTCGCTAAGTCTAGTAATTTTAACGACGAGGAAACTGAGGCTCGGTCCAGGAGTATGCAGCTTTTTAGAGGCAGACGAAGACTTTTATTGCATACTTTATGCTCTTTTCACTCTGCCGTTAATAAAACAGAAGTGAACTATCTAAGGCGCATGGGTCCTCAAAGGTATTTAATACATTTATCTGATGAGAAATCGCATCATAGAGAATTACGTTTTGACTTCACTCACAGTGCCTGAGAGGACCAGATGAATACGTGTAACTCGAATGCCGGAATTCTGAAATCGCCGTAAATAAACAGGGTGCATTATAGTTTTGGTTAATGTGCATAATCATTGGGATGACTTGACTCGAACGAATTATATGAAAATATATTTATAAATTTTAATTGAAATCTAGAAGTCATTTGGAAAAGAAAATCACATTTTCACAGAGTCGATATGGAAAATATTGAAGTGACTTACTTTCACGCGTTTCTGTACCCTGTAAGAGTCTGAGACAGCAAACATAATCGGCCCCATATAAGACCAAGGAGCCCGAGGCTCAGAGAAGTTACGTCTCCCTTGTCACATGGCACGGAGATGGAGCCAGGGTTTAAGCCTAGATCCTTCTGCTTCCAAAATCTATATTCTCGTTTTCTACTCCATTAATGATCTCACCCCTACTCCACGGTAACCTTCATATTCATCTGATGCTCTAAATACTTCATGATCGAATGGCTGAAAGTGTGAACGTTAAAACAAGAAAAAACAAAAAATGTTTTGGTGACCTGTACCTTGAGATGAGGATGTAGCCATGACACCCAGCACTGTGAGGAGCCGGCCAGTTGTGCAGAGATGCCGTGAGCCTTGTGGAAACTGAAGAAAAGGGAGAGTCTTGAGCGTGTTTGTTGATAAATGACTGAACACAGTGGGCGACTCACTAAAGCTCAAGCACACTTCGTCTTCGACGCAAAGGTAGACCCTGCCGATCCGGTGGGTGGGCAGCAGCTGATCACGGCGGTTCCTCCAAGAGGGCACGCGTGTGGGGCAGGTTTGGGGGCGCCCCGGGGGGACTGCCTCCGACGGCGGCAGGGCCAGCACGGACGGATGCGCAGAAAGCAGAAGGCGAACTCCACGTGGGTCGGGGTGCCCAGCCCGCACGCAGCTTTGTCAGCACCACTGTGACTCTTCGTGTGGGGCCGCGGGTTGTTCTGAAGGTGGGGGGACCAGTGCGATGACCGCCCGGGCCCCTGTGGGGGTGCGTCGGCCCTCCAGGGTGAGTGTGGTCCCTAAGGATGTGCACAGCGCGTGTGGGAGGCGTGGCTCGGAGGACGGAGGCAGCAGGCAGGCGGCAGGGCCCTCGCCCACCCTCGGTCTGCGTTTCAGGGGGAGGCCGACCCCCCTGCTCCGTGCTTTCCAGGACAGGGGTCTCGTAGTAGTCCGCATAGCCGCCGAGCGGGGGTGGGACACTTCACTGTTACAGTTTATGGTTCTGTCGGTGATGGGGGGAAGGACACCTCCAAAAAGTGAGGAAGATTAAATTCTGTGTGTCGGTCAACGGCGTGCGTAGCTGGGCAGGTTTCGTTTCTTGCGTCTTCGAGTGGTCCTTGTCGGGGCGTGTCCTTTCAGACGGGGTGACATGACCGTGTGGCCCAGAGGGAGAGCTAGAATCAGGTGTGGGAGGGGGTCATCGGACCTCAGGTCGGCAGAGCGGTTAACAGTTCATTAGTGACGGGACCTCGCCCCTGGGGGCTCCCCAACTTCCAAACTTGCCCCTTTTCCTCCCCTGTGCCCCCCACTCCACGGTCAGTGTTGGCGCTCAGGTCTGTCAGGTTCAGTGTGTGGGTTTCCGGTGAGCACCTACTATGTGCCGGACGCTGTACCTACTATGTGCCGGACGCTGTTAGATGCAGTGTAGATTCCTTCATCGCTTCCCCCACCCTCCAGCCTGTTCCGCAGGCCTTTGCGGCCATGTCTCGCGTGTCACTCAGCAAGGTGCACGGAGACAGCAGGCAGCTGGCCAGTGCTGCCCAGCTGGCGGCAGACAAAATGGAGCAGGCTGGGGTCCTTCACGCCCACCCAGCTCCCTGCACCCACACGCGCACTGGGCCCCCGGCGAGGGCGCGAGCTCCTCACCCACGGGGTGCGAGAGAAGCAAGACACGAGCGGCCTATTTATCATTACGGATGTCACCTGGGTCTTCCCTCGTTCATTCAGTTAATCGTCAGGGTGAAACGCACAGAATCGACCGGTTCTCAACGAGCGAGTCGCTGGCATTTAGTGCATTCGCCGCGTTGTGCAGAGAGCACCTCCGTCTCGTTCCACAGTCTCATCATCGCCTGGAGGGAGGCCCGGCACCCCTAAAACGGTCCCTCCCGGTCCGTCCCCTCGCAGCACTGGCCACTGTTTCCTGTCCCTCGGGAGCCCCCTGTTCTAGACTTTTCATGTGACAGGGTCATACAGCACGTGACCTTTCGACACCTCACGTCGTGTTCGTTGGAGTCGCTCGGGTTGGAGCATCGACGCTTCCTTCCTTTGTGACCGAGCGACGCCCCGTCCACCACGGTTCAGTCATTCGCTCTTCTGCCGCGGACGTGCGGACGTGGCTGCCTCTCAGCTGCTGTGCGTCCAGCTGCCATGACCATTCGTGGCCAAGTGTCCGTCTGAGTACCGGCTCCCAGCTCTGCGAGCTGCGTCTTTTGGGGTCGTTGCTTCGTGCCGGTCACGGGACTCAGTGCTTCGTGGATAGGAATCTGCATTCTCGGAGCTCTGTGAAGTGAACGGCAGGTCTCTCTCGTACGGGTCAGGAAACTCAGTCACAGAGAGGTTGCCGTACCTCGTGCTGGGTCCCAGGCTAGGGGTGCCGGCACCCGAGCAGCCGAGTCCTGGGGCCTGTCACTGTATTCTTCACTGTTCCGTCATGACTACCATTATTGGTAAGCTGGGTGTGTTTGAAAGGTATGTACGTGTTAGTATCATGAATAGTATTTACGAGTTGTGCCCCTAATAACAAAAATTACGTAATGAAAAAAAAGATAAAACGAGCCCCAAACTTCACATCCCAGAGTGTGTCTATTACCATTAAAAAAATAAATAAATACAATTGCATTCCGTGTACAAGGTTGGAAATCCAAACCGCAGGTAAGTACAGACAACTGGAAAAAGACACTCGGTCCGTTCCCAAGCGTTCGTCCAGGGGTGTCCCACGGCGGCGGGCCCCAGAGTCCCATCTGGCTCCTCGGGGCTCGTTTCGGCCCAGTTGGAGCTGCGAACCCCGCCGGAGGCTGCTGCTGAGTGGGCGGGGGGCTGACGCCCCCACGATGCTCCCGGAACCCGCCCTGGGCCGTCGCCCCGCTGTGCACACGTCTCGTGCAGGGCGCTCTCCCGAGCTCCACGCAGAACGTCCCGAGCCCTGTTTTCAGCGGGCCCGTTTGCGTCCCAGGTCCGATGCCCGGGGAGCTAACAGTCACTCCCAGGTGAGAAGGCGTGAAGAAGTCCAGCCACCCTGGGGACTTGTGTGTGTTCGTGGGCACGTCTGTCACCATCAGCTGGCAGGAGCTTTGCACCGCCTCCGGCCGCGCTTAGAAGCATGTCCACCTGGCACTTATTTCTGAAAGACGCGGGCTCGGACCAGATGACTCCGAGCCGCCATGGAGACACTCAGAGTGTGGGCTGCAGGACCAGCGTTTCGTTTCCCAGGATGAGAGATGGGGAGACATTCGTCAGGCTTAACTATATGCAGCATTTGAAACCAGAGCTTCCATGCAGTTCTCAGTTCGAAGATCGAACGGCGCAGTCCCCTGCTCAATATAATTTATTATCTGAGGGACGCGCCTTCGTTAATGGTACCTGACCACATTTTAATCTCACTAAGCTGCTATGAATTAAATCAAGTGGTAAAGTTATAATGTATGACTTCATCTTTATACCAATATAAGTTAGTATTAACCAATAAAATGAAATGTGCTTTCGAGAAATGAAATGACTTTTGCCTAAGCCCGAGATACACATCTTCCTTGCATATGACGAGCCGGTAGCGTAAGTCAAGCTCAGCTTTTCCTTTTATCTTTTTCGGTAAGTGATTTGTCCTAGAATAGGACGCCCTAATAATCAGGGGTGCGTACTTGAGTTTTAATGTCTTTACTTAGTCTGAAGGTATTAATTAGGCTTTATCTATTTATTCCCTCTTATAATGTATGGATAGTGATCATTTGGGGGCGGACGCGCTTGTTACAACTGTGCATTTGATTAACGAGCTTCTCGAGAATGGGATTTTTCCAGGAGTCGGGCCCATAGATGCCTCTGACTCCTCTGCGCAGGGATAACGGCAAGACCGATGGCCTCGTTCGTACTGAGGTTGCTTCTGCGGACAGAGAGTCCTCTAGGCTCCCATTTAAATGGATTTGGGGATAGGGGAGCTGTGAATGGAGGGGCCGCGGTGCGTGTGCGTGCACACACGCCTGTCCCGCGGGCTGTCGGCCCGCCCTCCAGCCTCCCCCAGCACGTTTTCTTTGGGTTAGTGTCGAACGTGACTCACGGATCGTCTGTCCGTCTGTGGGATGGTGTCCTTCTTCCCCTCCAGCCAGGGTGCCCTGTGCACGTGTGCACGTGTGTGTGTGCACGTGTGTGTGTGTGCACACGTGTGTGCGACACGTGTGTGCACGTGTGTGTGTGCACGTCTCTGTATGTGCATGCATGTGCGTTGTCCTTCTTCCCCTCCAGCCAGGGTGCCCTGTGCATGTGTGTGTGCAGGCGTGTGTGTGCGCACACACAGAATACTCTTCCTCAGCTGAAGCTGAGAAGTGTGGGCATCAGATCCACACTCACCGAGTTACCTCCAGGAAGGGGCTGGCGGCCTCGGGGACGAGCTGTCCCCTGCGGATGCTGAGGTGGCCACTTGGACAGGAGCAGGTGATGACTGTCTTTCGGAGACTCGCATGCACCGCTGTACTTTGTCAACCTTTTCCCCCCCAACCTTACGAGACGTGTTCATCTTTCCCAGGAAACGTTCGGTTAGGACTCTGGGTACAGTCACATGCCACGAGGCCTCTGAAGAGTTGCTCAGAGCAGCCTGAAAACTGGGAAAATGCACATGCGCTACAGGAATCACAGCCGCTCCCATGTTTACAGCCCCATCTGCGGCCCGTCCGACGTGCATCTCCAAGGCAAAGTACATTCGAACCCGTTATCTCTGGTTCCTCGAACGGAACCCCACAGTTGCCCGGATGCAGAGCCCCGCCCATGGTGGGTGGCACATCAGGCTTTCCATTGTGGGGTGGCCCTGTCAGGTGACTTCATGATGCTAGGGCAGGGTGGCAAGCAGAGAGAGACACAGATGTCCTCAGAGATGGTGCTAGAAACAGCCCGGAGCTCTAAGGTGTGAGTCTCCTACCCGAGCACGTCGGCTGCTGCAGCAGCGTGCGGGGTCCCTGTCCTCTCCGGCTGAGTAACCCCAACCGTTGGGTCCACAGGCAGCAAGTGGCTCTGAGAAGATGCCCTGATTTCTGATTCACGGCCGTGTCTGAGCCGACGTCACAGCGACAGGGCCTGTTGTCCCTCTTCCCCTGAGTTCGTGGCGGTCATCACTGCTCTGTCGTGCCGTGCTTCCCTAAGCCCAGAGGCAGCTTCATGACATGTCTCGGGATAGCCCTCGAGGGGAACACCGTGGCCGGTGGGAACTGCCTCACGAGAAGCCGCGGGTCTGGCCATCTAGCCCAGCATCCGCGACGGCGCGTTCCTCTGACTGGTCTCTGGCGCGCTGAGCGTGAGTTACAGGTCCCCTCACTTTTCCTGGTCGGTCACCCTGGCCACAGGCCCCCTGGGCTGCTTTTCCGACGTACGTGGTCACCGCAGACGCTCAGGACGGTCCGTCCTGATGGTCCTTGGAGTTGCGATGAGAACGGCGGTCGTGACTGTCTTAAGTGACACGTGACCCGTGGCTAGCCCTGGCCTCTCAGAGGCTCGTCGTGAAGGACGGTCCCCAGAAGAGGACCTGAGGTGGACCCTTCCTGTCAATCAGGCCGCTGCACGTGCCGGCGTCTCCGCCGGGGAGCCTGGCAGGGGCTGGGCCCCGGGTCTGGAGTGGGCGGTCCTGCAGTGCGCCCGCTGAGTGACACGCACCGGTGACACGGTGGAGACGAGGGGCGGGCTGTCCACGCAGCTCCCGGCAGGGGGCCGAGGGCCCCGCTCCCTCAGGCCGTCTGGGGCACCCCCTGTGTGGCCCGTGAGCCCGCGCCCTCTGGGCGGTGACTGGCCATGGACACAGCATGGACGCGTCCGTCCCGCGAGGGCAGCGGCCCAGCTCGGCCCTGCTCTGGTGCCTCTCTCAGCCCCCTGCCGGCGGTCGCTGTCCCGTCCTCCTGAGGCGTGCCGTAGGTGGGACACCGGGCCCACCCAGGACACGCGCGGCCTCATGTGAGCCCCGGGCAGGCACCCATGAGTGGGTGGCCCGTCCTTTCTCCCCTCGGTCCGCGGAGGCTGCTGTCGACATGCCGCGCCCCCGCAGTACCTGGTCCTGTGACAGGTGCTGTGCGGGCTCCAGAGGCCGGAGGCGGCGACGTGGGCACCGCGGTGTTGCTGTGGCTCAGCCCAGGGTTCGTGGAGTCCCCTCGGTTCGTTCCCACGAGAAGCCCGTGGAGCTGGGCTGTCACGGCCCAGGTGTGAGAAGGCGGAGACCCAGGTCGCTAAGCGCGTCGTCCACACTATTTAGCTGCAGACTTAAAACTAAGTCTTATGTTTTCATTTTAATATAATAATAGCAACATCAGCTGGATCTGTTCTAGTTCTTGCCACACGTCGGCCGCTCCCCTAATGCTTCACCGAGGTTATTTACTTCATCAGCACGACCACCTCGGGGACAGGGCCACTGTCGTCGCCGCTTTGCTCGTCAGGAGACTTGCATCCTGAGACTAACTCAGGAGCTTGACGTCACGCAGCTCCAAAGGCGGGACCTGGGATTCTAGCCCGGTGCCTCTGGTGCCAGAATTTTTGTCTAACCCAGGGCTTCTCTGTGAGGGGCGCGTCCCCCTCCCACTCTGGGGACATCCGCACTGCCCGGAGATGTCTTCGCTTGTCACCAAAGTAGGGCCACTTGCAGAGGGCCAGCTCTACGTGAACGACGTGGGCAGAGGCCAGGGATATGTGGCCGAACAGCCCGCGGTGCCCACGGCGGTCCCCACGACAAACGCCCGCCTGCTCCAGATGTCGGCGGCATCACAGCGGCCGCTCAGCCACGCGGCTCCGCCGTCCGTGCCACAGTGGTCCGGGCAGAGGCGTGTGCGAGCAGAGCGCGGCCTCCAGCGTCCAGCGTGGTGCCCTGTGGCTTTGATCGGGACGCAGCGCTGGGCTGGCCTGCTGCAGTTCCGTGGTGCTTCTGAAGGAGAAGTCTCCGGCCTGTGCGCAGCGGGCCCCGCGGGGGCTCATCCATTATTACAATGGAGGCACAAATTGGTGTGTTTAGGTTTCGGAGGAAACAATGCAGGCCAGTTGGAGGACATGTTGAAAGCAGCCCTCTGATGGCTGGTGCTGATTTCGGCCTTGGGGAAGAAAAGTAGCCATGTTGTTATTCAAAAAAACAAAAAAACAAAAAAAAACAAAACAGGTTGTTTTGGACAGGAAGAAAGCTGATGTTTCAGACTCTTTTTTTCATTAAAACAAACCCGTTTTGCAAGATTCGTACCCTTTCTCAGCAGCGCAGCTCAAGTACAGTGTAGGCAGCAAGTTTGGACCAAATTAAAAAGCAGAATAGAAATATTTTTATACCTATGTTGTCTATTGCTCGCAAGTTTCCGAGTGTAATTGCCCATGAATTTCATCCAAAAAAATCTTCAGCAGTGCAAATCTCACATTTGGTTCTTGGCTAGTGAAAACTGGGTGCAAGTGCAGAGGACACATGTCACGGAAGGAGGCGTGGGACGCGCATCCCAGACAAAGGGGGACGCCCTGGTCATCAGCCAGCGTTTGGTTCTGTTCGGTATTGTCCAGGTGGCCAAACGTAGGACCGCCTGCCGACCACCTCTACCTGTGGTTTCATTTAATAAATTGTCTGGTCTCCTTAGTGCGTGCTGCTAGCAAAGATGCACAGCCTCTGCCTTCACGGAACGAAGGTGAAATTAACACACCTGCCCCCCAAGAATAAGTCTGTGACCCCCAGGGCTGCTGGCTTTAAAGGTCAGGGAACGGCAGGCTCACGTGACTACAGCTGCCTCTGGAACGATAAGGTGCGTGTAAAGGGAGGTGGAGGGAACTGTCACGGCTCACGGAGGCCTGGTTCTACGGCGATCGACCGGATGTGGGCTCCACAGACTGAGATTTCCTCCCACAGGTTGGGGACGCAGGCTCTAGCATCGCACAGACCTGCACGTGAGCCCTGGCTCCACCACACACAACCGTGCTGCTTCGCGGATGTTACTTTACTTCTCAGCTCTCATGGTTGGCACGAGCATCCCCACAGTGCTCTGAGCATCAGGTCAGGCGGGGATATTCGTGGGAAGCGTTCGGTGCACGCACATGCCAGCTGTGACAGCCGTGGTCCCCTCACATTCCACGGGGCCGTGCAGCGTAACTCCAGCTTTGCCCACGTGACCGCGTGGTATCTCTGCACCGACAGCCCACGGCCCTCCCACGTCTTCCTCGGCATCTGCAGCAGCGCCGTCCGGTAGAAATGTGACGTCCGACTTTAAATATTTTATGAACCACTTTAGGAAGAAAAAGTAAGCAGGCGAAATTAATTTCGATATCTTATTTTATTTAACTCGTTTCCACATGGAATCAGTGTCAAAAGCAATACCGAGCCAGCTCACGTGTTTTCTATCTGAAGTCTCTGAAGTCTGTGCTCACCCTCGCCCTGTGCTCCAAGGAACAAAATCGTTGGCCTCACGTGTCTATAACTTTGTCATCATTTACGACTGATTGAACACAAAGGTTCCAAGGCGGAAAACAAAGACATACCTGGGGAAAGGCTATATCTATTAAACGGGCTGGCAGATTTTTTAAACACCGGACTTTTAAGGCTGCTGGTGAAGCTTTAAGGGGGAGGATATGCTTGTGAAGTAAAAATACATCATATGAAGTAATGCCAAAATTTAGCTCCTTTGCCTCAGCTGAAATAAAAGCTCATGTGATGCTCTACCATTTGTATTATCAAAGTTAAGTTTATCAAAGTTAAATGAACACGAAGGTTCGGGATAAACTTTCAGCAGACGGGGAGCTTTTCTTTATATAAAAAGATGCCGTTTGATTTATATGCAAGAGAATCTTTCCGTGGGAACGCGTTGCTTCCCGTTTTACCTCCGTCTGTGAGATGCTGTGCGCTGTGTTGGAAGCGCCCGCTGCCCTCATGGGCGAAGCTGAGCTTCATGACTTAAAACAGGAGGACAGGAGGGTGAGGCTTCCTTCTCCAAACCTCGGAACGAAATGCCTTCGACTCGTCACTGTCCTGTCCAGTCTTCTTTGAAATGACGTTTGCACCCCTAGCAGTGGTTTTATGCTTCTTAGACCATTAAACCGAGTTTGATTTCTACGTGGGGTTGACTGTCTTTGACTTAAAAAGGGCCACTCACTTATGACAACTTCATCAGTGCTCTGGATTAACCATCCTGGTCGACTAACCCCCTGGGTCCGTCAGTACAATTTTGTCTTTAGTTTGTAAGTTCAGCATCGTAATCAACCACTTCACCATATTGCTGATTTTAAAAGGCATGCCTGTGATAGTGTTAGAACTCAAAATTTAAATCTGGAAGCAAGTCTTAGCTTATATACTCGGTGTGACTTTCTATATGATAAAGGTTTGGGCTCAGGTATCCTGCATTGTGTGGCTGAATAGACACGTATGTTCTTGCCATTTAGTACAGACTGGGGCCACTGAAGGGTCAGAGATGAAATCGGATTCCGTCGCTTATTTTTCTTGCCTCCTCAAAGGTGAAGCATCCAAGAAATAATACATTCGAGCTGTAAGCTCCCACCGATGACCCCATAAACAACTTCATTGCTCCCGAAAGGGGCATTCGTAATTGTTCCTGAAGTAGCTTCTGGAATTAAGTAACGTGTCTGATGTGAGAAAGGAAATGTGAGATCTACAATGAGGGTCAAAACTAAAGGATCGCGCCGCACTCTGCTATTTGTTCCCAATGACCTGTGGGTTGAAAACCTTAGGGCGTTAGGTAGGAAACACACGCCCAGGATGTGAAAACACCCCCCGGGTGCTGCACACGCACAATCACGGTGCCCCCCTTTTTTTGAGTGGCCCTTTTTAAGTCAAAGAGACAGGAAGTCTTCTAGTCTCAGATTTTGTTTACTTTTATTAATTATGAACACGTTTCACTGCATAAAGGCGTTTTGTGATTGGAGCTTTTATCTGAGATGTATGTATTTATATCCGTATCACTATATATTTATGTATGTATTCATATCTGTGTGTATATATATATATGTACATATAATATTAGATCCATTCTTCGTCCTCCAAAAGGCAAGACAATACCACTAACATTCTTTTAAGAATATCCTACAACTTTAAATGGAGTCAACTTAGAAATAAAGCTATCCAAAAAAAAAAAAAAGTAAAATATACACTTGCCTTTATTAAAAGTGAAAAATAAGGCATTCGAGTGAGCGCTCTGTCCTACCTTTGGGGAGATGGCTGCTCCAGCAACGACCTGGTTCCTGTTCTCTTATTGGGGCTTCCGCCTCATTTTGTCTTGTGACTGGGTTGCTTCAAGTGAGGTTCAAGTTGTGGGCTAAATGCCAGCTGAGACAGGAAGTCTTCTAGTCTCAGATTTTAGTGTTTCTCGTCTTCCATCATCAAGAAGTACGAAAGGCACATACCTCGCAGCTGTCTGCTGGCTCAGGGTCTGATGTGGACGACGCATGCACGTTAGCGAGGCCTCGCGTCGTGGGGAGGGGCATCGTCCTTGTGCGTGTGCAGCACCTGGGGGGCCTCGGATCGTGAGGGGCCCATCGTGAGGGGCCTCGGATCGTGGGGGGGGGCACGTGATTGTGCGTGTGCAGCACCCGGGGGGTGTTTTCACATCCTGGGCGTGTGTTTCCTACCTAACGCCCTAAGGTTTTCAACCCACAGGTCATTGGGAACAAATAGCAGAGTCGTGAAGTTCTGAACTTTTGGGATTTCCAAGTTTACTCTGCAGGATAGTCAGGAAGTCAGATAATGTCCTTGTGCATCTCACGCAGTCCATCGTGTGTGAGTTACACCAAACATAACACGCCGCTGGGGAAAACTATGTAATATACAAGCCCTGTTCTTTTCGTGGTCGGGACTGTCAGCGTGGCCAGCGAGAGCCTTCAGAGTTAGCTCTTCCTCTGATCAGTTATTTCTAAATGCCGCCGTGGGGAAATGCATTCGGAACTAGTCTTTTGGGTTTGTATCGAGACGAAAGCTTTTCTAACTCCCTTTACTGTGACCATCGCCTCTCTCCTGGGACAGGGTGGCCTAAAGGAATGTTAGGCATAAGAGAAGGCATGAAGGGGGATTGTCCCGGGGCTGGGCTGGGGGGTGGGGAGCATGTGGAGGGGTGAAGACGGACGAGAGAGTGAGCTTCAGGCAGACCAGCAGTGTGCGTCAAACTTGGTGTGACTCCCTCACCCAGGGACCAAGTGAAAGGGTCCTGTCTAGGGACTCGACGCACCTCGCCAAGAGGCCGCGATTTCCTGGGACTCGGGCTGGAACTGAGCAGCTGCATTTACCCAGCATCCCAGGACGGGGCCCCCCCGAGAAAGTGGGCTGGAGGGACAGGAGGTCTCCTGGTTCCCACCCCCTGGTTCTGTGTCACGGAAGCAGACGCCCAGAACCGATTGCTGGTTTTGTGACAGCCACGTTTGTTGAGGCCCCTTTGCTGGATGTGAACCTCCCAGATGGGACTTCCCTGCTGAGGCTCCGTAGCCTCGTCCACCCCGTGATTTCGGTGCCAGAGCAGGTTGGGGTAAGAAAGAAAGCAAATTTTCTTCCTTGTGGTCCTTAAAAATATATAAATCATGTAACGGACACAGCGTTTCTGTTTGGGATGATGAAAACGTTCCAGAAATGGGTGGTGGTGATGTTCGCCCAGCAGTGCGACCTAACGCCACTGAATTTTACTCGAAAGGGTGGTTGGAAGGTAAATTTTATGTTATGTGCATTTTACCGCTCTGTATATATAACAGCACCGAAAGCTTTGTTTGCTCTCTGACTGCTCCTTTTGAGTTTTTTCCCGTGCTCCGTGAGCGTGAGTCCCTGTGAGGACTTGGATGAAGCAAGCATCCGCAAAGACGAACTACTCATCGATTCAGAAAAAACGACTTCTTTGCAGTTGACTTTCTTTCAGTTCTAGGAAAGATCTGTTTGCTTCGGTGTCTTTAAAGAAATAGAAACGAATAGGGTAGCAACGCAGGTGTTAACCTGGAAACCTCTCCGTCGTTCCTTGAAACCTGAAAGCGCAGTTTCTGGGATGGGTCGGGCAGAGTCCCTTCTTTCCTGCCGTGTCGTCCTGGGGTCGGCCGCTTGCTTCTGTAATGCGTGTAACGTTCCGCATGGAACATTGGTCCTAAAGTGGCGCGTGCAAAGGATGATGGATGAGTTTGGGAGGAGAGTCTCGCTGAAGTTATTGCACAGTGGGGTGCCCGTGTTCCGGTCGGGTTAAGGGCAAGGTCACAAGCGTCGAGCGTGCAGGGGCTTCCTGGTTGGCCTTGAGAAACTGCAGGGAACGTAACCTGTGACGTGCGCTCAGCCGGCGTTCATGAAGCCATCACGTCGCAGGGGTGTCCTGGTCCTGTAAAGTGGGCATTCGGATTAGGGCACATTACTCTCTTGAAATGTTAAGGCCATTGGAGAGAATTCTAAGAGAAGTTCCCTTGGGGAACTTGACACTAAAGATAAAATGCTCATCCAACAAATGGATTCGAAAAATCTCGGATGCCCATGGGGCGTGAAGGACCCTTCAGGGCATTAACGAACAGCATCGGGAAGTCAAAGCGAATGAAGACCTGTTCGTGGGAGGGAGGGGGTGGCGGTGATGGCTTAAGGTAAATTTTCTAAAGATTGGGGGTGAGTTCTTCTTCCGGCTTGAGACTGCGAGTCCCCTGCAGTGGCAGGAAGACTCTCGTTGCTATGGTATCTGAACACCGCTCCTGGCGGCGCCTGTCACAGCTGTAACTGGTCACTTGGAAAGGGCATTGGCATGCATTTCGACTGGGAAAGCTGGATTGTTTTGACATGTGCTGTATTTTCAAAATTAAATTGTTTACTTCATGCAAGAGACTCTACCCAAAACGGACACATTAAGTGAACAAAATAGCACTTGTGTGTTAATTGTCTTAAGGGTGGGAAGGGTTAATTGTCTATGTCCCAGAGGTTCTGTCTCTCCTGGGAGCAAGGAGAGGTCCCTTTGTTCCTTAATAAGCTCTTAATCTTCATTTCTTGCTTTAATTTTTTTTTTTTGGTTCCTTTTTTGTTTCCAGCTGCCAAAGCCCTCGGTCACGGGTCTAATTTTAGCATCCACATATGGACAAGATGCCGCTCTCGCCACATTTAAAAGGTTTTCCCATTGGATGATAGGCTGAAGTTATGCTATTTTTTGAGAGGGGAAAAAAAAAAACCATGGTCAGGCCCTGGCTACCAAAAATATCAAGGTTATGAATATTGATAAGGTGCTGAAATTGGCACAGTTTTAATAATGCATTTCCTTTCTGGATCCTGCGTCCGGTTCCCAGCCAGCATGTCCATCAGCCTGTGCGGGCTGGCCAGGCGCGAGGCCGGGAGTCCGTGCATGCGGACCGAGTGCTCTGGACGCCACCAGCCCGCTTCCCCGCTTCCCCAGCATGCGTTACCGCGAGGTCAGAGCACAGTCGACTGCTGCGTGGGAGAAGCCTTTTCACGTCGTATCGAGAGAGTCCTTTCCGTTGTAGAATGGACTCGTGTCATGCCCTGACCGTCCTGCTTTCTCGTTTGCGCGACCCTATCAGCCGCTTCATGTCTCTGAGCCACTGTCTCCTCAAATGTGCTGGGTGATATCTGACCGGCGATGATAATACAAAATAATACGGGTAAAGGTCTGGGTAGAATGACTGCTGGATGGTAGCGTTGCAGCTAATCTAACTGCCACTGTCGCCATCATCATCATCAGTAATTGCTTGAGAAATAAACCTTGTGCACAGGACAGAACTGTGCTTTTTATAGCAGAACAGAGTTATCTCTTTTGATCAAGACCAGATATGACAGAGACAGACCTGAACTTGGCCTTGCACTGTCCTGCGCCCCTCGCATGCAGAGACTGTGCCTGCCGATGAAGACGCTGCCTCTAAAACCTGCTGGGCAGGCAGCACCCACGCACCAGCCCTGTACTCCTCGGGAGAGCTTGAGTCCATAGGTATCACTTTGCATGTCTTACAGATGAGGGGTCTGAAGCCCAAAATGACCTTGGCTACTCTGTGGATGGGGACAGAGCCACACCCAGACCCAATCTCTGCCGACACCCCGTCCACTTTGCTGTTGTCACCTGAGCCCCTCCCTTCTTAAGGAGCTGGAGCCCAACAAGCTCTGTAAATAAGACAAGTTGGCATTTTATATTTCTAATAAGATGAAATTAATCAAAAAGGCATATTGAGAATAAAGAAATAGATCATTTGATTCCGGATTTTGTTTTGTTTTGTTTGTTCGTTTGGATCCTCTCTGAAGACCACACGGGGAATTCACGGCGGTTTTCTGGGAGCTTGCCGAACCCCGTGAAATTGCGTGTTTCGTGTTATCAGTGTTATTAGTGTGTTTCCAGGGCAGGGGGCATATAGGATTCTATGCTGCGTGCAGCTCGTTGGAGCAGGTCGCTGGGGTGTCACCTGCAGGGTGGGATTAGGACAGTCAAGAAACGCAGCTTTTACGGCGGGCTCTTTGTGCAGAGAGGTGTCCGTCATTCAGAAATGCGCCAGGCTGCAGACCATTCGTGTGAAACCCTGCGTTCTCCCCGCCTGACTGGCAGGCTCTGGTCGGGTGGCTCACGGTCCCCACGTCAGCGGCGACCTTGGCAGGCTCTCTCCTGTCTGCCCTCACGGCGTCTTGGCTGTTAGTTCCCACGCATCTCCACGCAGGGTGTAATGACGTCTGGGTCGACTGCAGCAATGACGTCAGTGTTGAAAGCAGGCGATGGACCATAGTCTCTCTTTTTCCTAAAATTTTTATAAAAAAGGACTGTCTTCCCAGAAATGCCTTTCCCATGTCAGAATGTCCTGGTAGCTCCTTGGTTAACGCTGGCTCACGCGGCGATGTCTAGCTTCAGGGAGTCCAGGCACAGACGTGTGGCAGAGGGGAGAAAGGTGGCCGTAGCTGGCTAAGCCCCTCGGAGCTCCCCGCCGGGGCCGAGTCACAGCGAAGGGCGCACTGGCGTCCGCCAACCAACCGCCCGTGTCTCTCTTTCCGGCGACGGTTTTCCACCAATCCTAAAAAAATTACCCAAGTTTTACTTTTTTATTAAATTGAGAAATACCTTCCCAAGTAACACATTTCTAAGACAGTCCTGCGTGTCACGTAATAATCATTTACTTAGTTCTTTGCTTCTTAAAGGTAGTAATTACTTCTGATATTCTGCTTTTAAAGTGGGAGCTCTTCAGACCAAGAGGGAGGAGAGATTTTGTGCAGTAGTGACAAGGTCAGGGAAAGGCCGCAGGTGGCCCTCTGCCGTCCTGCGAGGTGCTGCGTCTGTAGCTGACCACAGCGCCCGCTTTCTTACTCGATTTTCTCCCGAGTTCATGCACTTGGCATTCTTCACGGTCCAGACATTTTAGAATGGCTTGGAACAGGGACGGTGTACCAGGTAATTCTCAGCAGCCCCTTCCTGCCTCACGTAGCCTTGTCACTCAGAGAAACGTTCCAACTCTGGGTCAGGCTACAGCCCCACGCGGGGACTCGTGAGAAAACACGATCTGCTCTTTGGAGCTGACGTTCGTTTTTCAACCCATTTTTTCCGGTTAGTCTGTGACGGGCGGAGGGACATTCTGAGCGAACACACAGCACCACCTTCCGATCTCCTCACCCATCGTGTCGTATCTCTTGATCGGTGGCCCCCTAGAAAAATCAAACGTTGGAATTCCTGACCCCTCTGAGAATCTCCTTCCTCGTGTCTTTGTGAAAATAATGAAGCTCGTCCTCCCCGTGTGGTTCACTCATCTGCTGATGCACCTGCCGGAAGGAAGTCCACGGGCGTCTTCGTGTTCCATGCGAGGTGATATTTTTGACTGACGATCTCTGCGGGGAACGTTTCGTGCGGCCACTCGCTCGGGGAAGTGCGCAGCGCGGGGCGACGCGGCTTTCCGAGGCGCTAGGAGATGTCTCAGCGTCAGCTGTGCGCTGCTTTCAGGGAGCGCGGGCACCGGGGGTCCCTCCCTTTCCGGCGCCGGCTTCTCCCCGTCGGTCCGTCGTGCCGCTCAGTCCTCTCATGCGTCCTTCTTCCGTCCTCTCATGGCCCCCACCCCGAGTAGGTCGCAGGTGCTCCCGCTGGCTGCCCATTCGGCCTCGATGGCGTCACCTCCTCCAGGTTTCTAGCACCTCGAGAGCCTGGCAGACCTCGTGGCCTCGTCGCATCTTTCTCCCGGTTGTCTTCTGACAGCTTCGCCCTTAAGAAGAAGGCTGCTTCTTGCCCACTTGAGCTTGCGACAAACGCACACCTGCTCTGCCTCTCTTTGGGGGAATTGAGCCCGTTTCCATGCACACCCATTCGCACAGCCTCCCGAGGAGAACATGGGAAGTTTAATCGGCGAATCGGCGCACAGGTAAGTACGAGGCACCTGATCATGTGCCAGGTTCGGGGCTGGATGCTTTGAGACATGCAAAGAACGTAGAGCACAGTCTTCGCCCTAGAGGCACTGTCGCTTGGGCAGGAGACAGGCTGGCATGTGCCGCTGTGAAAGTCGGCCTGCCCGCAGGATCTCCACGCGCTGTTGGTTGACTTCAGTTTGGTTGAATGACGGTGGTGCCAGAAACAGGAGCTACGGGCGTTGGAGTGAGACGCAGACCATCCTGAGACAAAGACCAAAAAGCCCCGGTTATTGGACCCCAGACCATCCTGAGCCAAAGACCAACACGTCCCCGGTCATTGGACCCCAGACCATCCTGAGCCAAAGAGCGACACGTCCCCGGTCGTTGGACCCCAGACCATCCTGAGCCAAAGACCGACACATCCCCGGTCGTTGGACCCCAGACCATCCTGAGCCAAAGACCAACACGTCCCCGGTTGTTGGACCCCAGAGAGGTTGCCTTGTCCCTCCCTCTCAGAGATGAGTAAAAGGACATCCCAAACTCAGTCCCAGGGAGTAACTGAGTTTTCAAGGAAGTGCACGTTTGTTATCGACAGAATGCAGTTTTTCGGGAATGAGTGGAAACGAAATCCTAAGGGAGGAAATGGGGGAGGCGGGGAATGCAGGGTGG
>NW_006434366.1:4450984-4472462 GCF_000325575.1 Pteropus alecto | reverse complement strand
CACAGCCCCTCCTTCCACCTACGGACGCTTTTAAATGCCTTGCTCCGGGCAAAGCCGGATGCAGTTCACATTCGAAAGTCCAGTTAAAACACTCAGATGTGACGACGAAATAAGCTTTGAATAATTCCGACGCCAGAATGTTAACAGATGCGAGATATTTCTTTAGCTACTTGCAATTTGAATCAAGGAAAGAATCTTGATTTTGAAAGCTTCTCCTCAACTCTACAGCAGATAAATTAAGGGCACAAATACTCAAATGGTAGATGATATTATTTTGGAACCGGTGGAGTGTGATAAAGGCAATTTAAACTAGATGACGACTAGATTAAAACTAGATTACCATTTGAGAAGATGTTGAAAACGAAAGAACAGAGCACGTAGGGATTTTGACAATGAAAGCAATAAATAGAATAGAGATGAAGAGTTTAAACACGGTTATCACGACTTAAGGAAAAAAAAAAGGGGAAAAATGCAGAATTTGTACAAAAACCTTACCTACCACCAAGGGAAGACTTTGACAGCAAGGTGTGCTTTGTCATTTTTGGTCTCCGATGCTTCTGAGATTCATTACAGAGCACGACGTCACTTACAGACACACTTAAGAATGCGCAGCTGGACCTGTGTGTCTGCGGGCAGCTTAGCGACATTTCGCCGTATCAAATTACCCACCGCTGGATTCATAGAGACCCAGCTACAGTCCAAATTGAGACTGAGTGAAGAGACACGGCGCGCGATATTATTTTTCGATGACAAATATTTTTTGGAGAAAAACTTATCTTTGATCCAAGCGTCTGGTAATAAAAAGAAGTATCTTTGGAATTGTGCTCCTGGGATCACAGGGAGCGCGTCACCCGGTCATCTCCCCGTCCTCGTCCCATGGGCGAGAGACAGGCCCTCGGCGGGTAAGCGTCTCCACGAGCCACCTGCCCCGTGAGCAGCCGTCAGCGTCAGCGAGGACAGGGTGCTCCTCTCAGCCTCTGCGCTTGCTGAGGCCCCGTCCCCACCAAAGGCGCCACTGGCCTCGCTGGCCACACTGGGGCGCGGGCATCGCCTTTGAGCATGACGCGGGGTGCCTGAGTCCTGCGCACCCCTCCTCCTCCCGTCAGAGGCTGGGCTGCCGCTGCTCGGTTCCTCTGTGGTGGCGCTCCCCGGTCACGCCCCGGCCCGTCTGTCCCGATGCGGCGTGCCGGCCCCCTCCAGCCGGCTCCCAGTTCCCCTGTGAACAGGGCAGCCTTGATCGTGCCGTGGCCACACCTTCCGTGGCCGCGGGTTGGCCTTCTGGAACGCGGGGCTCACGTCCCCACGCAGCCTGGCCTCTGACCTTCCTCTTCCCTGCCCCACACCCTCTGCTGCAGCCACAGAGAACTGAGCCAGCCCAAAGCTGCGCTCTGCCGTGATGTCGCCACTAGCCAGCCACCTGTGACAACCTACATTAAAACGAGTTACAACCATTAAACAACGCCATTCAGGTCTCAGTTGCTAAGTCACACTAGCCTTATTCCAAAGGCTCAGTGGTCCCTTGGGGTGGGTGGCGGCTGTATCGGACGACATAGAGTCTAGAGAGAACATCTCCATCGTGGCAGAAGGTTCGGGCGGGCAGCGAGGCGGTGGAGGTCGCGGCCTTTCCTTGCCTTGGGTTCTTCTCACAAGCCAGGAGGTGACCGAGGGCATCGGGCCCCGTGCTCCCACCCCTCGTTCCTGCTGTGGTCTCAGCGGCCGCCGTGTCCTCCCCTGTCCCTTCCCCGCTCGGCGGCCTGGGGTAGGCCCCCTTTCTGGGCTGTACGCTGGGCTTCCCTCGCACAGCGCCCCATCCCACGTGTCACGGCTGCGTGGTTATTCGCCCTGTCCCCCACCAGACGCCACCCACTTTGGGGTCACGCAGCCCACGGCCTGGCCCGTTGTGGGCACTCGGAACCATTTGTGTTAATAAATGGATTAATTAAAATGCTGATTTCGTTTGAACTAGAGATGGCAGACCTCGTAGAATATGTATCTATATGTGTAATTTTCCATGAATTGAAGCCTTTAAAAACATGTTGACTTCTATTATGAAACCAAAATCGATTTCCTCAAACGTCGGCTTCGAGACGATCACCCTCAAGGATCCGTTAGTTACGTTAAAAATATTTAACCCTGGACCACACGGCGATGGCGATGATGGGGAGGGTGGACCCTTGTCATCGTCACAGCAGCAGATCCGAGGGGACGTTTCCACCAGCCTGCCTTATACGGAGCCGCGCTGGAATCCTGCAGTCGCGTGTCATTAGAACAAATCAACCTTTCTCATTTTTCTGCGTGGCCTTCTAACCCTTGGGTATGTGAATACACAGCTTCACAGTTGCCTCCGTAGCTGAGATAGTCCCTATTTTTAGCTGTAACATTAATATTTCATCATAGGTATCCAGCGTAATTGTTTTTAATGACTGCACAGTAATCTATCCAGTAATGACAGTGTGATTTAGTTTCAAAGCCTCCTCTTACATTTTGGACGGTTAGGTCGTTTTCAGTGTTTTCTATTTTAAATAGCATCACAGTGAATATGTTCATGTAAGCAGTTTTTTCTCGTTGAGAGAGAGAGTTTTTACCTTCGGCTAAATTAAGCATAAAAATTTGTAGAGTTTATGGTATTTGAAACATTTTGCCAAGTATTTCTCCACGAGCTTGGGGGTATCGTCGTTTTAAATTCTTTGGTTAATTTCACAGGTACAAAATGGACAGAATGGATTTTTAAATGGAATATATGGTTAGAAGTATTTTTTGTTGTTGTTGTTGAAATGCTATGGCGTTCTTCTAGATGAGCACCACAATGCTCAGAAAGAAGCGAGTTCAGAAAATGAAAAGCATGGTGTGGTTGCACAGTGCAGCGGGGGGCACGTCTGCTCTCCACGCAGAAGGTCCTGGGTTCGCGCCCCAGGGCAGCCACGGTCCACGGTCTACGGCCACGCCGCCCTGAACACACCCGATCCCATCTGATCTCTGAAGCTAAGCAGGGTCGGGCCTGGTTAGTACTTGGAGGGGAGACCACCTAGGAAGGCCAGGTGCTGGAGGCATAAATAATAATAAAAAAAAAGATTCCATTTGTTTAACTTCTTTCAACCAGTAACCTCTCGTACAGCGAAGCTCATATCCGCCCCTTTATAAACTCGCGTTCTTGGGTGTTCTTTCTCCAGAGCGTGAAGGCATGAGCCTTGTGTCACTTCATTCTATTCTACCTGAGACAGGGTCTGGCGAGCTCGAGGGCCCCAGCAGAGCGCGTGCTCACAGATCAGCACTGATCGAAGCTACAGACCGCTTCCCGCTCTAGAGGCATTTTGTTATTTTGTAACACGGCACATGACGGTGCACAGGTGTTTAGAATCTTCCCAGGTAGTCGGGCCAGTCGGCCGTGTCTGTGCTTTTTTTATTGATATCAACTTTTGTTTGCTTGTTTAGCTGCTATAAGTAAAGCTATTTGTGGTTCAGGATATGCTTCTCTGCCTCACGATAACGATAATCACATAAAAGTCGCAATAATGGTAATACCCGACTTTATCGAGTGTTTATCATGTGCTGAGTACCACTGAGTATTAACGGCCTGAGCATCTGGGTTTACTCCAAGCACGTCACACAAAATGAATGTCCCTTTGTGCTCGTGACGGGTACAGTGGAGGACTGCTTCAGGACAGGACGGCTGTCATTCAGCGAGACGTGGGGCAGCGGTGTCAATGGCGTCTTGTGGAAGTCGTGGATACAAGGGAGTCGCCGAGCTGACTCTGTGGGCAAGGGCTTTCTCAAAATGCGTGACGATTCCCGTGACATCGGAGGCAGGCAGCTTGAGTACATCGGCGTGGAGTCAGCACGTCTGGGTTCAGAGTTTGGGCTTTTCCATGGCAAACCTAGTCTTTGAGCAAACTGCTTAGCTTCTGCAAGCCTCAGGTTCTTCATCTCTGCTGTACGGGCACCGGTGTGTGGGAGCTACCTCGACAGTGGCTGTAAGTGATCAAATAGGGCAGCGTACATACAAAGATTGTGTGTGGTGTCTGTTCAGGGCACAGTACTCAGCAACACAAAAAGCCCGTGCTTTCCAGACCCGGATTTGTGGGGCTTCGGAAAGCACTCAAAGTTCAAGAACACCCAGTGCATTTCGTCGTCTGTATTTCAGAATTTCACTGGTAACGACTTGAAATATTAAAAAAAAAAAAAAAAGACTAGATCCATTTGCGCAGCATGGAAGTTAAGATGGCTAATGCATCTACCACGCGTTCTGCTAAGTCAAGGGACTTGCATGTGAGAATCCACATATGTGATACGTGTAGAAACGGCCAAGCCCCAGAGACAGAGATGAATGGCTGCCTGGGTGGACGCAGGCACGGGGTTGACTGCAGATGGGCACACAGATCCCTCTGGGGGTGGGAGGGTGGAGATGTCCCCAAATTAGATTGTGGTGATGATCTTGCAGTTGTGTAGACGTGCTAGACATCACTGCATGCTTAACACAGGTAAAGTCTATGTTGTGTGAGTTATTTATAAACTATTTTATTAAAGTATAATTGTTAGCAATATTGTGTTCGTTTCAGGTGTGCACATAGTGTTTTGATATTCGTAGTACGTGACTGTCACCGTGCGGTCGTTACAGCGTTATTGACCGCATCCCCGTGCTGTGCCGTGCGCGACGTCCCCATGGCTTCACCGTGTCCTAACTCGAGGTTCGTCTCTCTTATTCTCCTTCTCCCTTTTTGTCCACCCCTCCACCCACCTCTGCTCTGGCGACCTTCAGTTCTTCGCATCTACGGTCAGTTTCTGTTTCGTTGTATTGATTTGTTTGTTTGGTGTTTTTAAATGCCACAAATAGGTAAAATCGTATGGTATTTGTCTTTCTCTATTTGACTTATTTCACTTAGCATAATACCCTCTGAGGTCACCCATGTCACAAATAGCAAGACTTCACTCCTTTTTATGGCTGAGTAGTTTTTGGCTGCATATATCTCTTCTTTATCTGTTCACTTCTCGGTGGACACCTCGGCTGCTTCCATATCTCGGATATTGTAAATAACGCTGCCGTGAACACACTATCTTTTCAAATTAGTGTTTCTCTTTTCTTTGCATAAATACCCAGAAGTGGAATTGCTGGGTCATATGACAGAAGTAAATAAATGGGACTACATCAAACTAAAAAGTTTCTGCACAGCAAAGCAAACCACCGACAAAACAAAAGTCGGCCTACTCAACGGGAGAAGATATTCGCAAAGGAATTATAAGGGACTATCCAAAATATATACGGAACTCATACCATTCGACATAAAAAAAAAAAATCTGATTGCATATGGGCAGAGGACGTGAATGGACATTTCTCCAAAGAAGACATACAGGTGGCCAACACATACGAAAAGACACTCAACGTCACTAATCATCAGAGAAATGCAAGTCAGAACCCCGATGAGGTATCACCTCACACGTGTCGGAATGGCCATCATCCATAAACTCACAATAACAGGTGTTGGCGAGGACGTGGTGAAAAGGGCACCCTCGTGCACCGTCGGTGGCAGCGGAAATTGGTGCAGCTGCTGTGGAAAAGTCTGGAAGTTCCTCAAAAAAATTAAAAATACGCTGTGTATATTACACGTCAATGAACTATTAAAAAAAGAAACGTACAAATAATGTTTAGCATAGGCAATGATCGGTAATGTCTTTATTTGTTTTTATTATTTTTGTTAGTCTTTGTTCATCTCGCTTAATCTTTACTATCCATATTGTTACTTAAAGTGAGAGGTGTTTGGGACGTGCCACAGGACCCTGTATTGAGCTGGGTTTCATCAACATGTTATCAGGTTTTTTTGGATGAAGATATACTTTCAAATTTGTGACTGACACAGCTGGGAGCAATAACTAATAGAATAGGACCCAGAACCCAGATTTGGAAGCGTTTTGACAGCTTGAAAGAAGGGCTGGTACCAATAGGATGAAATTGAGCAAAAATAAATGTGACGTCTGGCATAGGCTGGCTTCCTCGTGCAGGCAAAGGAGGGACACGCAGCTGGCTTCTAAAGTAGTGATTACCCTTATTAAAAATATGCTTGCCTGCCGAGAAGGGCGTCCCAGAAAACCCAGGAGGACGTCCAGGCCCAAAACAGAGGCTTCGGCTATAAATGGTACATCAGGAATTCGGTCGATGCCAGCAGAGTGGCCATCTGGATATTTCATGCTTTGTGTTCGCATGATAATAATAAGAATTATTACTTTTATTATATTTATAACGATATTAGATATATAAGTATAAAATTCATGCTTACAATCTCTTAAGCTCTGTGATAAGTGCTTTACATACATTATCCCAGTTAATCCCTGTAGCAAACCCACAAACAGAATATTTTTGGCCCGTTTTGCGTGTGGGCGCGAGTCTCCTGCGCCTGTCAGACAGCGAGTGAGAGGCAGACCCAGTTCCGAAGCCGTCAGTTCAGAACTCGCGTTTTCCACACTCACGCTCTGTGACCTACCTTCCGAAGTCCTTAGACACGGAATTTAGTTCTTAAAACCCAGTAGAGCAAAGATGCACAGAGCAGAGTGATGCCTGTGCCACCGTGGGGGGAGGGGGCGCTGAGGATTTGACCAGCGCTGGGACGGGCATATTTTAGCTCTCATCCTCGGGCTGGCCGCTCTCCGTCCCTGGGTTCTAAGCCGCGCTCCATCTAAGGACCTGTGTGAAAACGCTGAGCTGTCACACATGACGGCCATTCGGGCAAGAAGGCAGTGAACTCAGTAGTAGTTTATTAAGCGGCTCTTAGTAGGCCAGAAAAAAACCGGGAGATTTTGCTGGCGCATATCATCCATTTTTAAATTACTTTGAAATGATCTCCTGGGCATCGATAAACGGATTATCAATGGTCAGATGCTTCCAGAAAATACTCTACCTTGAAGTACACTTCTGGATCCTGTTTCCTGTTTGATCTCCCACCATCTGAACGGGGGAAATCAAGTCACCCTGTGTTTAAATGGAACGGAAGACGCGTTGGCTTGAAAGCCTCTCGTTTTCAGGAAGAAGCGAAGCACGTTAGCACGAAGTCACAGAAGCCCATACTCGATGCGTTCTCATTTCGGGGGGCCATGAGCACAGGAGGCGCAAGTTAGTCTGAGGCACAAGGTTGATCTGAAGGTCAAGGGGTGAGACACTCACCTCCCAGCCCTCATTGCAGAGTGTATGCGTGCCATAAAAGTCACTCTCAAAGTAAGTCATTAAAATAATGAATGAAAAATTAAGTTCCCCGAGAGAAGTCAATTCTCATCTAGCACCGAGTTCTATTTGATGATGCAGTTCGACTCCCGAAAACCCTGATCGCAGCTTTTTCGAGAGGCGCTGTTTCTTGCTCCTCCGGGCCCAGGCGAGCCATCTGTTCTCGGCGCCAGGTCCGCCTTCTCCGCGACGCCAGGTCCGCCTTCTCCGCGACGCCTCTCTCCTTGTCCCTTCTCACTCCACCCCTGGCCCCTTCCTCCTTTCCGTCTCTCTGCTCCTCTGGCAGCAGCGGAGCCCCGACCGTTGCAGGAATATTTGTTTTGTCTCCTTCAAAATATCCAGAAAGAACATAGATCTCCCTTTCCTGGTAGAAAAGTCAAAAACTAACATTCAAACAATTTCACCCACCATTGCCATTTCCTTGGCCTTTTATCTTTTTGACCCAAGAAAACAAGTTCCTTTTAAGCCTTCTCTCCATTTAATTCAGCAAGTCAACACTTTAAAAATTTTGGGTTGGCTCATTTCTGTGAAGAGGCGCTAACTCTAGGTAAAGCCCAAGGCACGCTTGTGCCTAGGATTTTAACGTGTGTCATGTGCTTGTAGAAATCCATTCGTGCTCGAACGGTGTTTTCCGTTTGTTTGTTTGTTTGTTGAGTAACAAGCAACTAGTGGCTTATTCTGAACAGTCTGCCTCATGTGGTTTTGGGTGATTTGGGTTTGCATTAAAGCTTTCTTGCTGCATAATGGACATTTGTAGAATGGGGAAATATTATTTCCAAAATTCCGCCATGAGTCACGTAGCTTTTGATGGCGGTAGCTGTCAGTGCTGCTGAGTTGTCACCTCTAAATTTTTAACCTGTAGAAGATGATGCTCGAAGCGACCGCTATCAAGACTCCCATCTGGGGCTGGAATTTCAACAAAGTCCTTTTCCCTTTGACATTCCAGTCCCACCTTCTGTTACTCTAGCTCGTTAACCGGCGCACCTGATGGGCCAGTGAACACAATTCTGTTACTAGATAGCACCGCCTTTGGTACAAACGGCACTCGGTGTGTACACTGTCTCTTTATCTAGTGGACCTGTGGGTGGCTCGGGAACACTAGACAGGGATGCAAAGCTTTGAGCTTCCCTGGGGTGCGGTGACCTCTGGAGCTGAGCATCCCGTGTGGCGACGCTGGGCGTGATGCCCTGGGATGCTTAGAAGAGACTCTGGATCCTGTGGGACAGGAGCTTGTAGATCGGTAGGTGCCCACTGTGGCTTTGTCTCCTCACACCCGAGCTGTCACCTGGGGAGGAAGTCATCCCAGCAGGCCCCACATGAACTACGAGGATGTCACAGAGGGAATTGCTGCTGGCCTGCTGGCCGGCAGTGGTCCTGACATCTTACTGTGTTCCCCTATGTAGCCTGAGGTCACAGGTGGCTGATGTGTCCGAGTGTTTAGTCGAACCTAAAAGGAAGCTCTGGTTGGTGTAAAACTTCTGATTGGAAATGATGACCGGATGAGGGATCCACAGAACCATTTGGAAAACTGCTGTTCTCTGCTATTATACCATTCTTGGGGTTCCACCTGCTGTGTTTCTCTTGGTGAACTTTCCAATATAAACATAGTTGTCGTTTATATAAGCATGCCATTTCTGAACCTGATTTCTTTCTCAGCTCATTCGTAAGTATGCTTACCTTATTCCAGTGCACTGACTTTTACAGGTATTTCCACTTCTTTGTGGTGTTGGTAGTGGGGGGGCAGTGGGAAGGATGCTGTTTAAACTTAACCTAAAAAAGTAGCAAGTAGGAAAATTAATCTTTGTAAAGGAGCTTACCTTCTCTTCCCTTCCTTCCTGCCATGCATCCATGCACGCATCCATCCATGCATGCATCCATGCATGCATGCATCCGTCCATGCACCATCTATCCACCTATGTATCCATGCATGCATGCATGCATCCATCCATGCATACAACCATCTATGCATCCATCCAGCTATGCTGCCATGCATCCATGCATCCACACATCCATGCATCCATCCATACATACATACATCATCCATCCATGCATCCATCCATCCATCCATGCATCATCTATCCACCTGTCTATCCATCCATGCATGCATGTATGCATCCATCCATCCATGCATCATCTATCCACCTGTCTATCCATCCATGCATGCATGTATGCATCCATCCATCCATGCATCATCTATCCACCTGTCTATCCATCCATGCATGCATGTATGCATCCATCCATCCATGCATCATCTATCCACCTGTCTATCCATCCATGCATGCATGTATGCATCCATCCATCCATGCATCATCTATCCACCTGTCTATCCATCCATGCATGCATGTATGCATCCATCCATCCATGCATCATCTATCCACCTGTCTATCCATCCATGCATGCATGTATGCATCCATCCATCCATGCATCATCTATCCACCTGTCTATCCATCCATGCATGCATGTATGCATCCATCCATCCATGCATCATCTATCCACCTGTCTATCCATCCATGCATGCATGTATGCATCCATCCATCCATGCATCCATGCATCCAACCATCTATGCGTCCATCCATGCATCCAACCACCTATGCATCTGTCCATGCATCCAACCACCTATGCATCCATCCATGCATCCAACCATCTATGTGTCCATCCATGCATCCAACCACCTATGCATCCATCCATGCAGCCATCCATCTATGCAGCCATGCAGCCATCCATCCATGCATCCATGCATCCATCCATCTATCCATCCATGCATTCATCCATCCATCCATCTATGCTGTCATGCATCCATGCATCCATCCATCCATCCATCTACTGCGCCACAATTATTTGTTGCCTGGGGAGTTAGAGATGAATCTTTGTCTTTCGGAAGCCCACAGGCATACTAATTGTTGTCGGATAACATCAGCATTTTCAGCTACTCTTTACCATAGATGATTTCCTTCAGACTAAAATAAAATGTGAGTGTATCTGTGTATATTTATAATGCCAATAGATAAAAACACTTTAAAAATTGTTAGACTTTGACGACAGTTTTCCCTTTTCTCATACAGTAGGTTCTGTGACTTCAAGAAAGTTGAAAAGCCTTTGGGTAGATGGTGCATGGATATTGATCTCTCTCCTCCTATGTCTTTGTAATTTTAGGAATATATGAGAAACTGTCTTTTATACCATCCTCTCGGTTTTTAATCTACTAGGGGGTTTGCCACATACAGAGAGAGTTGGAAAGAAACTGTATCAGCGTTTGGCAGTAAATGAATTTTTGCAAAAACAAATGACATGTATCAGTAGTATTTGTTCATGAAAATAAATTGATAAATTATGACTCAGTGAATTTTGAGGCCGCGCACTGAGAGTAGGCTCGGCACACCTGTGGGTCAGCACAGATTAAAAGACATTTCTCCTCTCTCCCCGTTTCCTTCTTCGTATGTGCCTTGCCGAATGCCACCCCCAAAGCGATTGAACTCTCTATAATTATCCCTAATACAGATTTGCTTCCTCGGGCATTAGTTAAAGTGCAATTACTTATCCTTCAAGCAGAAGTTTGGTAATTGCCTGAGATGTTTAGACGCAAAGGCTCAGCTCTCAACCATCTGAGTTCATTTTTGCGGGGAGAATGTACTAAAGCTCTGGACTTGGGGAGCTTGTGTGGTAGCACGGGACAGTGACTCAGTCATTTCCATGCATTAGTGCCCTGGCTTTCCCTTCAGCTGAAATGAAGGCTCGCCAGTGTGAAAAGCAACCAGCATAATGTTATTTAAATTGAATGTAGGCTCCACTTTTAATAATAGATAGTCTGGAATCATAGATAAAAAGGAATAATGAATAATACAGTAGGATCCGAATCCTTCGTCTTTGCTTGGCTCTGCAGAGACACGCCACTGGTTTCCACCACATCTGTCCCTGGCATCACGCCTTGCTTGCTCTTGCAAATTTTTGGTGGGTTTTTATGTTGAAATATTTTCCACATTAGTGTGCATCGACTCGTGTGTGTGTGTGTGTGTGTGTGTGTGTGTGTGTGTGTGAAATATTGAAATGGGTCAGTTTAACAGACCATTTAGGGGCTTTTTGCCATTTTGAGAGGATGAGAAACGTGTTGAAAATGAATTCTGCCTTCTCAGCAAAAGACATTGGGTGCGTAAACCTTCTAGAATCATTATATCGAACCTGCTGGAAGTCACTGCCGTGATTAAGGTTGTTCTCGGGCCCCGCCAAGACCCAACGAAGCAGTGAAACGGGATAGCAGCGTTCACCCAGGTTTCCTTACTGGAATGAAAGCGAGGGTGGGGGCCCAGGGAAGGGCGCCCATCCCCCGCCCCCACGGTTCACTCTCGCACCCCGGCCTCGTCTTCCCTGCTGGGTGCAACTCCCCATTTTCCGCAGCCGAAGTGAACGGAAGCACAGAAGTTATTTCTTAGTCTCCAAAGTCACCCGTTGTCCAGGGCCCAGGGAGAGAAACGTCCCGTGTCCACAGTGGGACGTGCACGTGCCGACATGTGACTCCACACGTGGAAAGCATGCAGCCCTGTCCGTCACCCCAAAGAAGGCCTTCTCTACGCCTGGCCAAGTCATAAAGCTAGAGGGTGCCCGTACCCAGATAAGCCACGTATTCAGCTGTTGGGGGAAATGATGGAACTTAATCTTTTCTTATATTTCCCGTCTCCTTCTCCTCCCTTCTAGCCTTCCACATGTGTTTTCTTCATTTTCTCAAAAAATACTAGGCGATATTCTCTAAGGAACAAGGAGTATTCTAAGAAATACCGATTTCAGCCACCTCGCCTAGTTGACTTCTGTTGTAGCAAGAACGTGTGTGTGTGTGTGTGCATGTGTGCGCATCTGGTGTGCGTGTGGAATACACCACCTGCTCTGCTGTGTCACCAGTCGGCAAATGGTGAACGGGGAACGTGGAAGGTACATCTGATCGATGACACTGCCCGAGGCGAAGGTTGCTGACACGGCAGGATTAGAATGATCTCGCCCAGGAGAGGACAAAGCCCTCTGCTAACAGCTGGGCAGACGAAAGCGTTCCCGACACTATTCACAGGAAAGAACGAGAGAGGATCAGCCTGAGCATCTGTACCATGGATGTTTTCTGAGGGGACTTCCTGCCTGTGGCAAGTTGTACTTCCTCTTGCGCCCCCATCAGCAGCCACCTCAGGGACCAAAGCCCACGGCCCTCTGCCTGTCTCGGGGCACGAACCCGTCACGCCCACTCTCGCGTTTGCGTATACTTCTGGTGACCCACTCAGCCGCCTCCGGCCACGCTCAGCCACCTGTCTACGACATCAGGATGACGTTCTGATGATACAGTTGCATGGGTTTTCAGTGGTCTACCCAATATTTTTTTCCTCCATAAGCCAAACTTTTAGGATAAAATTTTACAAAAAGCGGATTTTAGTGGTGGTGATGTTCCCTGGCTTTTCCTTGTCTGAAAAAGTCTCTCTCCGATTCTTCATGCTAACCTTGCCGGATAGAGTATTCTAGGCTGGAGGGTTTTTTTTAATCCCTTTCACTGCTACATGATACGCCACTCCCTTCTGTTCTGTAAAGTTCCTGCTGGGAAGCCTGCTGATCAGTCTTATGTGGGGTGGGGTGAGGGGTTCCCTTGCACGTAATAACTTGTTTCTCCTTTGCTTCTTTTAAGATGCTTTCCTTAACTTTACCTTTTGATATTTTAATTACGTGTTTTGGTGTCTGTCTCTTTGGATTCATCTCGTTTGGAACATTTTGGGCTTCCTGGATCTGGAGGTCTGTTTCCTTAACCAGGTTAGGGAAATTTCAGCCATTGTTCCTTTAAATAAGTTTTCTGCCGCTTCCTCTTTCTCTTCTCCTCTGGGACCCCTATAAAGCGAGTGTTTTTCCGCTTGAGATTGTCCCAGAGGCCCCTTACACTGTCTCCACTTACACTACCTCCAGTCTTTTACATTCGTTTTTCTTTTTGCCTCTGTGCGAGTGAGTGCCCCTGCCCTGACTTTCAGCTCACTGGTCCATTCTTCTGCTTGCTCTGTTCTGCTGTTGAAATCCTCTCTGTGTTTTGCAGTTTAATTATTGTAGTCTTCAGCTTTATGACTTCTGTCCTATGCTTTCTTATATTGTCTATCTCTTTGTGGAAGTTCATCCATCTTCTCCCGAGTTTGGTGATTACATTTGTAATTATTACTTCGAACTCCTTTTTTTGGGGAGGTCACTAATCTCTGTTTCGTGAAGATTTTTTTAAAAATTTATTGTGATAATGACATTAGTTAATAAAATCACATAGGTTTCAGTTGTACAGTTCAATAATATGTCATCTGTATATTGTATTGTGTGTTCACCACTCAAAGTTAAATTCTGTCAGCATATATGTGACCCCCGTTTACCCTTATCTACCGCCCCCTCCCCCGCTTTCTCACAGGTAACCGCTAACCTGTTGTCTGTGTCTATGAGTTTTTGTTTGTTTGTCTTGTCCATTTACTGCTTTCAGTTTTCTATCCCACATATGAGTGAAATCATATGATTCTTGACTTTTTCTGTCTGACTTATTTCGCTCAGCTTGATCATCTCAGGATCTATCCATGTTGTCGCAATTGGCAATATCTCACCATTTCCGAGGGCTAAATAATATTCCATTGTGTGTATGTACCACGCTTTTTTCACCCAGTCATCCATCGAAGGCATTTCGGTCATTTCCATGCCTTGGCCACCATGAATAAAGCTGTGGGCTTGTATCTAGTTTTGTCATTTGGAACGTATTACCCCATTTTGTTTGAATCTCTGGGTTTGACTTTGTTTTGGGCGAACAGCTGTTTCTCTCCCTTGAGGGTGTCGCCTGTGTCCGTGTGGCTTTTATCCTTTGCTGTAGAGTAGCCGTTCAGCTAGTTCTCAGGTCCTTCTCTGAGGAAACTGTTCCACACACAGTTGTGGATGTGTCGTGTCTGCAGGCGGAGACGAGTTCAGAATCCTCCTGTGCCACCACCTGGAACTACTTCTCTATAACAATTATTTTAAAACTTTCCATCATGGAGCTTGAACTTACCTCTCCAACCTGTCTTCCACATGTGTCTGAAATCCCTCTAATGGTAGTTTGAGTATTTATAGCCTCCGAGGTTTAGTGTGATGGAACCGCCTTAAAGACGCCTGCATTCCCAAAGTCCAAATTCCTTGATAAGATTGGAATTTCACTGTCCTGAAGAATGAGGAGTTGACTTTTTTTTTTTTCAATGATGGAGCAGACCATCTGTCAGGGTTTTGCTACACTCCGATGCTGTGCCCTGGTACCCTTTCTGTGCTTACGTGTGAATCGTTCCCAAGTCTCTGTGTCATTCTATGAAACTGTAGTGTAACGTTCAGACGAAGATTGTTTTAAGTCTTCCCTACCTCGTGCCTACCTGTGAATCAGAACATATGACAACTCGGGCTCTATCACGTTGTTTTGTTTTTTAGTGTTATTTCAAAATAATCTCTAGGTCCTCTTCTCAGTTTATTCAACAATAACTGGCTTGAAAGTTTCTCGAAGGCAGAAGGCATTGCCTTCCAGTCCCCTAGCACTGCGCCTTCCACGTGACAGGTGCTTAACAAATACTGTCTGACTGTGTCACAAGAGGTGGCTCATATGCTCCGCAGGTATTTTACCCTCTCTTATTATGGCGCTTTCTTACAGCATCCGGGAGCCCTTTGCTCTAAACACATGCCAATCTCAGAGACTGTCGTTTGGGTTAGTGGGTCAGGTTGCTGGCCTTAGATCCAGAGGCTCGTCTTTGATCTGCAGAAGCAGCCTGAAGGCAGCAGAACTGGGCTGCCGCGCCCACTTGAGAGTGGGCGATCTTTGCCAGGGCCGTCAGTCGGCAGAGGGAGCAGATGCTGTTTTCGGGTGGATCGTTCTAGAGGAGCGAGCCCTGGCAGCCATTCCGTTCCCTCTCCTCTCTCATATTTCACAGATACATATTGCTCTTAATAGATATTTTGTCCTCCTTGGTGAAATAATTAAGAAGAAAAGTCTTAGTCATTGGCTCATTATTAAATTTTCTACTTAGTTCTCGATTTAATTCCTTTTTACGACACTCCGGGCCCTTCCATTTAAGAAACTGCAATAAGCGAAGGAGGGAGATGAAGAAGATAAACTCTTAGCTGACTTCCTGGATGACACGTAGAAAGAACCCCATGCCGCTCCCCTAATTAACAAATCTGAAGTGTGGCGGCAGTTTATGGTTCAAACACCATTTTCCATAATCTTTTCAATCTATCAGGTTTTATAGGAAGATGGCACAAAGAAGATGATGGTTATATAATTCCACAGATTTAATTCAATGAACATAAAAAAATTGATTACCCTCAGGGCATTAAAAATCGTTTTTACCGATAGAATATTTTACTTGCGTAAATGATGGTTCTTATAAACAGCTGCACACCTTTTACTGTTAGTATCTTAAAGTTCTTAAATCGTAGGCATAATTGTTTCTTTGTAATTGTGAATTTCCATCCCTTACTCCAAATAACAAAAAACGTAATATGCAGAGTTTCTAACTTTCTGTCTGGACCAAGATGATAAAGTTGCCGTCCACATTCAACTTCCAAAAGAATTCTTGTTGTCTCTGTCCTTCCCTCTCCCCCCACCTCTCTCTCCCTTTGGTCCCTTCAATTTTCTAATGAATATCTGCTCTAAAATAATTGAATCCATGAGGTTCTCTAATATCCTTGCAGAATCTAAACTAGACTATTCTCAGATGTGGGGAGAGTTTATGTATCAGAAGACGCCATTCCTCAGGACATAAGGCGATGAGATAAAATTTTAGCTGTCCTAAGGCTTCAAAGCTGGAGGATGCTCGAGAGGCTTCCTGGTCTCTAGCCGCCCTCATTCACCCAAGGCACACTAGATCTAGTTGGTGGCTTCTCATCGACTAGAAATTTCATCTTCAGAATCCTCGTTCGGTGACTTTTACCACTATAGTTTTATCATTGGCTTCAGTGTGTAGTGTTGGGTAGTGATTATGGAGGGAGCTGCTAGTCGCTAACCAATACCCATTCTTTTTTGTTCTTTTGTTCTTTAGTATTTAGGGCATCAACATGCCCAGACAAAGCTCTGTAATTGCCAGCACATTTACAACAAACATGTCCATGCAACTAAGTTTTGTTCAATGAGATGTAAGCAGAAATATTTGGGGGCACCTCTGAGAAGTCTCTTCCAAGGGAGATAATTGTGCTTTCTTGTTCGTCACTCCATTTCCTTCTTTATACTGCCCGGAATGCAGACATGATGGCTGGTGCTCTAGTAGCTACATTGTACCAGGTGGTGATCTCGAAGGTGAATGTAATATGGCGGAATGTGGAGGAAAATGATAGAAGAAGCCTAGATCCTTAATTAATGACTATGGAACTGATATTCCAGCTTTGGATTACTTAGGATTTTTGCCCTGTACGTGAGAAATGAACTTCTCTTTTGTTCGGCCTACTATTATTTTGATTTTCCTCTCACATGTGGTTAAACCAGTTTGTATAAAGTTTCAAATGATTGATGTTGAGAGAAGGAGAATTCGGGAAGATTAAGGAGGAGGGTGAGATAAACACAGATGACCCCAGAAACGCCCCGAAAATTCATATGGAAGAGTTGGTCTATTTCTCTCTATCTTCTTTTTCTCTTTGAAAAATAGAGGCACTGATAATAGCCCTTGATACTTCTTTATATTGTAATAGTGCAAAAGATTTTAGAAGAGTGTAAAATACTATTCATACGCAGTATGTTTCTCATTAATAACATGACCTCGATTTAAAGTATGGCTTCTTAACTGAACATCTGTGAATTCCTTGATTTTTTATTCAATGTAATTGTGGATAATTTTATTTTTTTTGGCGGGGGGGAGATGTTTCTTTAAATTCTCGACAGAATCTAGATACCAGAGACAGCGTCCGAAATGGAAAGATGGCATTTTTCCGGTTAAGGGTCTCTCTACTGCAGAACAGCGGAAGCAGATTGTATGTAATTTTCCTTTAACATCGTAATCAGCATTCAGCAGCCATCTCCGAATGTCTAAAATGGACGAATCTTTCAAGTTCTCATTTCAAACATCACTTCCTCCCAAAAGCATTTTTTAAAGTTCCAAGTAGGAGATAATCATTCCCTTTTCTAAATTCCCTTAGGACTTTAATAAATACTCTCTTAAAATACAAATCCATACGTTTTCTATTTCTATACTGGACTTCAGATACCAAAAGAGCAAGCGTCAAGACCTGTATTAAACCCAGTCACTAACACTTAACGACTTATTAGTAAATGCTTATTGGGCGAATACATTTTTCAAAATATTTATTTATTTTACTGATGTATACAGTACGTTTTTATATAGCTCTGTCTAAAAATAGGAAACTTCAGCCTTAAAAGCAATTTAATAGGCTTCAAATTGGATCCACGGTTCAGCCATGGGGACATGGCACAGACAGGGAGCAGATGGCGATCCACAGTGCATGGCTGAGATGGAGAGCTTGTCACTCATCTTCTGCCCCTAACCATCCAGATGCCAATGGGAGTTGGATTTGTGTATGGGCTCGCTCACAGGAGTTAGATTTAAAAAGATATAAGCAATTTCTACTTAAGAAATATGAGTCGCTCCCATACTGCACTTTCTGTGTAGTAGTTCTGAAACTACTAGAGGAAAGCGAACCAAGTGTGATCTCTAGGACAAATTCAGCTTTTCATGTCACCCAGTAATATGTTGGCATTGGACATTCTACCAGTAGGGAAGCCATTTATTCTTGATGACATTTGATGTACGCATAGGCCATTTCAGTTTAATTATACTTGCTAGCTTTTAATCAGCTCATCTCTACAGAGGTGTTGGACAACCTTATACTTTATAGGAAAATCCTGTTTAGGGGTTTTAGGAGGCGTAAGAACCAGCCCTTCTTTCTGTACCAAGTTCAGAATCAGTTGAGGGACATACTTAGCAACCAGAGTAATGGATACACAAATATGACACTTATTACTGATAAAGTGAATAATACGGCATAGATTGTCGACAGATAGCGCGCTGGTCATTCTCCCATGAATTAAACTGGTTTACCCACCAGTTCTTTGTCCACTGGACAACTTCACTGACCCCTGGACCTCCCCAAAGGGCAGACACTGTGCTGCGTGGTCAGAGCAGAGCAGAATCACCCTACCTGAAGGTGGGGACTTCTGAAGAATGAGCAGAAGAAATAAGCGAGATGCTTATGGTCCATCCTTCCGTCCAAACTCACAGGGAGAGAGCGGGCGCGTCCCGTGTCCCTCTCGTGGCCCCTTCCACGGGCACGTGGCCTGGCAGCGCTGCTCCCTCTTACCTGTGTGCTTCGCCGTGTTCATCTGATACTGTTCCATGGCATCCTTTCCTTCTCACCGATAATCCCAAAACTTTAACGGACACTCATCCCTATCGAATCGCAGATAAAATCCTTAACTTGTCACCCAAGATCCCTGTGGACTGGCCCCAGAGTATCGAAAATCTGTACCCCATAATATACATTTCCATAGCGTTTTCGTCTTCCACTGACTTAGCCCATTATCTTATATTTGGAAAAGCCAGAATTCGGTACATTTTCACACCTGCTGCTCGTGATTCTCCGACTGACATGTGCAATGGACAGTTTAATGCCCTTTGTGCGTGAGTGTGCAATACGGAAACCTGAGTCGTTTTAGAAAGAAGGGGTAAGAGACATGGAGTGTGTTTATTCTCAAAAGCCAGTGAGTTTATTCTCAAGCGAAGTGAGGCCAGGACTATAGCATAGAAATTTTTGTGTGCATCCTATTAATATTGCTTATTAGTGATTCCATTTTAAACGTTTTTCTGATGTTGCCGTCCATGTTGAATACTGAGGAGCCAAAATTTGTTATTCTCCATTTTAGGGGCCTTTTTGATTTCTCACAGCGTTCTTAATCGAATCTGTAGTTATTGAGTTTACTTATTGATTACTTATCTCTTGTCTTTCTCCCTCGCCAGGATATAAACACCAATTGTTTCCGTCCATTTTCCTGGCTCACTCGCAAACAGAACAGTGATTGCATCCAATGGATAATGAATATGAGTATAAAAGTATACCTTGGCAGTTATTTTTACCTGAACGTTTGAAAGTAGTATTGTTCCATTTTGTCCTTGCCTCTCCTTTCCGATGAGGCGTCCACTTTAAGTCTCATTGTTATTTATTTGTGGGCAGTCTGCCTCTGGTCACTGCAGGGTGACCAGCTAATTGAGGTTTTGCTTCTACTGAGCCTTTTCAACATTCAGTGTGTTACTTTTGTTCTGAAGACATCTTTTGATCTAAACGGAAACGTTCTCGTCCATTTCTCTTTAAATATTGTGATTTCTGCATTAACTGATCTGGCCTTCTCGTCTCATTCAGATCTTTTCCATAGTTTTTTTTTATTACTTTAGCTCAATCTTTTGTATTCTGCATTATTTCTTTAGATCTGACTTTTAATTCATGAATCTACTCTTAAAATCTAATTCGATAGTCAATCTTTTGTTCAGATTTATTCCTTTTTTTCTATTGAAATGTAATTTACATACACTGAAATATATAGATATTAAGGGTGCAGTTGATGCTTCTTTGCATAGACATACATAGATATACATATATACATATATACATAAAATGTTAACATCATGTCTAACAAGGTATAGAACATTCTTGTCACTGCAGAAAGTTCTCCCACTTTTTCAAATACGGTTTTCCTCCTTCAAAGTGCACATATGTTGTTTTAAATTGTAATTTTTCGTTATTATTTTTGTAATAAATTTAAATTTTATCGTATCCTGCAGGTGGTTGCATTATTTTCAGTTTTTTCTATGCAGTTCGTAACCGCCACTTCCGTTTCTCCCTCCTGCTGGTTATTCTTCGCAGGGTTTGTGCTGCCTGTGGCAGACCCCGTCCTCACGGTGTCTGATAGACACACCCCGATGTAGAAAGACTGAATTCGTTTCTGCCGGGTTCCAAATGGATCCAGTCGGCTCCTGCCCAGTGTTCGCGTAACATTTCACCTGGGGATTAACGTGTCGCCGCTAGGCTACACCTGTGCAGACGGAAGCAAAACGGAACGTCTTAGCCCCACCTGCGTGTTAGTCGCCCGTTGCTGCTGTAGCCATAGAAGGACGTAAAGTTGTCCTTTTACCTTTGTGAAGGGCAGAAGTCTGCACTGAGTCTGCGGACCGAGTTCCTTCCGGAGACCAGGGGAAAATCGTTTCCTTAACTTTTTCGACACCCGGAGGCCGCCTGTAATGCTGGGCTCGCGGCTCCCTCCGCCCTGTGGGAAGCCGGGGCGCCTGTGGACCTCTTTCTCTGCTTCTGTTGTCACGCTTGTCTTCTGTGCCCGTGTTTTTGACCCTCTAATCTCCATCTTGTAAGGACCTGTGTGATTGCACTGGGCCCAACCATATAATCCAGAATTATCTCCCCATGTCCAGATTTTTAAATTCATCGTATTTGCAAAGTACCTGGCGCCATGTAAAATGACAACCACAGCTTCTGGGGATCAGAGCTTGGATATTTGTGGGTCGGAGGGCCTTACGTAGCCCCCCTGCCATGTTCCCGTCCCCGATGTTTTGAGATCACACAGTTTTTTTATTTTTTACCATTTGCATGCTCTGGGGTGGACTTTCACTGCCTGCCGTCTCTCACGTGGGCGGGCCTTCCGGTGTCCCCGTTCTCAGCGGAGGGCTTAAAGCTTCAGCTCCATGCCTTATCTGTCCCTGGAAGATATTCCAGCTCATCCCCCAGATCCCAGAGATGCACAAAGCCAGGACATGCATCACGTGATATCATATGTGAGTGACACCTAGTGACGTGCCACTGACGTCCCCGCCAGCTCTGTAGCTCGTGTCACTGGGCCCTCGCCCATCAGTTCTGCCTGCCACTCCGGCTCGCCATTTTTTTTTTTTCTTTTCGAGCTCAGCTGTATACAAGTCGCTGGAAGTTCACCTTTATTTTACAGATTTTAAAAAAAAGCTACCCCGAGGATGTTCGACTAATCAATGACCAAGTCAGGGTAGAACCTTGGTGTTCTAACTGACATGAAAGCTCGTTCATAAATCTTAAAAACCGTGCGTTTATTATTATTACTCCCGTCACTGCTAATACTCATTACTGAGTTGTCGCATTTATGGGAACCTGATGAGACCGTGTTGTCACATGGTCACATAACTGCCACGTGTGTACCAAAGTCATTCGTTAGTTCTTAAAACACTTTTAGAGCTACCACTGGGCTAGACAATAAGTAAGGAAACTGGAATGGCACATAATGCCTGCCTTGAGGAGGCC
>NW_006434366.1:4427135-4450847 GCF_000325575.1 Pteropus alecto | reverse complement strand
GAAACGCTTCCTCATAAAACAGTCATGATGGGATTGATGGATGGATAAGATACAGGCGTAAGGAAACGGACAGCTGTGTGACAAAGAAAGTTACTGTCGTTCACATCATTTTATAGAAAGTCAGGCACAGAGAAGTTAAGTCACTTGTTCAAGCTCACACAGTAAGCGGGGAATCTAGGCTACCAGGCTGTCTGGTTCCAGAATGTTCATTCTTAAACTTTGATGGTTAGACCTACCTCTAAAAGCCTGGAAATATTTTGTGATTGAAGGTGTTTGGGGTGGGGGAGCATTATAGGCAGACGGGAGAATGTATTTGCGTGGAAGGAAAAAGTAGCATGGAATTTTCAAGGAAGGAAGAGGGGAAATTATGGTTGACGAATGACGGATAAAGCATAAGTTGGTGATCAAAGGAGGCCGTTAGAAAGGGGACCGTGTGTGAGTGGGTGGCATGGGGGTCTAACCCGGGAGCTGATAAGGACCCACCGAAGACCTTAAACAGGAGGATCGTGCCTTTAGATTTCTGCTTTTGGCAAGGGCACTCCGACTTCGGCGTGGGGAATGGATTTTAACCAGGGCTTTTCATTTTTTATTCATTTCCAGTTGAAAAAAGTGCTACATCAAAATAGAATGGTTTAGAGATCGATAAATGGCACAATTTAAAAAGTCTAAAAGGAACCGTGTGACTCGTCGGTATGGAATGCGTCCTGCAGGGGCCGAGAGTGACCCTCATGTGATGAGGGCGGTGTTTTTAGCTTCCGTAGATATGGTCGGGGCGGGGGGCGGGGAGGGTGAGGGTGGTCCCATTTGTCGGCTTGAGACATTACTAAGAAGAGTGACATCCAGATTCATCCTGGCACTATCCCTCTCCCCTCAAAAGAGAAGTGGCTAATTTGATATTTTCCCTCCTACCTCCGTGTTTTTTAGAGCCGGCCATACATTTTCGTGACCAGCTTGATGAGCCGTCACTGTCCTCTGTGTCTGAGGCACTGCAGAAGCGTAATGCGTCATCACCACAGCTCGGGTGCTGTGCGCGAGGCCTGAGCGACTGGGTTGGGATCCGTAAGCAACGAAATGGGCAGAATATTGAGCTTTAGGAACTAGCCGTGATAGCAATGGATTCGGTCAAGGCTTATCAAAGTACGTTAAAATGACCTAGTGAAAGGCTTTTAGAGAAAATGATATTTCTTATGGTCTCAAAGTATTTCCCACAAGTGGCTTCCTGGTTACAAATATTAAATGATGCTATTATATTTATAACAGAGAAGTCTAGTGAGCAAACTTAATACTTTTAATAACAGGACACGTTGGCAATAGCAACCTCTTGAAGCAATGCACTGAGAATATAGTGTTTCCAGACAAAGCAAGAAATAATAGGTTCATTAGTGCTAAATTTCTTGGATTGGTTCATTGCACTGTGGTTATATTGGGTAAAATGCATTGTTCTTGGGAAAGGCATCATTTGGTTACTCATCATATCATACACTTTAAGTATTTGAGAGTTTTATTTGTCAATCATCCTGCAGTAAAGCTGAAAAAAAAAAAAATTGTTGGTGAATTCTTAGGAGAATCGTTTAAGGATAAAGTTTCACAACGTCCGCTTCTTACTCTCAAATGATTTAGATGAACTAGATTACAGAGGGAGAGAAGGAAGGAGGGGAGGGCATAAAACAGAAAGCGCACATCGACGTGTTTAAATTAGTCGTAGCTCAAAAAACACATGGGTATTCATTATACCGTTCTTTCAACTTTTCTGTAAGTTTGAAATTTTTCCAAGAAAAGTTCAGGCAGAGGGAAATCAAAATGATCAAGCTGAAATTGGGTGCTCTGTAAGCTTATTCAAAGTTATTATATTTTATCTTATTTAAGACCAACCCTGGCCAAGAATTTTAAGGTTTAAAATCTGTTTGATTTTATACCAGACCTGTTTTAAAATTACAAACTTAGAGCCACTGGTTTACTGTAGTCAAACACACACGGGACCCTTCTCTCTTATAGACATGATGGGAAACAAACAAACAAAAAGTCAACAAAGGAAAGAAAATGTTCTACATAATCAAGTTAAAAAACCAAACCTGCCATTTATTGGTTCTAAGTCCTTAGAGCAGCGGTCTCCAGACTTTTGTGGTCCTGTGAGCATCTAAGGCCTGAGGATCTGAGGTGGAGCTGAGGTGGTGATGCTGGCGCTGGGGAGCAGCTGCAGATGCAGATGGAGCTTTGCTCATTTGCCCACCTCTCACCTCCTGCTGTGTGGCCCAGTTCCTAACAGGCCACAGACTGGTACTGGTCCACAGCCCAGGGGTTGGGGACGCCTGCATTAGACCACTTGCTCGAAATCTCCGGGTCACAGTGTCTTCATCCACCAAATGGGAGTAGTAAAGACACCTCTGTCAGAGGGCTCTGGCGAACGTTAAAATGACCGTCCCTGTCAAATGCATGTGAATTCCTAAACATGGTAAAACACTCAGCATAACAAGAGCTCGTGGCAGAAAAGGGTGTATCTCTGGACAAAAGTCGTCCTTCTGCAGTGTGTACTGTTCAGAATAAATGTGTAATACCATCCCTCAAAAAGTAAATAAAATTACAGACTTTTAGAATTGCACACTCAAATATTTTAGCATAAGAATGGATATATACTTTAAAGTTACATATGATTACGTAATCTACGTCTGGATTATGTGGCTATATCACCTAGTTTGCATAAAGTTTAGATTCCTAGAATTATAGGTCGATTTCCCCACTCATTTGCCATTTGCCATGTTTCTGTGTCATACAGATAAAGAGGGTAAAAAGAAGTGATTCTGGACAGGCTCTTCCCTGAAAAAACCTTTTTACATCTTCTACTTAAAAAGAATTTTCACCTCTGCCTTGACCTCTGACCTACGTGCATTCCAGGATCAAGCCTTTTCCTCTGTACGTGGGACTGCATCTGGGGACACACACACGTTAGCCCATTTTCTGGAATCATGTAAGAAGCAGGCGCCTTGCTCGTTTTCCACTCCGTAAGATGTGAGGGTGGGCGCTGGCCCCTGGAATCACCCTCGCTCTTCCCCTGATGTAACGTTGTCTCAGTCGTAACTAATGCAGAAGTTTTTGGCTCTCGCCAGCCTTTCTTCTCGGCCACCTTCTTGCGGGTCTCAGCGTCCCGGTGCAGAGCCCAGACAAGGCCTTCCGCTATTGATGGAAGAGATGCAGAAGTGCAATGCCTGCCGTGGCTGGGGCCCGCCCGCCCTGGGGCCCCAGAGAGCTCAGCCCCGCTCCAGGAGTCCGCAGGGCGCTGCCTTAGCGAGGAGCGGATTCTGAACAGTAATGACCTTCGTGGAGGGTGAGAGATGCAGGCGCCTGCACCTGGGCCAGGCGGGCGGCGCGCAGACGGGTACAGCGCAGGTGCGCGAAGTCTGCAAGCACCACGGACCCCGAGACCCGGTTTCTCTCCCGGTTCCTGGGGCGGACGGCGAGCCTGGGCGCGCGGTGGGTTTCTGTTGGGTGGGTCAGTACAGAGCGGGAACAGCAGAGCCCCGTGGAGGTCCGCGCGCCGACACGCGTTTGCACTTAATTCCACCTCTGCGTCAACAACGTTTGCCTCGAGTCCCGGCGCGGGAACATACAAAAAGGGGTCCCTCTGTCCGGGGACAGTCACAGAGGTGGACAGAAAACAGAAGCGGAGTAGGTGGCGACCCATGTCCTGGGACTCGTGGTCCCGGGGGCGGGACTGGACGGAGGAGGTGGCGCGGGCTGGACCTGGGACTCCCGCTTCTCGGTTCTTTTGGGTTTGTGACAGCCGGAGAGAGAGCAGAGGGCCGGACTGGGACTCGTTTTGACTTGACCGCCTGACCTGGCAACCAGGCCTCGGGCCGCGCGTCTGACACCCGTGCGTCTTTGCGCGGGTAGGACCAAGGTCGCCGTACTTTCTCGGCCTTGGAACTGGCCTTGCTGTATCAGATGCAGTAACTTTTGCAAAACGTCCAAGGCAGAAGGTCAAGGCAGAACGCTCTGATCATCTTGTCACTGCGGCGGCGTCTACGCAACGCCCCTCCATCGTGCTGCGTCTCCAATCCCAGCCCTGAGTCCTTCGCAGTTTTCACTCTGGGGACACCCTCCCCACCCCTACTCCCATCCTCCACTCCCCCTCAACCCCGCCTCCACCACTCCCCGCGGCCCAGGGTTCCCCACGTGGCCCCACTAACACGTGGAGCTGGAGAATCTCCCTGGAGGACTGTCCTGGGCACTGCGCCCGTGTGGCGGCCTCTCTGGGCTCTGCCCACGAGCTGCCGGTAGCGCCCGCCCCCGCCCCGCAGTTGTGACCACCAAAAACCAGTCTTTCAAAACACGTTTTTTGTCAGAAGGCAAATGAGACTCTTGAGAAAAAAGGATTTTGTTCTCAGATAACAAAATTCGTATGCGTTCTGTAGCCAGACACTAAAGATGAATCAGGTGTACCCCAAAAAGCAAATGAGAAATACTGCTCGCAAAACGATTTAGCAAAACAATTTATCTACAGTCAGTCTGACCCTCTCCCCTCCCTCTCCCTCCCCCTCCCCACACGCATGCACACACACGCACACACGCACACACAGCCAGGCACACGCACACACACCTTAATAGTCATTTTTTGCTAATGGTGACTCCAAAATTCTGAGCAGTTAGTGGTAGATGAATATTGAGGCACATTGCATTTTTTTTTTTTTAATCTAGCTTATAAGGCCCATTTGATGTCATGGAGACATCATTTTTAAAGCGTGCTGTTGTCTTTAATTTTGCGGCCCTGGTCTTGTGGGTCACTGTTACAGGAATCTGATTCCTCCCTAGAAAGTGGATGTGGCCTCCACTTCTCTCTTGCGGATCGGCTCCTTCAGCTCGCTTCTGGGTTATTTCATCCCTGAGTCTATCTCTTTTGGCTGGAAGAGAATGTCCAGTCAAGCTGCTTAGATCGTCATTCCAGTGGGTGCCCTGGGCAGTGGTTTCTGAAGCATCCATCCCTTTGAAATTTTGTGCTCAGCGGGAGAAATGTCACAGTCATCTCAGCTTTTGACTGAATTTTAGTGAGAGAGGCAAGAAATAGGAAATTTCTAAAATTTTCTAGAAGAAGCAATGAACAGTTGTGTGCACATCAGATGCTTTCTGCCCAAGATTCTACAGCATGAAAAGATATCAAGTCTCAGCCGGTTGGGAAATCGTTGCCCCAAAACTTTTATTTTGCGCCCAGATTTGCTGAGGCTCAGAGCTAGGTTTAACTCGCTGAACCGTGTATTGGAGTCAGAAGGAGCTCTCAGCACCCCTTCCCCAGGTTCTTCTGGGCCTTGCCAAGGCTGTGGGTCCAACTGCAGACTTCAGGAGTCCCAGAGACAGGCAGGTTCTTGCAATTGCCACAAAGTCTAAAACAACCTCTGCATATGTCTGGCTTCTGAAGTGCATTCTGGAGTGAAGATCGCCGGTTCTTGTGTCTTTGTGAGGGCCGTTTCTCTTGCTTGCAGTTACCAATCAATTCGGTCTTTCTCTACTTTTTTTCTGTGTTTATTTGCACGTTGATGTTGGCTTTGACCTTCAAAGAAAAAAAAAGCAGACATTTTCCAGGTTTAGGCTTAGATTATTTACCACTTCATATTTTAAGTGGTATGTTCCAGGGTAGAAATAGATGAAGAATTGATGGAAGTTAGAAATTTTTAGTTAGCAGTCAGCACCTACCGTTAGAAACGAGTGGGGATCACGTGATGTTGAAGCGGCTGTCACATAACGTCATCAGAGGTGGGTCAAAGTAATTACCAGGCAGATAGGGACTGAATATGACTGAAAACCAATTAAACTATTTATTTCCACCGTAGGACTGAATAAACACATTAGTATTTTAATTTGTTCTTCTTTTCATTTGCTCTGGCAATATGTTTGCTAATATCACTGAGATACACGATCGCAATTTAATTAACCAGTTTTTGTCAGCACCTCACCTGAGCTGCGTGAAGTACACGCGCTAACGTCTCAATAATAATGAGCCAGATAAAGATAACAGATGCCACTTTTGTGTCAGGCATTTTACAAGGCACGCCAAATTGCAGCCATACCCAGAGAGATGCAGAAACAGGTTACCTTGTAGAAACTGCACTGGAAATACTTGAGAAAAATATGCTGAACCAACACGAAATTACGCGAAAGTTCAATAAACACTTTGTTAAAGTTTAATAACACTGCTTCATGCCTCCCCTGTGTACCGTTGCTATTAGTATTGATAATAAATCTCCTCGAGGCCTTGTATCCGGGTAGCGGACAAAGGTCCGATGCCACCAATTCGTAAGTCCTTGGGGTGAGCCCAGCGACTTTTCTAGTGTCGGTCCATTGTCCTTTTATTCCCTCGGACCCGTGCCAGACCCTTTAGTAGTCTGGGTTGCCTTGACCCTGATGACACGCTTTTCCAGAAAAGATGACGTAACTGGTGATGTGAGGAGAAGCCACGCCTTCCTTCACGCGCGTTCTGGGCCTGTAAGAAGGTAGGACGGACGGGACAAGCCATTTACATACAGGCAGGCTGCGCCTGCTCCTCGAAATGCTCTGGGGACTGGCACCGTGAGGACGAAACTTTCCGACAGGACCTTTGTGTCTTCATCCAGATGCTGTTCCCTTCCAGCAGACGCTGGGCAGGATTAGCTAAATCCGGTTCCCTAAAATAGCTGCTTATTGGCCGGTCTCTCGTGGGCCCCCCAAAATAACAAAGACCCCACCTTGGGGACGGGTAAAGAAAGGCATACCTTTATTTTGTCCCCGTTATTCTGGTTGCTATTTTGAGGGGTGAGCACCCTGCTGCCAGAGGTCCCCTTTCCAGTTCTTAGAATGACAGCAGAAGGTCACATCTGCAAGGTCTTTGGACCTGGACCCAGGCGGGCCCTGCTGTACTGGGCCCTGGAGGGTGAAGTGACAAACCGGAGGTCACCTGGTTTTCACTGGAGATGAGGATTAGACCTCAGGTTTCCCGGCTGACTAAATCCCCTCTCCCCAGCCCACGGAGCTTGTTATCTGCCATCTGCTCTGTGTGAACTGGAACTTAAAATCATCCCACGGCGCCTAACCATGGCCTCACGGTGGGTGACACAGGAGGTGAGTCCCCTTCCTCTGAAATGGAAGGTCTTCCGCCCCTAACCCAGACTTGCTTAACTAAGGTACGATTTATGTAAACAGATGTTTTCAGGGCCAGCGGTTTGCATGTCTGGGCCAAGCGAGAGTGGCGCCGTGTTGGCAACGTGTAGAACGCAGGTCCCTTTTAAAAATGTTCCCATTCAAACTCTAACCGCCACCTTGCCAAAACGCGGGTCCACAAGCTCCCACTGTGCCGCTCCTGGGTGCACCCCACACCCAGCTGTGCAAGAGAAGAGACAGCACACGCTCCTTCTGGAACACTCGATGTCGGCGTCCCAGCTTCCATGTCACGCCCTCTGCGTCGGACGCCCGCACAGGAAGAAGCATATCTTTGGGGACATGAAATGCCCCTATAGAGCCCAGCTTTATTCCAGCCGGTCTCCCCAAGGTCCAGATCTGCAGAGACCACGCACGTGCACGTCTCCTCAGACCCGCAGGGAAGACGACGCTGCAGCCCTCACCTCCCTGGGAGCCGCCAACCCCGAGCCCACCTGAGCAACCGCGGATCCCAGGGCGAAGCCCCGCGTGCACCACACTCGCGTGCGACCACGCCGTCCGGTGGAGGGATTACACAACCGCCCGGGAGGCGCCCGCCTCGGCCCCTCCCTGACATCTGCACAGCTGCGCGGCTCGGGCGGTTTGGAGGGCTGGATCCCCACCGGCGTGCGGGGAGCGGCGCGGCGGAGGCGGCCGGGCTCCGGGGCGCCCCGGGCGCTGCGCGCAGTAAGTGCAGCCTCGGGGGAGCGCGGGCACCAGCGGGGCCTGGACGCACGCTGGCCGCGCGCCCGGGGAGCAGCCCAGGCGCCAGTCCCAGCCGGGGACACGGTCCCATTATCTCCCAGCCGCCTGCGCGACCGCACGGGGCGGCTCGGCGCGCGTGATCCGTGCGCGCGGGGAGCGGGCGCCGCCGAGAGCCGCACCCCGGTGGCTGTGCGGAGCCGGACGCGGAACCGGGGCGCTCCACTTTCCAGCCTGTAAGTACCGGGCCCCGCTTCGTCCCGCGGCCCGGGAGAGTGCGGCGCTGCGGGCCGCCTTGCGTTTCCTCCACCGCTTCGCCGAGTCCACGCCGCTCGGGCAGTGCCACCCGTTTCGGGCTTGCTGTCGCTGTCAGGTCACTTTTTGTAACGGGCTCATCAAGGAAAGCGGGGACCCTTCGGAGTGCTCGTCAGGGGCGCGAGGATGAGTGGCTTTGTCTGGGCGGGAAGCGGGGCGCGCGCTGGGCGCGGTCCCGGGACGCCCTGAGCGCCCATTTACCTTGTCCCCTCTCCGGCCACTGCGAGGAAGATGTCAGTGACCGCGATGGCCCTGTGGGGAGGTGGCTGCGTGCGCCCGTGTGTAGGAGAAGCGCGTTCCGGGCGCCCGGAGTTTATCCCGGACGCTGCGCGCTGTGGCTCCGCAGCCACAGGGGCGCGGGGACAGCAAAGTTGGCCCTGTTTTCCCGTCTCCCGCGGCTGGGAAACTTCGCCGGGCTGGGGGCGGGGGGCCAGCGGGGCGTTTGCGACGTGGGCTCCGCAGTCGCCCTTTTTCATTCTAGGGCAGGGCGTTTGAAAAAAAAAAAAAGAGTCTATGGTTAGTTAGGTCGTTATTTTGCTTTTGAACGCTCCACTTTCTAGGAACTGTTGTGAATTTTATTTAACAAGCAAAACATATCATTTCGAATCGGGTTCATCTGTCTTTCATGGGTCTCCAAATGCAGTCTGTCAAATTAATATTCGTTATCCCCGAAGGACGGATTGATCATAAAAGTGATATTAGAAATTAATTTTGTTAATGATGTTTGCATGCTGGCTTTGCGATGATCAATGGCTTAGTGAAATTAAAGATTGTTATCACTGCGGAGAGGGTGCGGGGCGCGCCCAGCCGTGTCCCTAACCCACAGAGACATCCCACTCCTCCCGGGTTGGGACTAGGACACTGAGCTGTCCTAAGAGAGTGGGGGTGAAAGAGTTGGAAGAGCTCGAACCCGTGGCCAGAGCTCAGAGAGAGAAACCGAAATCCTTCCTACCTGGAAAGGCGACTCCAGGTGTCCCCCGCTGAGCTGGACGCCATGGGGCCAGAAGCTGTTGTCATGTCCAACAGCTTGTTCCTGAATAGTGTCAAAGCAGCGAGAAGCACAGGCGGTGAGGGGCAAAAGCGTCTCGCCGGCGAGGACAGTCTGTGCTCTGAGGTTTGGCTGAGGGGAACTCGGGGTCCAGAAGGCTGAGACGCATGGCCGTCCCCGTCCCTGAGCACGGCATCCTCAGGGCTGCGGGTCCGGAGGGGACACGGGCACAGACCGGTGAGGAACACTTAACATCTGGCGAGAGGGAGCGGACCACAATGGCCGTGGCCCCTCTGGACAGCGAGTGGCCCCTGGGCTGTCCTTGAGGAGAAGTCTGTCCCTTGGGGAAAAAGCATGTGTAAGGGTCCGAAACACTGAAATCTGAAATAAAGGCCAGCGGCGTCGATGGTTACATGCCCCCCGCCCCAAACTGCTGAAGGGTGGCCGAGGGAGCCTCAGGTGCACAGTAAATCATTATCGGTGTTTTTCCAATTAGCAGGAGTGTATGATCCTGCAAAGATGGGATCTCGTTTCCAGTGATGGCGAGAGCAGAAACAGGTGGCTGAGATCCGACGTTTTTTTCTTACAGATGTTTTCTTTGGTGTCCACCTAATTTAGTAAATGCTGTTTTCTTTCGAATTCTCATTTTTCTCTCTGACTCCTGGATTTCTTTCTTTCTTTTTTTTTTTTCTTTGTAGTGGCAGGAACTTTTGCCTTTTATAGAGAAGTGTTTTCCTGAAGTCGTTAAGTTCGATTATTTTCCAGTCAGACATTTAGAATTTTCCACTCACGTGATGTTAAGCCTTTTTTTGTAGCTGGTCACTGCAAAGCCCCGGGAGATATTTTCAAGATGTCTAGTGTGCTCCCATTTCTTTAGAATTTTTTTTTTTCCCCTAAAAATTGAGACACACTCTTGCCAGTTGTGCTTGATCGTTGTCAAGCGGGATGGATGTTTCAGGGGTGAGTTTGAGGGTCTGGTGACTTGACACATGGGGAAGCCAGATGGGTGTGACATACACTTTGTCAGAGGCACTTTTAAAGCCATGGCGATTTGATTGGTCTCCAAGATAAATCAAAAGGGTGATAAAAGATCATAAAGCAAAACTCTTGCATTTTGTATGTAAAAATACCGTGTGTTTGTATGTGTTTGCATGCGTGCAGACTTGTAGACAGGTTCTCTGTGGCTCCGAGTCCCTCTCGGGGTCAAGGACGTGCTGGGCTTCAATAAAGTGGAAAGGACCCTGTGACAAGGGGCCCATCGGAGGGGGCAAAGCCCCAGCAGCCTGCGCTGAGGGCCCGCACCTCACCACGTGCACGCCCGTGGCACCCTAGCTCCCCTTGACAGGTGGGAGCAGCTCAGGGAAGGTGAGGGCTAAAGCTCTGTGAGCTGTGTCCACAAGTTCAAATGCGAATACGGTGGAATGAAAGAGAAAAAAAAAAAAGAATTCAGTGACCCTAAAACGCCAGATGGTTTTACTGTTCGTGAGCCTGGACTGTGCCTTGTTCCGTGTCCACTCGACCAGTTATCTCCAGGGACAGTGGCCGCGTGGCTTAATCCGTCTCTCTTCAGCCGCCGTGCAAGCGCCAGCCAGCCACTTCGCCGTTCTACCTCCCTATCCCCCCGTTAAGTGAGGGGTGATTTCTAAGAGACTTTCCAGGGCAGGCACGTATGTGCTCGCATGAGCCCCGGTCTGACGCTCACTCGCTCGCTCCTGGAAAGCCCTTCGCCTCGCATAGGGACTGCGTGAAATGAGGTCCAGTGTCATCAGAAACAGCATGTCGCTGGGATGCCTCGTTTCTCCCTCTCTTCCTTGCCCGCCCTCCCACCTCTCATTCTCCCCAGCCCCCCGTCCCCAGCCCCCCGTCCCTCTGCCCCCTGCCTCCCTGCACCCTGCCTCCTGCACCCTGCCTCCTGCCCGCCTCTTCATCAGCGAGTTGCTCTAAAGTTGAACAGAAACAGTATTGAGATTTTGTTCCTTTGCGTAACCCGTCCGCTTGCCCCTCCTCCTACGAGGGCTCTTCGAGGTGGCACTGAGATGCCGCACACTGCCCCGCTGTGTGTCACGTTTACTGCATCCTGGGCATGTGTGAGCAGATGGCCCTGGTGTGTGCGTGTGTGTGTACACATTGCCCGGGTTGATTTTTAAAGTAAGAAAATAACTTGTATTTTAAAGTGGAGCGGATAAAGCGGGATCCATCAGAATGCGTTAAGCCAACAACATTTACAAGTAAAACAAAAAAATTTTCCGCAAATCAGAGTCCACATCAATGTCACAGAATGGTAAAGAGCTTGATTTTTAAAAGGGAAAAGTGTGCCAAAGGGTTTTATTTTTCCCTAGGAAATGAGTCTTGTTGAAACGGTAGAGAAAATAAAAGCCATAAATGATTTTATTAAGAAATATATACCTGATGATATAATCAAGTGGGAAACTTTGTGGAATTCAAGTGAAAATTAAACAAAAACAAAAACAAAAAAAATACTTCGTGGAAACAATATCTTCATGGTACCTTTCTCGTAATCTCAGGACTGTTTATCACTAGATAAGACTCTGAGTTAAAAATGACAAATGCCGAAGTCACTAAACCCTCCACTAATGACGGCAGAGCTTCTGGATGTGCTCGGAGCGAACCGTGAGTAAATTCTGTGGGAGCGCCCTCGCTGCGTGCTCTGACAGGAGCTCAATAAATTTCAGAATCGCTGTTTGTAATACGAGGTTGGCGCCGATTTGTTTATTTTTGTTTGTTTGTTTGCTTTTTAAAATCTACTTTTTATAGAAAATTTAAAAAGCACAGAGAAGTTCAAAGAAAAAAGAAAAATTGTCCATAATACAGTAAATGAAATAAAAATACGCAGAGGCTGGAGAGAGGGAAAGGCACTGAATCATTACAGGCTAATATTTTCCTTAACTGTCGATTACATTTATACATATTTTTAATGTCGAGTGTATCCAAGATGTATGATAAGTGGCTGTTTGATGCCAGTAGTAGCGTGCGTGGGATTTCAGTGCGGGGTCGTGTTAGGACAGCTTTTAAATGTAAGTTAGAATATTAATTTTTTTCCCTCAGATTTTACCATTAGGGAAGCTCTGTGTAAGTGGCTTACTATCCTCGAGTTAGAATGTTCATTTGGTTCCTTATTGAACTCGTAGACTGTGTTTGATGGGATCCATACAGAACATAAAATTAATTTTCCAAATCTCATCCGATTGGGTAGGAATCCTGGCTTTTGGGGCAGCAGGCCCTGCTGTAAGTCGAATCAGTAATGTGAAGTAATTCCTGTTTTATAGCCGTGCACCTTTCCATGACCGAAAACGATTCTGTGCTCGTGGACTATTTCTGTGCACAAAATGTCATGGCGGCAGAGACGTTCGGTGATTTGTGGCCCTCCAGCCCTTGACTCTGACGTTCCCAGGCAACTTCCTGGGAACTGCTTTTGGGTTTAAACCAGTGTATCTGGTGACTCGAGATGTTCGAGTCAGTGTCACTTAGTCGACGGGGCTAGCGGTTCGACGGACTGTTTTATCGGGTAGTTACGAAGGTGAAGGTGTAGCTTGGATGTGGCCACGGTTCCCTGCTCTGTGTGTGGCTTCACGTCCTCGCCGGTGTCACAGAGCAGGACCCGGAGTCCTGCACATCTGCCCGAAATGTCTCTGCCGTTTTCAGGAAGGATCAGGATGAATTACTACAGAGAGGAGAACATCGCAAGTCGCCACAAAGGAATAAAGTATTTCTATGGTCAGATATAAAATGCAGGGCTGCAGATTCCGAGGATATGACAGGATTTAGAGGAGCCGATGCTGCCAGGCAGGTGGCAAGGAGTCTGGAGGAGACAGATTTAAGGCTCGCCAGAAGGAAGCCCTATATCAAGAGACAGAAAGTCGAGTGCCCTGCAAAAAAACAAAATGTAAATAAGAAAGTAGAGGAACCAGTGTGTGTTTTGTGGGTGAAGAGGCGTGGCCGTGTGCTACCGAGGAAAGCTGCGTGGGTGAGTGGCAGTCCCGGGGAGGGTGCCAGGCCGCTCCGACCTAGCTGGCCTGAGCACCGCGGTTACTGCACGCAAGGTGAAGTTCCTTAACGCGACGCAGTGACACCAAGAAAAAGGGCCACCTTGGGCTCATGAGCCTGCTGCGCCAGCAAATCGTAAAACCTGACTGTCCTCAATGAGGCGGTAGGTCCCGTGGCACCGGGGGTGGAGGGGACCGCCTTATTTTCATGAGCGTTTCCAGGGTCACACGTGGATGTCGTGTAACTGGGGAGGATGTTGGCAAACGATATTTGTGAACTCGCGTAGGTGGTCGTAGAGGCTGCCAATGCGCCGTCTCGGTCCTTCCCGCCTTCCGTGTCTCTGACCCCCCCACAGGCCACACGCCGTCGTCTATTTGTCCGCAGCAGCCCCAAGGGACGGGTGGGCTGGCCACCTCCCGAGAGGCCGCGTTGAGGGACTCGCATCCACGTTTAGGTCGGTGCCGGGTCCAGGATGCTCACAGCCCTTTCCTTTCGCCCCTCTGCCATGTCGCGGGCCGAGGGCTGCGTGCGGGCGTCCCCCCCAGGCGACGCCCTGTCCCTTGGACGGGAGCCTCTGGGAGTCATGTCACCAAGAAGACCGTCGTTGGGAAGAACTTTGTCTGAGCCGCTTAGAATTCACTGTCTTCGCCTCCTTCTGGCCCGGCCGAGCCGCTCACGCTCAGGCCTGCTGCTTGCCGGCCGCCACCTCCACAAGAGGAGAAGCCGTGTGTCCAGCACGGGCTCCGGCTCCATGATGGCGCGTGCGTCAGGGGTGGACCCGGGGATCCAAGGCGAGTGACTCTCCCCCATCCGGCTGTCTGGCTGTGAGCACAGAGCACGGGGACCGTCACAGGCCTGCCCTGCATCCCGGCCACCTCTCCCCGCTCCAGGGTCCGGCAGCGGCTGGCGTTACCCGCTGTTCTGCATTACTTGTTAAAAGTTCCTCTCGTAGCACGTGAGTACACTGAGGAGATGGGAAAACGCGAAAACGATTTTACTGTTAAATGTTTTTACTTAAATAATTAGGAGAAACACAGCTCCTCGGGCTAACTGGGACGGGTGCGCGCGTGTGTGTGCGTGTGTGTGCGTGTGTGTGCACCTGTGCGTCGAGGCCAGCATCGTGGTGCGTCTCCACTGTTGGGGGCCACGTCTACATGGAGCGCCGGTTACTGTGGCATCTGTCTTTCCCAATTACGTTCACACCGAGACGTTCGCGTAAAGAGATAGACTGAAATATTTCACTCGAGAACATTCTGGAGTTCGCATATGATGGTTTTTACTCTCAAAATAATCTGAAAAGCGTACCAGTTAGGAACTTGTTGGAAAGTCTGGATAAAGCTCTGCTGGTTCCTCCGAAGTGTCTGCTTCAGTAAACTTCAGGCGTCATGGGGGAGTTTTTCCCAAAATGTGAAGTGAAGACCGTGGGTAGAAAGTGTGATCACTTCGGGCAGCATAGAGCTTGGTATTTTTAAAGGATGTGTTAAGGGAACGAAGACGTAACCAGTAAATAAAATACATTCTTCTAGAGACGTAATTGCTCGGGACAAGGCTAAATCGATAAACTGTTTTTCTTAAAAAAAAAAAAACAGAAAAAATCATTTTTTTTTGATAAGCTATTTTAGAAGCAATTCTCAGAGGTAGCAGCACGTGTGATGGTGACATGCCAGTGGCCCTGTCAGGCTCTTCCTGTGTGTCTGAGGATGGCCACCTAGCAAATGGGGAACCAGGGACACGAAACTGTGGAACGTGAGGCCTGGAAGTGGCCCGCAGATTGTCTTGTCTGCGTCTCTCCTCACAGAGGTGGGAGCTTGCCCGAGAGAATGGCCGGTAAGGGGGTCACTCCTGAATTCCCCTTCAGATCCCGGGCACATGCCACAAGCACCAACAGCACTTTGGAGCTGTAAAACACAGAGCCGGAGAAGCAGAGCAAAGGCCCGTAGAAACCAGACTGAGCCGTGAGTGAGGTCGACCAGGCGTCGGGAACCAGAGCCTCCACAGGGTCCACTGAGGACAGCGCAGAAGGCCCCCTGCTCACAGCTGTCGTCATGCAGGATCGTGGGCCCAGTCTTGCCACATGCCACGAATGTTAAATATCACTCTTTACTTATTAACTGTTTGAAAGCTAGAGACATCTACCGCATCCATCCCGTTTAGCTTGCATGCTCTGTAGTGAGTTAACCCGGGACCCCTCCCTGGTAAGTGTGTCGGGGGGGAATATGGGGTTTTACAGCACACGGTGACACGTGCTGTGCCTAGGACATGAGGCTGCATTAACATCCCTTCTGTGCACTTCTAGAGAGGGGCCTGAGGGGACACAGAGCAAAGCGTGGTAGGATTCCCACAAAGCCTGTTTCAGGCCCGAATATGTCTCAAAAATTACCGACTCGTAAGGGTCAGAGGTAAGGCCTCTACAGACACAAATCTGATGAAGTCGCTCACCCAGAATTCAATAGATAAATATCTTTTGTTATCCCAGAGTAATTCAATTTAATAAACTACAATTAGAGTTACGGGTGTTACTGATACGTAATGTTTCAACTGAAATTTGCCGAACACGACTTACACTGGAAGGGGGGCGTTGCTAATCTTTCCCTTCGCTTTCTGTGTGACCCTCTGGAGACACTCCCTGAGCACACAGGTACCCGGGCAAGCGGGGGATGTTCCCATCCCATGGGAGGGCAGAAAAGATAGTCTGACTTCCACTCGTTTCGGACGTCCAGACGCCACCTCCATGCGCTTCAGTTTTACACCAGATGTTGTAGAAGTCATATCTGATGGAGGAACGGAAGCACAATGCCTCGATGTGGAGGTGTAGACATTTTCCTTGCATACCTGTGCAGCCGACAGAATCCGCAGGTGGGCCCATCACGGGACTGCTGGCCTCTAGTCATTCATTCATTTTAAAATCGTTTATTAAATGTCTCCTGTTTATCTCACCCTGTTCTATGGGGTAGAGTTACAGCAACGCACGAAGCACACAACAAACCCGCAGTCCTCGTGGCCTTATGTGCATTGTACTTGGGCGCATATCTGTTTAGGGCAGAGTCCGTAGGCCACCATCGGGGCCCGTGGTGGCTTTCCTGTCTGTACGTTGCCCCTTTGGTTCTTTCCTGCAGCTTAAGGTCCTTCTGTGGTCATCACGCTGGTTCTATTCAGGCCGAATGACGTGGAGGAACAAAACGGTTTTCCAGATATTTTCGCGACCCCCTAACTTAAGGATGACCTCAAGCAGCCGAGTCGCTGAGGCCAACGTCTTGCTTGTGTGTTTGAGAGCGGCTTGCTTTAATTAGGCCACCAAGTTACTGAAGCCGACCTCCCCAAGTTCTGCTTCTGTGATCAGGGCAGGACCTCTGCCGACCCAACAGACTACGCGTTTCTTAGGCGTTTTCCTTCCCACCTGCCTCGAATGATTGACACCGGCTAATTCGAACCCTATTTATAACTCTCGGATGTGAGTCCGGCCACCCCTCCCTACGATGTGGTCTTAAGCAGAGTTGAATTAATATGTGGAGGAAATTTTTGAGCTTTTTAGGAGAAGGTGTTTTATAGCTGCAAAGTGCTATTGGTATTAAAGATAATAATTTAGAAGTAAATATTATAGCAACTGAGTGCACAGGGTTCTCCACGCAGCGCGCCATTTCAGTGAATCAAAGAGACTTGGCACTAAAACACACCCCGTCTGGCCGCCGGTCATTTCTCTCCCCCAAGCTGTGGACTTTCCCTCCTCTCTCACCGAATTCGGCAACACAGTGCACTTAGGCTTGAAGCAGCCAGTCGGAGCGACGACAGCCTTCAGCCTTTTGTCTTTTTCTGATACCTGAGTGCTGGGTGATTAATTGGAGTGATTAATTGTGTGGGCGTCCGATGTCATTTTTTTCTGAAGCACAGAAGTAGACGTGCTTCTTACCTCGAGAGTGGATGCTGGGCCGTGGTAAAGTGGCCTTGACCCCCTTGGTACCCTCCCAAACAGTCAGAGATGGGAGACAGTGGGTGGAGCCTACGGGCTCAAGGCTTTCCAGTGCCGTCCCGTTAATTAATCACAGAACGCTCAAGGGGCACCTCACCGTTACTGGACAGGTGATCGCTGGACCTGACGTGCACGTGGCCAGTGGTGTATGATGAAGCCCTCACCGGCCAGGTCATTACCTGCCAACACAGCTCCCTGCCCTTCGTGGTCTAAAAACGCCACCTCCTTCGGCACAGTCACCGAGTGCCTGCACGTCCATCTGATCTAGTCTTTTAAAGATCTACATTCAGTATTAACAAGGCTGTTCTGTTGCATTTTCCACAGGGACTGTAACGAGAGATGTAGTCTTAAATATCAATTGATTGAGAATCTCTCTTAACCCGACATCAATATAAAGGCTTTAGCGTAGCTCTCACATGAGAAATCCGATGTTTCGAATTTTTAATTAACTGCGCGATACAGTACATATTGTATTCCACGGCCTCCCTCACGTAAATATGACTTAAGAGCTCTTAGTAAGAAGAAAGGTATTTTTTCAGTAGCCGGCGAGTCCAAACATTGGACAGCGTCAGGAGTGGCAGACGGTGCTTCTCAGACGTTGACGGATGGAAACGCAGGTTCTGCCAGTAGGGCTGGACGGAGGCTCGAGGGGCTGAATTTGTGATCAGTGCCCGGGTGACGTCGGAGGCAGGGGTGCGCCTCTAGTTCGAGTAAGAAGTGGAGAGACCCGGCTGAATTCCTTTATCTGTCTGCACTGGATTTTATAACCACAGATTTCCTTTTTGGGCATCACTTTTCACCTTTTCTCACTGTATGATGATTTGAAGTTGGAAAGGGGAGTGTAACGCACCAACAGTGCTACCAGCCTGTCACGTTAAAAGTCTGCATCTCGTTCTCTATGTCACCACTGTGCCCTAAATCGTTGCCTTCTGTCCTAAATTGATCTGGTACGTCTTCGGCTGACACCCCAGTCTTGTGGTTAGTTATTTAAAGACATGCGAAGCAAAAGATTCTGAATGTTTTAGTTAGGAGAGAGGCTTTCTCTAGAATCCTACGACTCGAGATGCATGCCAACGACAAAGCAGATGTGCTCCATCTGGAATATTCTGGAATATTCCGCAAGACATTATTATTTGTTTCTCTTTCATCCCGCAGTGTATGCAAGTGAGCTGTGGGCTTTCCTAATATATATGCATCTCCTGGTTTCCCATACAGCGTTTATTCCCCCACCCCAGTCACATTGCGTATTATGTTGCTGCTAGTGGTGACAACTGTCGGGAAAGCGAGTGGCCTTTCTTTTTTAAAACTTTTCTCCATTCGTGACATGATGACAGCTGTCATGGGAACGGGGAAAGATAGAGCAATTTTTCAGAGTCCGTCAACTCGAGGCACATCGGTTGCTGCAACTTAATGAAAGTCGCCTCATTGTGACATGTGTCAGCGTCTTTGTGATGCAAGTGTAGAGGCATCTTTCCTGATAGATTTGTGCCTCCAGCCTGGACTTGAGCCAGAGAGACATGACCTTGGCTTTGAACTTACAGAAGATTATCCCTGTAATAGAATCCAGAGTCAGTAGGAAGAGGCTTTCGGGTCAGGAGGGCAAAGCACGGCACAGTGGTTGTCCCCGCGAGGTGCAGATGTCACGAGCAGTGTGGGTGGCCTTCGCTTTGTTACCCAGCACCCTCAGAAAGTGGGCGGGTATTTGGGTAGTCACCCGGGGACTTAGAAATCAAGACGAACGACTACCTTTTCCAATTTTCGTCGGAACTTTCCTTTCTATATAAATTAAATATGTGTATGTATAATTCCTTTATTCTGAAAAGCGATTTCTGTCATCGTGCCCGCTGAGCGTGGGGCGGAGCTGAAAAAACTGGGGAATTAAAGGAAAAATGTTCTACCAGTTATTTATTAAAGAACGACACTGAGTTATTCATTCATAATCCGTGGTTAGCACGTTTTAAAGGTATAGTTCAATGTTCTCAGTGCATTCACAGAGTTGCGCGACCACCGGCAAAATCAGCTTTAGGGTGTTGTATTCTCCATCTCCAGGAGAAACCCCGTGTCTGTTGGCAGTCACCCCATTTCTCCGAAACTCTCCCGGAGCCCTAGGAAAATGCCATGTACTTCCTGTCTGCGTGGGTTTGCGTGTCCCGAGTATTTCAAATGCGTGGAATTGCATAAAACGTGATCTTTCGTGACGAACCCCTTTCACCTGTCGCATGTTTTTGAGATTTATCCACAGTGTGGCACATATCGGTACTTCATTCTTTTTTACTGCCAAATAATATTCCATTGTATAGATATACCACATTTTATTTATTCGTTCTTCAGTCGACAGACATATGAGTTGCTTTAACTTATTTGGCTATTAAAAAAAAAATAACACCCCTGTGTACATTTGTGTATAGTTTTTGTATAGACATGTACCCAGGAGTGGCATCGATTGTCTTGAACTGAAGATGTTTAACCAAAATATGTTTCAGTTTTATCAACCCTGAAATATAGTGAATCTTTGAAAAAAAGAATAGGTAAAATGTCGTAAAAGAAAATGTGTCTCAATAAATCATTTTACTCATATAAACAAATAAGTTATCACTCCAACTTTTTTTAGTCTCTAGAAAATAAATGTCTCCTAAACCTTAGCCTCTCCTCCAAACTCAATGATGTCACACTATCCGTGATTAAAGATTTCAATACAAGACAGGAAAGTATTCGTCTGTAAAAAGTTAAAAAATGCATCCTTTCGAATTATTAGGAGCGGGATGCGTGCAACTCAAATAAGGGATGTTTACAAACTAGCAGCACATTAGGGAAGAAAACGTGATTGAATCCCAGCTCAGCCTTGGAGGGCTAAACTATTCGCATGGCGGAATAGGAGACAGTGGGCGAGCTTTGTCAGCCAGTCTGTAAGACCCGGAGGTGGCACAGAGGTGTCAGGCTTGCCTTTCCTCCTCCCCGGAGGTGCCAGCCGCGATCATGGCACACAGAGAGTGCCCATGTGGGAGTTCGAGCTTTGCCATGTGGCATGGCTTATGATGCCCTGGATCGGAACAGCCACTAGACAGGAGGCTGAACCGGTGCACTGGGGATGTGGTGCTGTTCAAGCAGCGTGTACCTCGAAGGCTGGTCGGTGCACATGTGGTCAGCGCGCGTGTGGTCGGCACGCATGTGGTTGGTGTGTGTATGGTTGGCATGTGTGTGGTCGGTGTGCGTGCGATCGGCGTGTGTGTGGTTGGTGTGTGTGTGGTTGGCATGTGTGTGGTAGGCATATGTGTGGTTGGCTTGTGTGTAGTCGGGGTGTGTGTGATTGGCATGCGTGTGATTGGTGTGTGTGTGGTTCGCTCGCATGTGGTAGGTGTGTGTGTGATCTACACGTGTGGTCGGCTCACATGTGGTCGGTATGTATGTGGTCAGCGTGCGTGTGATTGGTCTGTGTGGTTGGTGTGCGTGTGGTTGGCATGTGTGTGGTCGGCATGCGTGTGGTTGGCTTGTGTGTAGTCGGTGTGTGTGTGATTGGCTCGCGTGTGATCAGCACATGTGTGGTCGGCGTGTGTGTGGTCGACGTGTGTGTGGCCGGCACGTGTGTGATTGGCATGTATGTGATTGGCATATTTGTGGTCAGCGCGCATGTGGTTGGCGCGCATGTGGTCGGCACACGTGTGATTGGCTCGCACGTGGTTGGCTTGCACGTGGTTGGCTCACATGTGGTTGGCTCGCACATGGTTGGCGTGCGTGTGATCTGCACATGTGTGGTCGGCGTGCATGTGGTCAGCGTGCGTGTGGTCAGCGTGTGTGTGGTCGGCACGCGTGTGGTTGGTGCGCGCGTGGTCAGCTCTCGTGTGATTGGCGCGCATGTGGTCGGCGCGTGTGATCTGCACGTGCGTGGTCGGCGTGCGTGTGCTTGGCACACGTGTGGTCGGCGTGTGTGTGGTCGGCGTGCGTGTGCTTGGCACGCTGTGTGGTCGCCGCTCCTGCGGGTCTGCCGGGCTGTGGGGATTCTAGTCAGACGGCTTTTCTTTTTTCCCATTGAAAACGGGCCAGGGGGAGGAAGAAACGCTCCCTCCGTTAGCGCTGAACGGCATGGGTGAGGACTAGTTCCTTCTGCACAGACGACCCGGCTGGACCGGCACAGTGAGCGGCAGTACAGGAAAAGCAGCCGGCTGGATGGCGTTGATGTCGTCAGTCGCTTTTTAGTCGAAGCACTTTAAAGCGTGTGCGCGTCTGTAAGAGCCGTCTGTGCGCTTCTCTACGTCCGCTCCAAAATCATACGAGCAAGTACTTTACTAAGATGTAAGTTATCGGCACGTCCTTGCTGTGCGGCGCATGCTGTTTGAATGTCGAGCGCCAAACACGGAGATGTGTCGGTTCGCACCTTGCACAATCTCGTCGGTGGTGTTTTATCTGCCTTTCATTTAGGCAGGCCCGACGTTTTCCATTTCGTACGTGTTATCACTATGTCGTGATCTGGAACGAAACCCGTGTGGAGCCCCAGCTCTCTGACAGGATTGGGAATGTGGCAGGTGTGCTCGGTCACGGGGAGGCGGTCGAGTGTTGTCACTCGGTCCTGCTGTCCGCGGGGGGAGGACGTGTATGCCGCGTCCTGCAGAAGCGGAAACTGATACACCTGCTCCCCTGTCGCTCCCCCAAGTGACGGTCTGAAGGCAGGTTTTTTTCTTCTGTTTTTTAATAGTGTAACGCGGGGATTTATTAGCAGCAAGGGTCATATCCAGTTCGATATAACACACGTGTTCTATAGAAAAATATAATCTCAACCGGGTAGTGGCGGAACCAGTCATTCAATCCGCGTGCCCAGTCTGGGTTTGCTGTTCTTGCTGAAGGCAGGTTTCCTGGAACTCATCTTGTAAGTCAATTCAGTACGCCAATTAAGAGTCGGGGCCAGCACAAGGCAATGCATAATGACCCTGACTTCCACTTATATTTTGGTAAACCAAGTAATTTGTCTGTGGAAGATACGTATTCTCAGAGCCTCGGCCTTATGTCCACTCTTTATCTAAATGTCCTCGGAAGGTCCAAGGCGGAACTGAGCATATCATTTATTTCAGTGAGCTTTTCCTTTATTTCCTCGCCCGCCCCTTTGACAAACTGTGCCCACGCCTGGGACGTGGTCGTCTCTCCTCCCCACACTCCCTTTCTCGTCACATTCTCTTTTCTCTGTCAAATCTCATTCTTCGAGAGACCGAGAATCGTCTGTTCTAGTAGTCCTTATCATTCTTAGGCCTGTGCGAAGTATGTCAGATAGTTTCTCCAAGGTCTTACAGTGAATTTCAAGGACAAATCCACTCTATGGCTGAAATGTTCATTCTTGGAAAAGCGACATCAAAGTAGGACCCGTTCCTAGCATCCGTGTTTTTAAAAATCAAAGTTGTCCAAGTAGAAGTCGACTCGTGGAGGAGATATCAGTTTATAAACAACTCGTTTAAACCATCTCACTTTGTCCATGGGTAACTATGAGAAAAGGAAACTAAACGTAGATAAATTTCACTAATTACTTGATCACAATGAGTGATTGGACGGCTCCCTGTCACCTCAGAGACTCCTAACTGTTGTCATTAAGACCAGTTCTGCTCCTCTAGGTTAGAATTCAAAAGGGAAACCTGAGATTTGATCAGTGTGCATTTTTCTGGCATTCCTTCTGTTAAGTTTTTGAACTTCTGAATGAGGAGGGAAAGCCTTTGTGTGTGCACATATGTTCAAGAGACTCAAAATAGACTGAATGAAAGCTATGCCTTTTATGAACGCGCTTTCAGAGCTTGGAAACTGACCTAAGAGAAGGCTGACCTGGAACTGGTTGGCAGCCTAGAGCACGCGGAAGGCTTTCCCTTTCCTGAGGCCATGCTTTTAAGATTCTTCCTCGAAGAGCAAGCCCACCGCTTTGCTGCCAGCGACAAATAAGAACAGTAAGTAGATTTTCTGGGTCACAAGGGGAAGCCATAGGTGGAAGACCCGAGTGCCAGCAGCTGGCACTTGAAATACTATTTTCTTTAGAGAACTGTGCAAAGGGCTCTCAGATAGACACGATTTAAGGGTGAAGCAGCTCAGACCTACATGTACCGCCGTGTAACGCAAAGCCGGCATTAAGTGTCGGGGTCCTTTCCAAAAACACCCAGATCTGTGAGTAAGTTTCACATCTACAGAGTTCAACCGGGTGGAAAGTTTACTCAAATGCATTTTTCCATCCCTGTTTTTAAGCCTAATCCTATTGCTTTTAGGCTGACGCAGATGCAAAGAGCTAAAATCATTATCCGACTTCCCCAGTGACCGGTAATGGTATTGGACTTCATAAGCTGAGACCGATTGTTATTTAATTCACTGTTTTTAAAGACCTTGACCTGAAATCAATGTCCTATGCCGAAAACATTAAATTAGCATTCTCAAATATGGATCATAGGGATGGTCGACCCCACTGAGGTGAGCTAGTCATACTGAGTCTGCGCCCAGAAAATTTTACATGAATGTACATTTTAAGAGATCGAAGCCTAGCAATTCTTCGAGGTCGGCAAAAGTAGCTCTCCCGTTTCTCTGTCTCGGAAGTGCGGCATCAGGTGTCACGCAGGTG
>NW_006434366.1:4411386-4427115 GCF_000325575.1 Pteropus alecto | reverse complement strand
GAGTGGAAGGGACCGGGCTCCGGAATCCTGCTGTGTAGTTCAGGTCTCGGCTCCAGCATTTGACCGGCGCGACCTTGAGAAAGTCGCTTAACCTCTCTATTCCTCAGTCTTCTGATGCGCGACAGGGAGAAGCGTCTACCATGTGGATTTAACGTGCGTGTTACGTGAGTAGAACAGAGCTAAATCCCACCAGCCAACCGGAGCCTGCGCCCCCTGCTAGATCGCGTGCGGAAGGGCGCGGCGGATTTCTAAGCCTGGGGAGAGTCGTGTTTCGCGCACATGACATTCTGTCGGGGGCAGTTAGGGGACCGTGCACTGTGCACAAGGGCGCGGCGGATTTCTAAGCCTGGGGAGAGTCGTGTTTCGCACACATGACATTCTGTCGGGGGCAGTTAGGGAACTGTGCGCAGTGCGTTTCCATGCACTGCGTCGGGACCAGTATCGAGGCCACGCAGACCACTGCAAGGCTGGGTCAAAGACGTGGAGTTGCGTGGGTCGCACGAGCCCTTGGGGATCCGTTAGGACAGGGAATAGGCTGGAGGCGGTAGGTCTGGGGAATCCAGAGGGCAGTGTCGGCGTGTAGACCCCAGACTTGAGGACACGGAGAACTCAGCGCCCTTGGACTCATGAGCCATCTGCCTCGGTCGTTGGGATGAGCTTTTCTTTCTTTTTAAAGTGCAGCTCTTCAGATGGGCTTGCTTACCTCTTTCTTGCCTCATATTTACCTCTGGTGTAAAAATCCAGCTTATACCTGATGAGAAGTGTTTACGATCCAAGGTATTTGGCCCGGGTGTCTGCTGGAAGCGCGCTGGACACTCGTGGGGCGTTTGATGCCTCCCGACACAGGACTGCAGTCTCCTTCCCCGCCCCTTCCCCCCGACCCCCGCCCTCCTGCAGCCGGGGAGGTGCCTGGGTTTCAGAGACCACGGTCACAGGAATGTTGAGAGATACGGACATTAATTACCACCCATCCATCCATTTATTCATCAATTCACACAACTGCCCATCACAAATATCACTTCATATAAGTCAAAATACCACGTGGCACAAAGTAAGTACTAAACAGATTTTGGTGATCCCTGTTGCCTGTGACACATAGGTGCAGAGTAGACATTTATGTCTGCGGGGGAAGCACACCTTCCTAACTTAACATTACACGGGTCTAAGGGATGTCTTGTAAATATAGAATTCTGATGATTATTTACTTTTTAAAAGTAAATTACAATTATTTACGAAAATAAGTAATCATGAGATTTGCCACCATCCAGATTAAATTTAGTTAATATTTTGGCATTTATTTTCCAGTTGAGCTTTGTCCGTTTTCATTCATTCATTCATTCATTCGTGTCATATTTTATCTCAGAGGGAAAGCACCAGGGGACCTGAGAACAGGCTGCTTGTTTGCCGAGCTCACTTTGAGCTCAGGTTCTCCCTCCTGCGGAGGCCAGCAAGCTCAGGAGGACGGAACGGGGCGTGTGTCCCCATCACACCCCTCCTGGCAGCAGAATGAAAGTGTCCCCCTTCCCCCATTTACTTATGGAGAGACCATGAGTAATTACGTCCTCTCAAACTTCACGTGTGGACATCCTAACCCCCGGTACGTCCTGCTGTGGCTTTGTTTGGAAATATGGCTGTTGCAGAGGGGACCAGCTAAGGTGGTGTCACCCCATCCGGTATGACAGGTGCCCTTGTAGAAAGTGGCATGTGGACACAAGTAGGCACCCAGGGCAGTGCCACGGGCCGACTGGAGGTCTGCAACCAGAAGCCAAGGAACTACCAGAGGCTGGGGAGACGCCCCAACACGTCCGCGGATGGACGCTTCGGAGGAGGCACGGTGCTGCTGGCGCCTTGATCTCAGGCTTCCCCTTCCGGTCCCACGAAGCGGCTCGGCTTGTCTGTTCAGGACACCCTCGTGAGCCAGAGCAGTAAACTGGGATTTCTCTCTCCCCCAGTACTGTGTAAACTATGCTTGATCTACTTAGCAGTGTATATGGATATTTTTCTTTGCCAGTAAGAGCGATTCTATGTTGTCTCTTAATAGTTTTAGGATATAGCTGTTCCCTGAGTTTAAATATGTTAATCTATTCACAAAAATGTGGATTCATGTAATAACTTGTCCCTAACTTATGTTGAAGTTTGAAAGTCTACAGATTGGTTTTATAACCTGGTTTAGATTTGACGTTAACTGTGGTTCTTGTTAATTTTCATAACCGTTGCTTCGTATACTTCTGTTTTATGTGATAGTTCAGTTTTTAAATTGCCCAATTTTTAAAAACAAGACTGAATAACTTAAAACGAAATTGAATATAATCCCTAATGGCAATCATTTTGTGTGTGTGTATCCACACCCAGCTTTTGCCCACATACATGTGTATTTCACACATTTCTAATTGTGACATACATACATGTATACATACAATGTTCTGTGGTTTGTTTTTAAATCCATTAAAGCATATTCTGTTTCCATATTATCTTTATGGAATATTTTGAGTTACCATGCAATATCCTATAAAATAGACCTTAAATATTATCGATGTAACTACTCCCCATTATTAAACACTTAGTTTCCTCCTACCGTTAAGCTTTTGGAATTTACACTGCAGTGCCTCTGACTGTTCTAAGCAAGGAAGAATATCTATTTGAAGAATAGGTGAAAAGTTATGACATTTTGTTGATTTTCAGTAATTATTTCCAGAAGGATTATCCACAAGCAAAATAACAGTGAAATTGACTAATTTAGGATGGCAATTTATTCTTAGAATTAGCATAAACCAGTAATACAGGGATAAGATTTAATTCCAGTGCTAGATTTGAGTCATCCGAATTCTAATTTCCTGACTGTATCCTGTGCCTTGTCAGGTGAATGCTTTAGCTGTTTCTGTGAACCTTAGCTCGCCCCACCTCTGCAACATAATAATTTGCGTTTAGGGTTTTTATCAATCGGCAGTGACTACTTTTCAGACATGTGTCTTGGATAAAAAAGCAGATTTTTCTTAGTTCACCATCTTTATTATTTTCCCCTTAATCTCCACCTAAGATAATAATCTTGAGAACAAAAGTATTTGGAAGTGCCCTAGGCATAAATCCCCGAAGAGGTTTAAAATAAGAAGTCTGTGTTGTTTACACTCGGAAAACAAACTTTGACTTTTTGTCCTTCACCGCGCGGGCCTGATACAAAAACCAATGAAGTGTCCTCGTTTCGGCTGCGTGGTTCCTTTTTATCTTTGTCACAATAAAGGGAAACGTCTCAAATTAATAAGTAAACACATTCCCAGGCTTTGCTCCCTGATGCCGAGCGTCTACATACTTCAAAGACTATGGAGCATTTTCGAGAGAGGAGAGTGTGTGTTTTTCCTCCTGATAGTGAATATGAATGAATGGGAAACAGTTTGCATCAAGAAATGCTATTTGCATACTATAAATTGCCACTGCTCACTCAACACTTGCAGCTTCGGGCTAGGAGGAAACTTAGCGTTATTCTAATTTTTTTTCCCCATGCAGATCCAATAACTATATTGAGAGAATGTCTTTTAAACAAACACACGTCGTCTATTTAAAATGAAAGTGGCAGAGGAAGAGATGATACACAATAATCTGCATCATCCGTGTGTGTATCAGCGATTATGTTCTGAGCTAAAGAGAGAAGATTAGAAAATGTGAGAGCTTTGACAGCCATCTGAAGAGCCAGCAAAAATGGCCAGCCACACAACTGCTTTGCTCGCCTTCAGGAAGTCCATTGCTTTTTATGATTAGCTATGAGCTTGCGGGCTGCCGTGGCTGAATGTTAAAACGCACCAAATCCTAGTCTGATTACCTGGGGTTGCATCATCTCGTCATCTCTCCTGATGCCACACATCTGGGTCGCCAGTTAGTTTGTAAACACGGATCTCATGGGCACTGAGCGGTGATTTCTCTGGTAATAATAGAAGGTAGTCAGCTGAGGGCAGAGGTGTGTGGCTGCAGAGCACAGGGGCGGAGGGAGAGAGACTGAGCTGTATTTGTTCTGCGTGACCTCCTGGTCCTGGATGTCACAGACGCTGCATGCTGCTGTAGACGGTTCCACCGGTCACATAAAAAATAGCAGATGTTTCAGTATGACGTGAGCGTTGTCTATAGCAATTCTAAATATAAATATTTTCAGACATAAGATGGCAATATACTTAACGAATAAAGTAACCAATTCCATAAACATTATAGTTTAATAATCAGTAGCAGATCAAAAGATATTCAGGGCCAATTACAAGGAAAAGCGAATTTTTTCGGGGGAGGGTGACATTTTATGTATTTTTTTCTTCTAGAGCCATGATTTATTAAGCAATTTATACTTATGTAACTTTGTTGTATTTGTCTGTTTACAGAGTGGAGCTAAGATAAAAGAAAAAGTGGGAAGGAAGGAAATAGTTGACGTGATCAATTAATGATGGCGCCCGTAATGATCTCTGTAAGTGCAGAAATGCAGCAACGAATTAGGATTGCAGAGCCTCTGTTTTGCAGATGAGGGATTTGAAACTTGTGAGACTTCTCGAGTCCTCACACCGCTGGAGATGGAGCCGTGTCTCTGTTTCATGGTCTCATCTCCTGGCTTCCTACAGCTGTCTCCTGGGACTCTGGACCAGATTCAGGGTGTCAGGGAAATGATAACGCGTGCGTACATTTAAACTCGTTTGAATTTTGAAAACTCTCAAACGGAGGACCTTTCCGTTAGCTGCCGTGCGAGGCACCTTTCTTGAGTGGCATTGCGGAGGCAGAGTTGGGGTGCTCTAGGCCGCCGCTTTTTCCTCTGGAGTGAAATGCGGGTGTAGTAAGTAGACACGAAGCCGTAAGTCACTCATGTGTTCATCACTTTCCTGTGCCAACAGAACTTCTCAGGATACTGTTACTAACCTTATTTTGCAAGTAAGTCACGAGAAAAGCCCTTTCTTCCACGTGAAGGGGTGGGCGAGGACAGGCAGGGGTGACGCGGAGTCCAGGGGTGACGCGGAGTCCAGGGGTGACGCAGAGTTCCTGACTACTTAGCGTCACTTCCTTCTTCTGAAACTAGTAAGACAGGAGGTAAACTTTGGAACTTTAAGACCATTCACTGTTCATGACACTATTTATCTTACATTTGTCACATGTAATTTTCTCAGGACGCCTGCTATGACCTCTCCTAGACATTTGGTTGAAAGTTAATTGGCAGCCAATGGCAGCGGGTCGAGTCACTTGAATTTGCTGAAGCCAGCACAGGGGCATCCACCAGAGTACGTGTCAGACGCTTCCAGGAACGCCAAGGGCAAAACTCTGTGTCGAGGGAGGCTGTGTGGGTGGCCCAGCTGGTGGCCTCTCTCAGCTCGTAATGAGCTCGGGGACACCATCTTGCCCGCCCGCCCAGCGTCTCCACTCGGCCACCGACCTGGGCAGCTCTAATCTCTGTCTCTGCAGAATCAAGCCATGAAACTGAAGGGTGCTGCACCGGTGTTCACAAGCATTTTAAAACAGCCGAGTGGAGACCTCGTAGGTCATTAAAACTAAGTCAGTGTACACGGTGACCGGGGCGAGACGCACGCCCTGCAGGCACCCACCGACCTGCGGTCAGCAGCGCCACGTCCCTTGCCAGCTAATACCACTGTAGCGACATCATTTTTTAATTTTTAGCCTGAATGTACCTGGACGGGCAGGTTAGATCATGTGGCAGTCGTTCTGTTGATAAGATCATTAAGGGTGATACATTAAGATGGGGTGTGCGATAGCCGCCAGCCGGCCTCTCAGCCTCCAGCCTTATCTCGTGGGTCAGTAAGAAGCCTGCAGTTATACAGGAGCATCTCCGATAGTCAGATAAGCAGAACAGGCCTTCCACGGCCCGGGCTGCAAAGTCCGATCGTGAGATGTGACTTGAGTCCGAAGGAAGAGGCAGCAAAGAGTGTAGCAGGGAAGGGAGCGCGAACCTCGGCGCGAACGGGCAGCAGAGCATCTTCTGCAAGAAAGAACGTAGATACGCGGACTCCAACCGCAGGCCTTCGGCGTCTGCATCTTCCTTTTCATTCCTAACCCTGTGCCCAGCAACAGCTGGCACGGGACGGGTTCCGCTGGACATCACACTGAGAGCTCCAGAAGGTGCATTTCCGCAGGAGCGTGAGGTGCGAGCTCTTCCAGATGAGTCTGAGGGCGAGACCGGCCCCCAGCGCGAGGCCCCTGCCGCCCTCCCTGCTCCGTGGGGCCGCTGCTTCTCTCGCAGATGGAGTGGCAAACCGGCTCTCGGGTCAAATGGGACAGAGCACAGTGTGGTCCTGTTAGGTGTCCCGGGCAGTGAGTGGCATGGATCCCGGGCTGCGCAGCAGGTCAGGATTCTGGAAGGGCCCTCGGCATCCTGTGTGGAGCCGGAAGGTCGCTGACCACGCCTGCGTCGTGCCACGGATGACCTTGGAAAGAACCGCCTCCACCCACTCCCCTGTCACGGCGGTACAGTGCGTTAAGACAGCCGGAGTGAAGGTCATCGGCGTGGCCACGGGTCAGCTCTGTGAAGGGTCACCACCAGATCGTGTATGTGGACATGCCAATTTATTGTAGTGGCCGGTTGCTCCTGGAAACTAGGTTTTTGGGTCAGCTCCAGAAAATGTAGGTCTCACCGGCTACTGTTGCTTTGAAAACGAGGGCAGGTGTATTTCGGCCGGAGTGGGGCGCACCCCGACCCCACCGCAGCTGGAACAGAGCCGCACCCCTGACCCGCGGTGGAAGGGGTCGCCAGGTGCACGCGGCGCTGTTCACTTCAGGCTCTCGGGTTCAGAAACGACCTTTTCACATCAAGCCCAGCGGGAAGCCATTGAGTAAACTAATAACAAGGCGGGCCGTGGAAACAGTGCATCGTGATCAAGTGCTGTTGTGTTGGTCTTGGCTCCATTCGCTGAGACCCCCGGGGTCACCAGGGATTCGGGCCCTGGGAGGGGATAACACCGGATCAGGGCTTGGCTCTGGACTCCCCCGTGTGGAGAGATGTGGCCAGTCGGAGCTCGTCGACGTCCCGGCCCTGTGGCTTTGGCTGCAGCGGTGACAAGACCGTGTCACTGCTCGAACCACGGCCACCGGCCTGTGAGTGTCCGTAGCAGAGTCCATGGGGAAGACGATGAGAAGTCCTTTGCTCTGTTCACAAAGGGTCCGAGGCCGCTTTGGAGTCAGGATGCTGCTCGCACCGCTGGCTGATGCACCGTTTCCTGTGCATGCGCAGTGTGTAAGGGCTGGTGACTTTGAGCTTTGTTTTACCTACATACGTGAAGAAAGAAAGGGCTCGCTGGTCTCTGCACAGTGGGCTTGTGTTTTTCTGTTTCATTCAGGAGCAACTTGGTTGGAGGACCTTAGCTGGTCCTCTGCTAAGCATGTAGCCTTGCCTATTTTGAATGTGTCTGCCCTGTTTTTTTCTCTGAGGACACATAAGCGAACCCTTACACTTAATCTATTGAATTATAAATTCATAAACTTTTCTTAATATAGTTATGCGTGTTTTGAATACTAATATGGTTTATTACAATCCTAATATATCAGATTAACTCTTACTCAGAGGCTCCAGGTCCCAGCATTCATGATTGTCCACGGCAGCTATTAGCAGTCCCCTTTTTTTTAGAATTATTCACAGATTGGGCTTAAGTATTTTATAAAATGATGATGGAGACATACTCTTCAATGCTCAGTCCTCCTTAGAGAGGGTGGGAGGAAAGATTATCCTTTGCCATCGTAAGTAGACTGAAGTTGGTTTGACCAAAAGCAGTTGAATGGAGTATTATGAACCATCGAGAAATCAACTAACAGTTTAAGCGACTTTAAAATACACCTTGCCGGGCATCGCGGTGAGATTCAAAACACATGAGACTTCAGACCGTGCCTTGTCCCCACGCACGGTTCATTTGGGGAGAGAAAATAAGTGCAGTTTGAACAAAGTGCCAGCGTAAGAGGCACGGAACTGTCCGGTTAAATGCAGACGCTGTCACAGAACAGCACTCGAGCGAACGACCGAGGAGACCAGGGGCGGGGAATGGCCGTGAAGTGTCTGCCGCCAGGGTAAGCGGGAGGAAATGGGCTCGAGAGGACCCCGAGGGATTGTTCCGGTAGACACATGTAACCCAAAGCAGAAGAGGTGTCCTGACACGCACGGCCGTGAAAGCAGGGGCATTGCAAGTGCTGGGTGTGGCGAGGGTAATAGAAACTGACCCGGTGCGGAAAACGGAAACATTGATTGGATGTAGCAGACGGAGGTGTAGGGAGCGGGAAAGGCAGACACAGGAAGACGCCCCAGAAGACGCTAGGTCTCCAAGCCCAGGTGACTGGAGAGCACAGGGCACGGGCCGGTGATCTGGTGTCTCTCGGAAAGCTGGTGTATGGGAAGTGGTTTCGGAGGCAGTTCTTAGTGGATTGAGTATGACGATTCGAGGGGAATCATCAGTAAGCAGTGAGGGATCCAGGGAACAGCGGTGAGTCACGTGCGCAGAGGAGGCAGCTGGAGTCGCCGGGTGTGTGGGGGGCTGGGGGCCGCGGGCTGACCTTGCACGTGGCTCACAGCTACGGGCAGTGAACTGAGCTGGGTCTCCATCCTTCGCAGGTGGGAGGATGATGCGATCCCCATAAGGTCCCCGAACCCACTGAAAAGTTCCCTCTTTCCAAAGGGACGTGCAGATTAAGGCAATCTGGAAAAGAACATTTCTAAAAAGTGGGGAAGCGAATGCCAGGTGTGGGACGGGCAGAATCCTTGTCTTCCAGAGCTCAGCGGAGCAGGTTGCAAAGTTTAAACTTACCGTTTAACGGACGTCCATCTCCATCAGGAAATGGCGTGGGTTTGTTTTTTTGACACCTGATGCAGTATTTCTAGTTGAGAAGGACTTAACTGGGCCGTCCAAACCATGAGGATGTCAGGAGAAGGCAAGTGTTCATGTACGTGTGTGTGCCTGAGTGTGTGGAGGCTATGCACATGCACGCACGCACGCACACACACACAATCATTTTCCTTATTACTCCAGGATGATAATGGATCAAGACAGTTTGTAATGGCCCCAAACATACACACTTGAACGGAACCCTCACCTCATGTTAGGAGACACGTAGAAGCAATTATCTCTGAAATGGGCACAGACATATTTTTTTTAAAAAGGAAAAGCACTAACCACTTCCTTTCGCGGGACTGTCGGGAGGCGTGGGGTGGACCGTCCGTTCGCTCGGCACTGGCAGGCTGTGAATGAGCCCGCGGGGAGATGCACCTGCTCCCTGCCGTGCGCGCCGGTCATCCAGGCATCCGCAGACTTCCGTCCCGCCTCGGTTTCTGTGAGAGCGCCGCCCACGAGCCCGGAGAATGGCCAGCCTTTGCTGGCCTTACTGGCTGACCGCGCTTTTATTTTCGAGTTCTTTCCTTTCGGGGTTAGTAGACCTCCTCATCTGCAACCTACGTAGTGTCTTTGCTTTATGAGAAACAGTAGAATATCGAAGAGGAAATGAGGATGGGCAAAGATGGATGCTCAGAATTTCTTGCTCTCTGATTCAGTCCCTAAGACGAGGTAGCCTTCTCTCTGGCCTGGAGGACAGAACTGTCTTCACCACCTACTCAGTCGAGGAGAATGGTTTTCTCAATGTACCAAGCGAGGGGACCATGCACGAGGTGACCATGCACGAGGTGACTGCATCCTGAGGTAAGCGAGACCACAGCACCGCACACCAAGCCCCGCTTAACTGGATTCCTGGATCGAGGCCCCTATCAGTCAAAACTTGGGCACTTTTACCAACATAGCAGAACCAAAAGCAGGAACATTCCTGTGTGTTTGTAGAAGCCACTTAGAGTAGTAGTTTAGGAATGCTGGATATTGGGGTGAATTACAGGGGGTTGACGGAATAATTCCAGTCGTTCTGGCGTTTAAAGGTAGAATCACTCAGCCGTAAGAAAAGATGAAATCCGCCATCTGTGGCAACTTGGGTGGATCTTGAGATGATCGTGCTAAGCAAAATAGAAAGAAAAAGTTGAGAACCAAATGATTTCACTCGTATGTGGGATGTGAAACTGAAAGCAACCAACAAACAAGACCAACAAAAACTCATGGACACGGACAACAGTTCAGTGGTGACCGGAGGGAAGCGGGGAGGGGTAGGTAAGGGTACAGGGGGTCAAACACATGGTAACAGAAGGAGATTTGACTTTGGGTGGTGACTCCACAATGCAGGACTTATTATTACTGTCCACTTGAAACCTATATTATTGTATTAACCAATGTCACGCCAATACGTTTAATTTAAAAAAGATAGTTCGAAGAATCAAGTCTTTGGAAACAGCGATGGCAGATTTTTGCTAGGGACACTTCGTCTGCTCTGTGAGGTAGTGGACGGAGGCTCATTTCCTGTGGCATGCAGGACAGGGCTCTGAGCATGTTGTAAGGGATGCGGAATCTTCAAAAATGACGGACTCCACCTATCCTCAACGAGTTTACCTCCTGGGAAAGGAGTCTGCATGCAGTTATACCACAAGTTGGGATTCAATACAGGAAATATATAGAAAAGGTGCTTTATTGTTTAGCGCAGAAGTTGTCGCTTTGACCCGTGAGCATCTGAGAAAGTTGTCTCTTTAAAAGGTGACAGTTGAGCAGATTTCATTTTGAAAAGTGGGGGAATGGAGGGAACCATCAAAGCTAAGCCGTGTACCTCGTGTAACGTGCAGCGAGCTCATGCCCAGGACTCCGATTTGACTGAAGGCAGCTGTGTGCCAGGGCGACTGGGAGACGTGTCTGGAAAAGCCGGTGGGCGTTTGACTTGAGAGGGTCTGATGAGGAAGCGGGTGGTCTCATAAGGCTGTAGTGTGAGCGGAAAGGCAGCCGGTGGGCGTCCGAAGGCCACACACAGTTCCATCCCTGTCTCTGCCACTTGTTCCACGTGTATGCCTGAGTCACTTGACCTCCCGGGAATGTTCGTCTTGACCTAGAAAATGACGGTGCCAGGTGGAAACCGATGTGTCACCTCACAGTGATGGTAGGCAGAGCACTTTTCCTGTAGGTTTGGGTAGGTGATGGATTTATGGGTTGCACAGCAGGTGAAGCAGCTCACTTGTGCATAGGAACCATGTGCTTTCATGTCTTTGAACAGACGACCCATGCTCACCCAGGGGTGCTCGCTCGGTGAGAGGATCGAGCCCCGAGAGCTCCCGTGGGAGCATGGCTTGTCTTCCTATGCCCCTGCCCCACTCACGCAGCATATGCTGTTTACAATGTTGTCTCCCTGCGTGCAGCTTTCGTTGGTTTGTTTTCCTCACTTTTCACAGCACGTTTGGTTGAACTCATTTCTGTATGATCAGTTAGTTGGGCCACGCATCCCAAGAAGGACAAGAACATGCAAAGCAAAGTTCTTTATTTGGGAACTGTTCGAAGCACCGCCTTCAAATAACTGCCGACTCCCTTATATGTTAAGTGTCCTTACCACAAGAAAAACAAACCATAGATAGATGAGAGAGAGAGAGAGAGAGAGAGAGAGAGAGAGAGAGATAGGTAAATATATAATAGATAGGTAAGTAGATAGATGATAGATAGATAGATAGGTAAATATATAATAGGTAGGTAGGTACGTAGATAGATAGATGCAGATGCAGATAGATAGATATCAACCGTGGCTTCAATAGTGGGTCTGGTGGCATTGAACAGTTTCCTCCTGGGATCCGATATCAGATGTGAGTTGGCGGCACAGGGAGACAGAGAGCAGAGCCGAATCCAGGAGTGATATCTGTTCAATGTTTTTGAGAGATGAAATGTAAGCGATGGGAGAGAGCACCTGAGAAACAGGATTTTAGACTCTGCTGAATTATGGAAATAGAGAACACTATTATTTCTGCAAATGTATATCCCCAGAAGTCACTGTTAACTGAATGACTTCTTCGCATTTCACTGTTTTCTATTCAACTACCGGCAAATAGGTTGATTCATGCAATTTACAACGTTGAACATGTCTGGAACCAACCCAATGTTTGAGTTAGTTTAATTGTATGGATTAACAATTGAAGAAACAAACAAAAAAAGCTCATTTCCACTAGGCATTAAAGCTATATGTTTTCTTTAACTACTGAAATGGAACAGAAGCTCAGATCATCCGACTCTCCTATGGATTGTACATGAATTCATACTTTCTTTAGGTCAAGTCTCGATCACACACCTGGTCAGCCCGAGTTCTGTGTGAACAAAATCTTTATAATGAAGTACTCTCGCTAATTTAGGGTATTGGATTTCTTCAGATTCTCACATGAAGATTCAATTGTCTCTAGTAAAATTCCCAGTATGTTAGTGTTTTAATAAATTATCCATGAGATATTGTAAGATACTCGTTTCGGAATTCTTTGTGGTAAATACGTCTACACTGGTAAGCTTTGATTGGCTAGTTCAAGAACATGTGTTAAGTAGTTTACAATTAAGATGTCAAGCAGAAACATATTTTGCTTAGTTCACATTTCAGCCTAGAGAATACTGCTGTTCAGCTCGGTGGTCGGGGGAATGTGACAATGCTCCTCAGTTCCGTGGATCATTTCGACCTTCATTTGTACAGTAGTTTGTAAAACACGTCGGCAGTGCGTCCCCCTGGTTTGGGGAGGCCCTAGTTGTACCCACAGGAGGCTTTTATATTTAAGCTTAAGAACGTGACTGTCCATTGGAGACCAGCGAATGTTTTCGGCGTGCGGCTGGGTAGTACCTGTTTTATTACTTTCCAGGCCGAGCGATCTTTGTCACGACGACTCGACCCTGCCGCTGTATCATGAAAGCAGTCCCAGGCAATGCTTTAATGAGCAGGCATTGTGGTGTTTCAATAAAACTTTATTTACAAAAACTGGTGTTGGACTGGATGTGGCTCTTCGATTGCCAGTCCTTGCTGTAGGTGACAGACGTGTCTCAAAGTGAGTGCTGAGGAACTTTTGTCCTGTGAGATCATCAGAGATGAAAAGGAACATCTGGTCAAGTAATTCTGGGAAAGGCCCTACTGAGCACCTCTTCTCTTTGACAAATTGCACATTATCTTGTCGAAAGCCGTGAACTGACCTGCCTGCTTTGGTTAAGTCAGTTCCCCAAACAGATGTAACCTTGGAATTCTTTTTATCATATTAACTTTTAAACATATTCGAGAATCCATGATTTAGTATCAGGTTTCCAAACTGATAATTTGACTATCTATAGCGGTTATCATATGCATGTCTTTATCGAAATCTTTTTCAATCCCTAAGCCAACTCACAAACTGGTCCACAAAGGTAGCCAGAGTAACGTTTTAACCCTCTGAACTAGTTCTGGATAACTTTCTGATTATTATTTTCTTAGTTTCGAATTCTATGACTCCTCGATGGAAATTTGAGCTTTTGGACTTACTCTGTTTTTCCATCGGTAGTTAAATGTGTTGCATTTTAAACCGATACAGTGTATATTTGCTGTGTGCCTACTTTCCGGGCACACTGGTGAATGAGACAGACCTTGTCCTGGGCACTTATAATAATAAGTGGGATAAAGACACACGTTATACGATGGTGTGACACCTGCTCAACGTGACACGTTCTGAACATTGTCAGAACGCATCGCAGGAGGACAGACCATAATTCGGGGGTCAGAGGAAGCTTCCATCAGAAGTTCATTTGAGTATAAATTTAAGGTAGCTGCAGAGAAGCGGGAGGAGCAGGTAGAAGGATGAGGAGGGTCTACCGCCAGACACGGCCGCTGCCTCACGGTGTGACGGCGACATAGGTCACGCTGCAGGGCTGGTGGCCGTGGAACTGAGCGGGTGTGTCCTGGCTCTGTGAGGCTGCTGCAGACAGGTGGACAGTTGGAGACAGCGGCTGGGTCGCGTTTGCAACCTGGTCATTCAGCCGTGCTGGGAGGTGGGGAATGGCCCGGCGGGCGCACAGCTGCTCAGGTGAGCCACTCATCTCAAGCTGTTCGAGAGCCTCCCCAGGGCGCCTGCCGGCAGTGACCTGCTGCTCCCGGTTTTCCCTCAGAGAGGTCACGTGCTGCCGGGCCTCCTGTGTTAGGCATCAAAACCCAAAAGCAGGCAGCTGCTTTCCCCCGAAACCATCTGCTTGCTGTTGCACAGGAAGCTGCCTTCTCATTTGCGGCTATTGGAAAAATGGTAAAGCGTGAATAGCAGCGAGTCATTTTAGAAAGTTCGAAGGAGACTTTATTGCATATTTGTAGTTAGACAAAAGTGGGCGCCCAGGGACCAGCCGGGTCGTGACGCCGGGAGGAGGTGTCGGGCGTCGGGGCGAAGCCGGAGGAAATGGGCCTCGGGCCTGGTCAGGCGGTAGAAGCGGCGGGCATGGGGACACGCGCACGTGCGGTCACACACCCCCCCGTCCCCCCCACCTGCACCGCTCAGGCACAGGTGCGTGAGGCGTTTCCGGAGGTTATCCTCGGCTAGGAAGACGCGCAATGTCGCAGGAGCCACCCGCGGCATCGGCCGCTTTGTGCGGTCTGGCGCAGAGGGGCACCGGAAAGTTGCAGAGGCGTTTCGAATCCGTTTCTCGTGCAGAACAGATTATTCTGTGTCGACAGCCGGGCGCTGGCATAGGAGATGCACTCGTTACATATGCGTCGATGGCATATGTGATTCATATCGCGTTTGTATGTTTTATTCTGGCTGTGCGTCCGTGTTCAGAAACGCGGCTGCTAATGTCCACACAGAAGGGTGCGTGGAGGTCTTCGCGAGTGGCCGCGATGGAGGCTCAGGCGTTGCGGAGAAATAGGATTAAGGTTTGGGGGGTTGGATCAAAGACGGGCTTCCTTGGAGTCCAGGTCAGGGCGTAGCAACAGAGCAGAAGCAACGCCTTTCTCCTCTAAATCTTCCTGGCCCTCTGGCCCTGCTCATCACGGCTGCCAGACTCGTTCCCCAATTGTGCGAACGCGGGAGGAAGTAGCATCTCCGGGGAGGGACGGGCACCGGAGCTTACAGAGGGGCGCAGTCCGTCACTGCAGCCTGACGCGCCTCACTCCGGTCACCCCCGGCCCCACGGGCGGGCTACTCTGAGCTGAGGACACGCCGAGCACACACCACTTCTGGCTGGGAAGACGCCATCTCACACTCAGCTGGCCATGGTGGGGACTGCTCTAGTGTCTTCGTCAGACTGCTCTTTTCCATCCATCGAGGTTCAGGTCCCAGTCAGCTATTGGGTGTCCCTCCGGCAGAGGGTCCATAAGACAACGTGAGGTGCGGGCAGAGCCTGAACCGCGATGCTCCACGTGTCAGGTGGCCGCTTACGGAAAGTCACGCTCACGTGAGCCTGGGTGCCGGGAGGATGTCGCCGAGCTCCGTTGGCTTGTTCGTTTTCTTCCCTTGAAAATACTGCCTGGAATCTGGCCGCTGGGAAGGAGCGAGAGGCGGCGGGCGATAAACTTGACCCGTGTGGCGGCACAGACTTTAACTGGAGTCGGGGGCTCGAGTTTCCCTAACTTCAGCTGCTTTTCTTCCGTCTCTGCCGTGTCTCTGAAATAGCCTGAGCCTCAGAACGCAAGCTCCATCACTCCTTAGAATTCTAGTCTCAAAAACGCTTTTGTAGGTAATTCAACTATTTCTTAGTTTCTACACATAACCAGACTCACTACGTTTTCTTTTACCAACAGCATGCTCACATGGCCAATTTCAGGAGGAAGTTTGATGTCATGAAAAAAAAAAATGTGTGCGTCTCTATATATATAGGCTCACAGCTCTTCCTATTTTTCTATTTTCTCCTGTCTTTACATAGCTCTCACATTTCGTTGCGAAAAGCCGCAGTGATA
>NW_006434366.1:4397644-4411364 GCF_000325575.1 Pteropus alecto | reverse complement strand
AAAACCTGTGCGCTGTACTTTTCTCACATGAGAAGCTCAGAGTCCTGGCCCTATTTTTCCCTTCGTTCCGAAGAGTAGGGGACGTTGGCTTCTTCTCCTATCCTCATTCGACGTCAGCGGTCTAATTTTAATTCAATCACAGCAGAGTCACAGCGTCGACCGTAGGGACGGCAGCCAGAGTTTATTTCTTCTTTTCACGTAATTTTTCGCCCAGCCATTGTGTCTTCTGTGAAGACACAAAGTTCTGTGAAACTTTCATGACCTCGAACTTCCTCCAGAAATAATGCAGCGACCACAGACATCACATCCACACGGGTATGATGCGCGCACCTTCCTTGCAAGGACTGTAACTCGACTGTTGTCAAAACAAACAAACAAAAAATGTTTTGTTTTGTTTTGTTTTTAAACAGTCTGATTTTCAGGCTAGGGAATGATGGACACAGTATTAGCTTCGTATTGGGTAATTACACACTTACAGGAAAGTTACAGAAAGTGGTTCACAGTTCCCACACGCCCTTCCGTCTGGTTCTCGTTATGCTGCGGCATCTCCCATAACCATAACACAGCTCACGACCAGGGAGCTGGCGTTGGTGCTGTGCCGCTCACTGCACAGCAGCCCGCGTGCGACATTCGCCAGTTTTCTGCTAGTGTCCCGTCTCTGCTCCGGGGCACTCCAGAATGTGGCATTGTTCACAGTCCTCATTTCTCCTTGCTGTCCTTCAGGCCATGACGGTTCCCTAATCTGTCTTTCCTGGCCTTTTGTGACTCGACACTTTGGAAGATGCCGGTCAGTAATGTTCTAGAATCCTACTCAGTTGTCTGATGTATTCTTGATGACACTGAGTCTAGGCATCGCTGGCTGAGAAACCACACTGTAGGATGTACTTTCACGGGTGACGTTAGCCCTGATCACATGCTTAAGGGCCCCTGGGCTAAGTTTCTCCACGGTGAAGTTATCATTTTCGCCTAGCGTTAGCTTTAGACAAAGACACATATGTTTCTTCTAAATTTACTAAATATCGTAAACTCCCTATATGCTCTTATGCCTCGGTTTCCTGGCTTAAAAATTATTACACTGGAACCTAACTCTTATCCCACCCAGTGCCGTAAGGATTAACATACCATCCTTTGTCGATTCCCGGATAAAAGCCACTTAATAACTGGAAATGATCGCTATCGCATTTTCAATAAGAACATAAATAGAATGCACAAAATTAGGTTGCAAGCACGTGCTCATTTCACACCCAGAATTACGGGGACATCTGTTCCATACGTGACTGGCCAGTCCTGAAACCTGCCTCTCTCCGAACCAACCAGCATTTGCCCAGCTTGGCCTATGCCAGCCTGATTAAACAAGGAGCACATGTGTCACTAGCCGCCTATTTCGGCTGCTGAAGAACTAGACAGATCACCATCCATTGATAAGGGCAGTTGAAAACTTTTTTTAAACTTTCACCTTGACAGTGTATGCTGTTCACATGAGGGGAGTAAGTCCCTTGGCTGCTGACGATTCTGGATGCATGTGATGTAATTCAGTCACATGAGTGCGTATGTGATGATGATTGTCCTCACCAGGCCGTAGAAAGGCAGCTTTTGTAAACAGGCATGCCAGCTTTCCGCTGTTCTTTCTGCAATGACAGTGCTCAGAGGAAAATGGCCACTTTTGGGGGAAAGGGATACGGAAGAAACGTGCCCCGCCGACAGCCCCAATCTTCACTTTCCTCTATGACAGGTGGAAATAATCGTCTACCTACCTCCTCAAGTTATCGTGAGGATTAGATGACCTGTAGAAAATCTTTGACTATCATAAACACCCAAAGGAAAAAAAAAAAGGTGTCATTTAATCACGCTACCATCTTCCATGCCTGAGATACAGATTTACACGCAAAAGACGAGAAAACGCAGTGACTGCTTGCTTCGTTGGTTCTGTTAATGGGCATGGGGCTTCTAGACAAGCATTCTACAGCACGGAAGGACGCAGAACGTCCAGACTTCTAGACAAGCATTCTACACCACGGAAGAACGCAGAACATCCATCAAAGCGTACGGAAACATCCTGTCATCGGCGCACAGACCCAGACTTGAGGGTAGTGACTGAGATGTGCCTCTCAGAAATGAACATGGGGTCAGGCTCGCCAACTGGAAAATGCTCTAGAAAGCTAACTCTGTGGTGACAAGACTTCACCATGGTGTCCGGTCCCTGCTCACCTGCAGGTGCTCAGCACATGAGTTAGGATGAGTGGTCCGGCATGGGCCAAGATAATACTTATTTCAGAATGTAATAGCGCAGGACCGGGGACTCACCCCCACTGCGTGAGATGCAGGCTGTGACCGCAGGTCCTGTAGTATCGGTTTACCAGAGAGGAGGGCAGTGTGGTGTCCCCAGAGGCCATTCACTACTTCTGAGTCTCCCCTAGGTGAGGCAATACCCGTGTTAAGATTGGTTTATGGTGCTAACCAGTTTCCATTCCTTAGCTCATATGCTTCTCTATACACTTCTGAAGTAGGTTGCAACATCTTCCGTTTAGAGATGAAAAAATTGGAGGCTCAGAAATAACCATTCTAAAACGATTCAAGTATTGGATATTAAAAAAAAAAAAACAAACAAACAAAAAAAAAAAAACAGAAAAAAACAAACAAAAAAAACCCACCAAGATTTGATTTTAGGTCTGTTTTTAAGACCACGTGTGTCCCTGACTCACTGGAGCCCTTGACAAAGGAAACAAACAAAAAAAAACACCAAGATTTGATTTTAGGTCTGTTTTTAAGGCCATGTGTGTCCCCGACTCACTGGAGCCCTTGAGTGGATGTCCCCCGCCCCGACCCCTCCCAGCATGGTATTATTGCTCCCCCACTAGAATAAAACTAGACTAATGAGGGTGGACTGTGTCTGTCTTACTCATCGCTGTATCACGTGGCATTCCCGTTACTAGAATTTCAGTTGAGAATTTGCGAGTTAAGGACGGAACATAAAAGATTTCAGCCCTTTCATTTCTCCGGCCCCTCATAACTCGTGCATTTACGTTTGCGGTCCGACCTCGGCAGGTCTTGGAGGGGTAGACGGAGGCTCTCTTTGAGGCCAGTGGGTCTCTGGGTTGGCCGTCCGAGCCACTGGTGAGCTGCACCCAGTGATGGAGGGACTGGGGACCTGTACTTCCCCACGCAGTGCATCCGAGTGTGAGCTCTGAGCATCACGTGCTTCTTGCCGCTTAAATCTGACACCTGACGTATTCGGGATTAGAGTGCTTTGTGCTTACCTATAGCTCTTCTTTAGTTTAGGTGATTAAAAACTGCCTGCCGCTGACTCTGTGCGCACCGTGCCTCGTTCACAGTGATTTATGTGGGAGGTTAGCGGAGTTGGCACCGTGCGGGACTGGTGAGTGAGCAGAAGGAAAAACGAACGTGAGCTGACTGCGGAAAACCCCGCCGTCCTGCCCTGGCGGCGGGGGCCTTGAGAAAGTTTGCGGGGTTTACTTCTCAGGGCTCAGAAGGCAGGACTAAGACTGAGTCTGTGGGTGGCATCACACCTCCCAGGTCCTCTCCATCCTCTCTCCTGTGACGCTCGGGCGAATCCGGGGGGCCGTGGGTTTTTCCCCTTGGGCGCAGTGTGCTCCCCGCAGCCACGTGTCTCCTGGAGCCGGATGCTTCTGGCGCTCGCCCGTCTTCTTTCCCCAAGTTCACCTGCCCGAAGCCATGTTCAACTTTTTCTAGCAGAATCCGGTTATAAAGATCTCCCCTTATATTTCTTTCAACTACCCTTATCGTCCGTCACTGTCCCTTTACCGAAGAATAAAATGAGGCTAGCATAGGTTAAATGACTTGGCCGAGGTCAACAGCTAAATGGTAGAGTTGAGATTTAAACCTGGCTTGTGTAATTATAAAGCTAATGTTTTCAACCACCGTAGAGAAGGCAAAGAAATTTTTATTTTACTTGCAAAGCCTGTTGATGTCGTCGTGTCTGGCGGAGATGCTGTGTGGGGAGGACTCTGGGGCGCCCTTCCTGCTGGAAGGGGTGCCACACGTAATTAGCACCTGCTCTCCTGGAGTGGGAGGAGCCTGTACCCACCAGCAATTTCTCAGTACACCTTCCGCTTATCAAACCGTCTTCTCCTTCGACGTGGGGTCGTTGTACGGGCGTCTTCCTGTCCTCAGCTGCCGTCCACTTCCGTTCTCGTTTCCATTGACCGAGGGGGACGCCGTTCTAACGGGAAGTCGCAGGACCTGAGCAGGGCTCTGAGTAAGAGGGCAGCCCCACGTGTTTGGGCACAATCGCCTGTCATTCTCATAAGCCAGCATTGCGACTGCGTGAGAGAATTTCCATAGGGTGGTTCAACATCCGCACGCCGAAGTCAGACTCTCAGGGTTCATTCCTCGCCTTGCTGATGGTGGTTATATGGCTGCGCAGAGCCTCGAAATCTCGTTAAACTTTGTACTAAAAAGAATGTGTATCAGCGCATGTAAAAGAGACTTCAGTAAATTTGGGGGTGGGGACATTCAGAGTTCATTACTTCCTGTCTCCATTAACAGCTCTAACTCAGGGCGATGTATTTAACCTTAAAATGAAAATAATATTGTTCTCCACCTTGAAGTGTTGTTTTAAAGATTATGTGACCCGATACTTAATAGGAGACCGTTACGTAGTAAGTGCTCTAGAAAAGATATCTATTGCTCATCATTACCTCAGCTGCCTTATTCTCTACCACTACGTTGCCTCCAACATCGTTTATGAGCTTCATCCCGTATGCTTTCCTGTTGCATGTCAACTGCATATGTCGTACTAGAAAGTCTCCCAAACGTACGAGCTTCACGTGTATGAACAATGACATAACATCTAATTATAGCTTTGAGTACATGGCTTTTCTATTTTCAACTAAGCGATGCTAACGGGGAAACCACGTCCATTGGTTTTTCCACTGAACAATGGAAATGTTTGGTATCTACCTGCCTTAAACACGTATTTACGGAAACCGATGGGCTGCAAGCTGCATTGCAACACACTGAAAGTATTACATGTGATGCCAGCTTTATGATGGCTTTGTGGCGTGTACTTAGAAACCTAAGCAAATGGAGAAGAAGTTGTTAACTCTGCAAAAACCCGAATACTACAAAACACAAGTATAAGCCGTGTATCTTGGAGCTCAGTTGAAGAACCGTTAACCAAACTAACCAATACAACTAAATAAATTAACCAATAAAACTAAATTCAGACAACAGTAGAACCAGAAATGTCAGCGTGTGTTTGTGCGTGTGCGTCTGTCATTGGGAGCGATTGCATAGGGAGCTGAGTTATCACCACCCATATAAGACACTGATACACAAGACTCAAAAATCCAGGAATAGTCATATGAGCATGTTTAATCAATACTGAGATACATACCATGAAAACAACCTGTTTCCCCCAGCAGCTATTCCCTAGGAGAAGCAGGAATAAGTGTTTAAGCTCTGTTTATGTTTTACTTTAATACGAGTGAAAAATAAAACTTTACACATCATACAGTCAGGGAGGGCTTAGTGGAAACTGTTAATATGTATATGTATCTGTGGCTCGAAATTAAATTCCCAGCAATACCACCATACATAGATTAAAAAAACAGTGCATCTCAAACAAGTTTGGTGGATGGGAAGGTGATGCAATCTGAGAAACTCTGAGATGCCTCACATGGCTCTGGTGATGACATGGGCTCCGTGACTGCTGTCCATCAGCTCATTGTACATCTTCCAAACACACAGCCTTTCTCCGACGCGTCGATGACATCCAGGCCTTCGGTGACCAGCCCCCTTTTTGCTGGTGGAGACACTCGCCCAGCGGGTACATAACAGGGCTGCTCCAGGAGCCCAGTTACCCCGCGTCTCAGCCCAGTGACCTTTTGAAGTACCACGCTGTGATGATCGGGGCTGCCTCGTCTTTTTAAAAGACGGTCCCCGCAGTGGCAAATACGAAGATCCCACATCAAAGTAGGATCCGGTTTGATAAGGGAAGGTGGAGCGAGAAATGGATGGTAGGTATATACGCTCTATGAAGCTTCAATGACAGATTTTTCAAAATTAGTGTGCAGAATTCTCTTGGTTGTCAGAATGCATAACAGATACCCTGAGATGAGGAGATGTTAGCCAGCCGGCTCATTCCAGAGGATATCTGCCCAATGTCATCATATCCCTGGTTAGGATTGTCTCATGGGGCAGACACTGTAGTGCCCAGAAAGCCTTTCAAAATGGGGAGTTTGTCTACCTTAGCTGACCCCGTATCATTCTTCACAGACCTCTGTGATGTGGCCGTGTGGTGGAAACAGGGTCCAGATCAGACAGCGGGTCAGTGAGTCTGAGCCAAATAAGGGATTCCGGCTCATGGCTGCTTCCCTCTTGCAGTTTTCCAAGTGTGTAATCCAGACCCTTCATATTTCTCTTCTTTGCACCGTTCCATCCATAATTCCTGATGCTTGGGACAAGCGATCCAACATGGGAAACAAAGCAACACCCGTTTTCCCACCATTCCTAGCGGACGGCGCACTGCCGTGTCCACTGAGGTAGGGGAGACATCAGGGAACCCCCAGTGGAAAAGCATCTCTCCCAGAAAGAAGGCGGAGGCAGAAGCCGGTACAAAGAGACCCTCTAGGAAGCTCATTTCATTGACTGATGTGATATGAGTTTTCATTATCCAGGAAGAACCAGTCAACATAACCATGGGAAGGATAGACTATTTGTACTGCGCCCTTGACGTATAGACTAACTAGGATAGTCAGTCATCTTTTATGCCCAGCCGAGTCGTCATACCCTTGTGGGCAGAGACCTTGACCTTGACTCTGAATTCTGCATATTACCATTGCATAATGGGCACTCAGTAAATATCTGTTGACTGGCTGAGCATTAAGATTTGAGTGCATGCCATTTTCCATTGACATGATTGACAGGTCGCTTCACGGGGAGGCTGAATTTCTCTTGCTTCGGTTCTATATGCCGCGTCTCGCCATCGCAGTTGATTGCACCCCTCATTAGCTAATTGCAGAGTTAGAAAACGCTCAACTCTACGACTGGGACCTGGGGGGGTTCCTTTTAAAAACTCCTTCCTTAAGAATGGCTGCACTCTAAGGGTAATTAGCAAAAACGCAAGTGTGCACGTGGTTCGGCTCTCACACTTAGAGGAAGAGGAACATACCCACAGTCGCGGTGTCACGAGGAGACTTCGGAATCGGCACCGGGGACAGGGAGCCTTCTCGCAAGGTCTGAGATGCTGCGCGTTTGCTCGCCGGGATCTGGCTTTGCTTCTGCGGAAGGATGAGAAGAGCAGAGTTGGAAAGGAGTCGCCATCGGAACGTCACATCATGCTTTAAGAGATGTTGTTTTGTTGACGTTTCTGTCGATATCATGACTATGGGAGAAATACACACCTTTAACTCGGACAATGAAGATACGGAAATGGTTGAACATTTCGGAGACCTCGACTCAGTCGTCGAGTCAAATGGAGCCGGCAGCCAAGAAACCAAGCGAGGGCTGGGGCTCGGGGGGCAGTGACGGAAGGTTAGGGAAGACCGCGAAGAGCAAAGACGTGTGAGAGACCAGGGCTGAGACCGCCCACACCCTCGTTGTCCCGGTTACCACGCGCGGATGTGAACGGGGACGGCGAAGAAGGCTGACAGGAAAGCCGTGGATTCGTTGGGAGTGCGGTGCTGGGGGAGAGCCCGGCGGACGCCCTGGGCCGCCAGAAGGACGAGCAATAGGTCACAGAGCAAATTAATCCCGAAAAAATCTCATCGCGAGAAGGCAGGGGGCTCTGGACAAGACGGTGACGCCGGGAGATGTAGGAGGCTGCAGGAAGGGAGGAGACTAAGCACGAGAAGGGTTGGTTCCATAACGGTGCCACAGGCTGAGTCTGCAGGAGTGAGCAGGGCAGCTGAGGACAGGGCGGTGTGGACGTTGCTTATTCACAGAGTCGCCAGAAGTCCGAGCCGACCCAACAGCACGTAACAACAGCGCCGTGGTAGAAGAGAATGCAGTACTTGAAGTATGAAGACACGGATTTGAATACTGGCTGTGTTGATTTCTAGATGTCTGACCTTGGAAAAGTCCTTTAGCTTCTTATAGTCTGACTCCAAAGGATATAATTTTATAGGGGACAGCGATGTCTGACTCCAGGGTCGCTACGAAGGTTAAATAAGGAACAAATGTCAGAGCACGTGGTAGGTCCACAAAAGATGTTAGTTAAGTTTCTCCTTTCATTTACATACCCACTGGTTATTGACTGCCTGCTCTGTGCCATGCATGATTCCATGTGCCTCTGAAATATCAATGAATAAAGCAAAGATTCCCTATGTTCATAAAACCTAAAATCTATTCGGGAAGGATTGGAATCTGAGTTTAAACAATAATAATAATGAACATTTGCTCTTAAAACATGTGTCAGTTGACCTTCATGGCACGCCAGTGAGGAGAATCAGGCTCGTGGCATGGTCCCCTGTCTACAGACAAGCAATATGTGTGTCCCCAAGGATCGCGTGGCGTTTTCAACATCGCAGGACTAGTGGCAAAACCAGGAAGAAAGAACTCGATGGGCTTGATTCCGGGGTCCTGCGTCCCCCGCCCCTCTTGCTGCCACGAGCCCTTGAAAACCATGTAGTTGTTGAAAAGTTCACTTGGAGAAAAACAGAGAGGGGAATGTATTCTGGGGACAGCATTTAAATCAGATCCCAGTGGGAAAATCACGCGTGTGCCCTGTCTGGTCGTTCCCGTCCCCCTCGGAGCCGTTAAGGCAAGTCCAAATCCCAGAATACACGTCTAAGGCTGCGTGGGGAGCGGGTCCCTGCTGAGGCTGTGCTGTTCTGAGCAGGGACTGGTGCTCAGTGCCTTCCCCACGTTCTCACGGCTCCTTAAGGCGAGGCTGCCAGCTGAGGGTCACTGTCGTCGTTTCGCGGATGGGCCACTCAGGCGGAGCGTGGTGGGCCCGAGATCAGCACCTGGGTGTGGTCTGGACGACTTCGCCCCTCTCCTTACCTGGCGTCGCAGTGACCTGAATGCCCTACGTGCTCAGCTTCACGCCTGTGTGTTGTCCTGGTTACTGGGCTTGGAATTTCCTGGTTTTCTCTGAGTCGTCCTTTAAGCACAGTTCAAATGGTTAGCTGTGTTGAGAGTGTTCTCGAGGCCCCTGCCCCCCGACACTCCACGTGGCCGAGTCAGACGGTGTTCTTTTGTGTCTTTAGTGCGTTGTACTTAACAGACGCACGATGTGCCTTGTGCTGTAGTGTAACGGCCGGGTCGTCGCCTCTCCTGCCACGTCAGCCGTGAGCTTGTCGAGGACAGGGTTCACCCCTCCGACCCCGCTGCGCGCCCAGCACCAGGCACGGTCCCTGCCACACAGTAGGACCTGCTTCTCCACTGGGCGGCACTAGAATGACTTGGATTCTGGCAGAGTGTAACTTAGGGCACTAAGACCCTGCTGTGGATTCCTGGGAACCGGGGCCCTTCGGGGTGAACTGGACCGTGACTTCGTCCTGAGTCCTGTACACTGGGCCTCTCAGTGTGGCTGTTGGTGGCAGAGCTGTCCGAAGCCTTGGAGGCTGGAGGGGTTTGCTGTGCGGAGCGACGTGTGAGGATGTGTAGAGTTCTGAGTTATTCTCCTCCTTCTGGCTCAGCCGGCGAAAGCGGCCGGAGAAGGCTGTCTCATGGCGCAGCCTCCTCTCCAGGATTCATAGGCCGAACCCTTGGGCGAGGCTCAGACCTAGCTGAGTGCACTGCCCTTCGCTCCGGCCACCCTGGGGTAGACCAGACAGCTCGGAGCCACGGGGCCGTCCATCACCACTGCCAGTTTCGGCTCGTCCTGCAGCTGGCTCTCCGGCTGCGGCAGAAAACCCAAAACTATGAAACTGTGTCCTGCACCACAGTGCCTCGCGAGGTTCATGAATCGTCAGCTCCTCTCGGAAAACCTGCTCCCCACTGCCCACTGGACAAATGACTGTCGAGACCCCGTTACTTCCGACGAGTGAAGGTGAAGCTTCCCAGCCTGAGTGTGAAGAAATGCTGATGGGCTTCTGGATTCCTCCACCCTTAAAAATCCACCGCTTCCAGCAGGACACGCGCTGTACAGAGCATCGCGTCATGAATTAAATCTTTATTGTGTAACTGGATACATTTCCGAGCTAATTTTAATTGCTTCAAGAAACTACTTAACGTTGTAGATCAATCCCCAGGACTGAGATGACATTTCCCTTGCAAAATTAATTATTAATACCCTGATCATTTGCTTAAGACGTTAATAGATTTCATTGATCAGCACATCCTGTTTATCTAAAGTGGCCTGATCGCCGTGCATGTCAGGAGAGGATCTGAACACGTTCGGTTAGGCCGCTGGCTTTCGGCCGCATCAGCAGGTCAGGAGTTCTGACCCTTTTTGTCTTCAGCACATGTTAAGTTCAGCTTTATCGGGGGCCGAGCTATCAAAGGGCACAGAGGAAGGGGGGTTCCCTGATGATGGCTCTTCTCGTCCTTTCAGCCGCCGGCGAAGCCCAAGGCTCCTTGGTGAGGGTGTGAGACGGTGCCCAGCACCCTCGCACGGGCCCAGTTGTGCTGTGAGCCTGCGTTCCTCACGCATCTTCCTCATAAGTCGGGGTGCGACAACCAGCCCAGGTCACCATCTGCTTTAAAATGTGAGGCACCATCATTACAGCACCTAGCATCTGTGTGGTGCTGTGTGCTTTTCAGAGGCTCCATTTTTTTAGCCACAAGATTTTCTTGAATCAGCCTTGCAAGGGGACAGGGTGGGGCGCACGCGCGAGAAGCAGGGTGGGGCGCACACCCAGGACCAGGCGGCGGCTGCAGCCAGTATGGGAAGGGGACGCCGGTCTCTGGCTGCCTAGGTTTCTCACTTGTTTGATTAACTGGCGAATAGGTTGATTCTGCTCATCTTTTTCAACAGCAGTGTGGGCTCATCTGCTTTGCGGAGTCTGCCCGGTTTTATGAATGCAGGGAGACCCTTGAGGGGAGAGCTGGGGTCTTCGTGTTGGCTGGTCACATGCCCCACCTGGCGTCTGGCAAGCAAAGATGCCCCACGTGTGCATACGCGCATGGCGGGCCAGCATGGGATGGGGGAAGGGACGGGCGGGAACAAACACTGCAAGTTCCCATCTGAAAGGCCATGATGCAGACCCTGGCACCTGAGGACACCGCGGCTTTGTTCAGTCCACACACGTTGAAAAAATGTTTTAAACTGATTTCCAGCATTTAAAACGGGGAGATTTTCAAGATACAACATTCTCACTTTTTCTGTGGAAAATTGCAGGTGCTCTTGAATCCTGGGTCTGTGCCCCACACGTTAGTGTTAGCCAGCCATCGGCCTGCCCCACGCTCAGGGTCCCCGTGCATGTGTGCGCGTGTGTGCGTGTGTGTGAGTGCATGTGTGTGTGTGCGCGCATGCGTGCGTGTGTGCGTGTGCGCATGTGTGTGTGCATGCGTGTGCGTGCACGTGTGTGCGTGCGTGCGTGTGCGTGTGCGTGTGTGTGCATGCGTGTGCGCGCATGTGCGTGCTCACACGCGCCTGCTGGCTTCACTCGCTCGCCTGCCTCGTAGCATTCGGCACGCAGAACGAGCAGCCTCTCTTTACCGCAGAGTGGTCCCGATCTAAGATTCCTGCCTGATGAAATCGTCGTCACGTGGAATTTGTTCCAAAGAACCGAGGAGACAGCCCCTCGCACCGGGTGGGTTTTCTCCCGGGAGGAATCAGACGCCGGAGCTGTGTGTCTGTCGCACTTTAGAGCCGAGACCTGGCGCACAGGGAACACGTTTGGACCGAGGGGGTCGCTATAACTTTCCCACCCAGAACTCCATTCTGAAACCTGGGAATCTCCCCTGCACCTCCTCCAAGGTTGGCCCGTCTTGTTCAGCGGCGGTCCTGGAGTCACTTTTTGGGGTCTGTTATTACTCGGGAAGTGAGCAAGCACAGAGCCTGAGGACCGGCTCCATCTGAGCAGCGGCCGTTCCCGCCTTCGCACAGCGAGGGCAGGGACACGTCTGCTCCCAGCCGCCCCGACCCCTAGCGTGTTATTCATAAGAAAAGGGAGAGAGGACGGCGGGCCTCGTATTTACAGCTCAGCAAACCGCTTTCTTTACCGGCACTTTCTCACAAGTGCGTTTTGTTTGTAGGCAAGTAAAGATAGATTTGCAAGGAGTGTTCCCAAATCTCATTGCAACGTCTCTTCCTTCCCACAGATTAAAGGTCGAACGAAACTTAAAAGAAGCAGCGATTCTGTTCACTGTCATTGGACTCGAAACTCTTTTGACCTCGGACACCGAAGATGAGGTTGCCATGGGAACTGCTGGTGCTGCAGTCGTTGGTGTTGTGCCTTGCAGGTAGAGTGCCATTTTAAAACTTTCTGATTTGAAAACGCCACTGTATTTCACACTAATTCAGAAGTGGGCCTTTGCCGCAGATGGCGACAATAGACCCCAGTGCGCACGCTGCTGCCATCGCGTCGGCCAACACCGACTTTCCTGATGGCCCTTGATGGGCTCTTTTCACGGTTTTGTGTCCAAAACCGGACTCGCTGTTTCTCCTGTCCGTCTGGGCCTTTCAGAGCCGTTTGAACCATTATTTAGGTTGAAAGTTGTTATTTTCGTCCATCCCAGTGCTCAATTGCACGGAGATATCGGGCAATAAAACCGCTCGCGTGGTCGAGGGTGCTGCCCGCCTCGGTGTCAGCGGGCGGAGATGGATCCGCGTAGCTCGTGCGGCATCTTCGCGGATGCCAGCGCATCTTTCGATCCTGACTCTCTCGCTTTCTCGTTTCAATACACGTATAGTTTTAGCAGGAGCCTGAAAGCCAGAAGGTAGGAGGTTTTCCCCCACATGCTCGCGGTCAGCTACGAGACCAGGGCTCCTGGCAGTGCCGACGTGCTGCTTGCCGCTTTCGGAGCTTTCTGGAAGATGTGAGACCGGCAGCCGATGTCCACATGCCTGAGGGTGGCTTCCAGCCGAGATGCTGGGCCTCTTCCCAGAGCGGCGTTCCTTTTTTTGAAATGTGTCCAGTTGACCGGCCTCGTAATTCAGAAGGTCAAGTCCAAGGGATGCCCGAAATGTATTTGCATTTTTACAACATGTAACAGGAATGACTGTGGTGTCACCACTGCTTTGACTCATGCGCTTGTTCCCACGGTGTGGATGCCTGCACACCTTGCCCGGAGCCAGCTGTGTGCTGGTGACTCGGGTTGTGACACCAAGCAAGGCAGCCGGTCGCTGTCCTGTTAGAGCCCGGGTGGCTGAGCCCTACAGCCGTGCAGGCCACCAGCTTGACGTCTAGCAAGGTGTTTACAGTTAGTTGCAATCTGAAGTAATCACGGGCCCTCATTCTAGTCCAGGCGCCACGCCGAGGCTGGGGGAACTTTATCTCACTTGATTCTCTCATGGCCACTGGACAATGTTTACTGTTTATTTGTACTCATCACTTTTATGATTAACATTATTACCGAAGCATCAGGGAGCTAAGAAACTCACCCAGAGTCACCAAGGCAGGACAGGGTAGAGCTGATGAGATTTAAACACAAGCACAGTAGCTCCGGAGTCCGGAGTGTGGGCTGTATCCTACGAAACGGTCTTTTCGCTATGTCGTTGACTTGTCCAGGTCACGGTTGCAAGTTTATCGTTGATGTTTCGATGCTCATTCTTCCTCTGTTTTTCTAAATGTAAACACTCATGCACATACAAGCCTTATCATGCCCACCTTCCAACCCTGAGCTCCCC
>NW_006434366.1:4392726-4397309 GCF_000325575.1 Pteropus alecto | reverse complement strand
AAAACCAAGGAAGCCACTGATCTCCGCTGTGTTTGGAACACTCAGGCCTCTCACCTGAGATGTGCGCCTGTATCTATTATGCTCACCTAGCCTTTTGTCGGGAAACAGTTCATGCAGTCTTTCCGCAAGTTTTACTTTTTTGTGAACTGTTTTACATGGCACTAATATTCCCTTACCATATCATATGCCTCTTTCGGTGTAGGTAAAGTCGAGAATTAATTAATGTTTTTGTTTTCTTGCCATTTGTCTTGATTTCGTGCATTTGCAAAGCACTCGTTACTCTGAATTTCGAACAGATTTCTTTACTGCCGGCCCTTTCTCTTTTCTACACTTGCTTAGTTGTAGATTTCTGGGTTAGTTTTTTGCAAGGAGAACAGGCGCGTCCGTCACGTTTACCGTAATCAGTGAATCTCATCTATGCTGTTTCCTCAACTTTTCCTTTAAAAAAAATAAAATAAACGATCCGAATGTGTAATCAGGCCACTCCTGCAAAGAGGGGTGCGCTTGGGAAGGTCTGCTAATTCTTCGAGGGCAGTGATTAGGGACGTTCTTCTCTTTTACCAAATGCTAGACTCAGTCTCAGACAATAATTGAAAAAAAAAAAAAGGCTACTTAACTCAGTCGTCTGAAAATTCAGTCTGTAACAAAATTGGCCTTATTAGTCTTCCTTTTAATCAATTTAACCCAGGGATCACAGAAGCCTACTGCCTCAAAGAGAAGGGAGCTAACGAATAAGCGGAACGATGCCTGCACACCTTGCCCGGAGCCAGCTGTGTGCTGGTGACTCGGGTTGTGACACCAAGCAAGGCAGCCGGTCGCTGTCCTGTTAGAGCCCGGGTGGCTGAGCCCTACAGCCGTGCAGGCCACCAGCTTGACGTCTAGCAAGGTGTTTACAGTTAGTATGCAATCTGAGTAATCACGGGCCCTCATTCTAGTCCAGGCGCCACGCCGAGGCTGGGTGAACTTTATCTCACTTGATTCTCTCATGGCCACTGGAAAATGTTTACTGTTTATTTGTACTCATCGCTTTTATGATTAACATTATTACCGAAGCATCAGGGAGCTAAGAAACTCACCCAGAGTCACCAAGGCAGGACAGGGTAGAGCTGATGAGATTTAAACACAAGCACAGTAGCTCCGGAGTCCGGAGTGTGGGCTGTATCTTACGAAACGGTCTTTTCGCTATGTCGTTGACTTGTCCAGGTCACGGTTGCAAGTTTATCGTTGATGTTTCGATGCTCATTCTTCCTCTGTTTTTCTAAATGTAAACACTCATGCACATACAAGCCTTATAATGCCCACCTTCCAACCCTGAGCTCCCCAACTTGGCTGAGCTCACGGCATCCTCACCATACCCTGATCATGGACCGTCGGCCTCCAGCATCTCTTTCGGAGATGTCGCTTCTCTCCCTCATCCGGTCCCAGCCCGACTCTGCCCACCTCTGGCAGTGCACCCGAGACCTGTGCTACAGCTGTTTCCCTGGGCTTGTCATGCCGTTTGACCTCCTAAAACCAGGCCTCAGCTAAGACAGTCTGTCTCTAACTCCGCTGCAAATCAATTTCTGAATAGTCGACGACGGCAGTGTATTTATTTGACCCACTGTGCTGAGTTTTAAGGGTTGAAAACCAAGGAAGCCACTGATCTCCGCTGTGTTTGGAACACTCAGGCCTCTCACCTGAGATGTGCGCCTGTATCTATTATGCTCACCTAGCCTTTTGTCGGGAAACAGTTCATGCAGTCTTTCCGCAAGTTTTACTTTTTTGTGAACTGTTTTACATGGCACTAATATTCCCTTACCATATCATATGCCTCTTTCGGTGTAGGTAAAGTCGAGAATTAATTAATGTTTTTGTTTTCTTGCCATTTGTCTTGATTTCGTGCATTTGCAAAGCACTCGTTACTCTGAATTTCGAACAGATTTCTTTACTGCCGGCCCTTTCTCTTTTCTACACTTGCTTAGTTGTAGATTTCTGGGTTAGTTTTTTGCAAGGAGAACAGGCGCGTCCGTCACGTTTACCGTAATCAGTGAATCTCATCTATGCTGTTTCCTCAACTTTTCCTTTAAAAAAAATAAAATAAACGATCCGAATGTGTAATCAGGCCACTCCTGCAAAGAGGGGTGCGCTTGGGAAGGTCTGCTAATTCTTCGAGGGCAGTGATTAGGGACGTTCTTCTCTTTTACCAAATGCTAGACTCAGTCTCAGACAATAATTGAAAAAAAAAAAAAAGGCTACTTAACTCAGTCGTCTGAAAATTCAGTCTGTAACAAAATTGGCCTTATTAGTCTTCCTTTTAATCAATTTAACCCAGGGATCACAGAAGCCTACTGCCTCAAAGAGAAGGGAGCTAACGAATAAGCGGAACGTTTTTAAAGAAACAGTGACTCCCGCAAGACAATAGGGGGTGCCTGCGACTGCGGGGAAAAGGGAGGAGCCGGCCTGCAGGAGCAGCCGCAGCGCCGGCTCCAGCCCGCACTCGGCCGCCTGGGTTTCTGAAACGCTCACGCATAAGCCTCCTAGGCCTTCACGACGGCCGACCAACTCCGTGCAAGGCTAAAACAACAAAGTCCCGTTTTTAAAGAAACAGTGACTCCCGCAAGACAATACGGGGTGCCGGCGACTGCGGGAAAGTGGGCGGAGCCGGCCTGCAGGAGCAGCCGCAGCGCGGGCTCCAGCCCCGCACGCGGCCGCCTGGGTTTCTGAAATGCTCACGCATAAGCCTCTTAGGTCTTCACGACGGCCGACCAACTCCGTGCAAGGCTAAAACAACAAAGTCCATATAGAACAAACCAGAAAAGTCTGTGGACTTCACAGGTGCCCAGTTTGAAAAGTTTATTTCAAGCGTTGGCTTTTTCTTTGGCGTTAGACTCGGCGCAAACACACTAGACTTTAGGGCCTTTGGACAAAGTCTTCCAAGAGTGTTCCTGCCCTAAACGTCCCCATCGCTGGCCCGACAACCTCCGTGCTCAGATGCCGCCTACTTGGGAAGCTCCTCCTGACCACAGGAGAGAAAGCCGACGAGCAATATTTCTTTTCCCCAACACCCTTTGCCCCCCACTTCTATTTCTCCCCAGAGTTCTCATCAGTATGTGAATAACTATGGATTTGTCTCTCCACTCGCAGTTTTTTCCCTCAGTGGACTGAAGCTTTATTGGACCAGATATGTCCATCTTGTTAGTTCACTGCTATACCCTGCAAGTGGAAAATGCCTTGTACGTCACGCTATTCCATAAATACATCTAGAATGGGTACCACATCCTGGCCGGACATGACAGAGGGTTCAGTTCCCCAGTGTCCAGCTGTACGGCAGCCCAAGACATGCTGTAGTCACCTCTGAGGCTAAGCCGCTCAACGGTTTCTTGCATTAGATTTGAATATGTGAAACAGTTAAGTTGGCTTGTGTGCCTTGATCTCTGTATCAGAGGCTCTTGGTGAAATGGCTCCTCGGTCATTTGCGGCTTCAGCCACAGCTGGGTGGACCACCCTCCCCCTGTATGTTTCTGCATCGAGTCTTCGAAGTCACAAGCAAAGGGGACTATGACAAGTTAACGTCCTCCTTGGGCGTGGCCTCCAAGCAGCGGGCATGTGAGCATCCATAGGTCAGTGCCTCGGCCTCCTGTCGTCTGGGGGGACAGTTCTGGGGCACACTTTGCTGTTCCCTGGAGGTCCCCAGCCAGCCTGGACCCAGGTGCCCACGGCACCTCCTTCCGCCTTACCCCTCCTCAGCTCTGCTTCCCAAGGTCGCCTCCCAGACAAACTGCTGCCCGGGCCTCCTCTCGGGCCTGGCTCTCCACCCGAGAACGGGCACGGCCATAGCAGGGGGGCAGCGGGGTCGGGCACGTCGCTAATTAGGAAGGAATCGGACCGGAAACAGCTCCGGCAGAGACTACCATAGTGTTTGTGAGGCAGGGTGTGTGTGTGTGTGTGTATGGTGTGTGTGTGTGTATGGTGTGTGTGTGTATGTGTGTGTATGTGTATGCGTGGTGTGTGTATATGTGTATTTGTATATGTGTGAGTGGTGTGTGTGTGTGTGGTATGTGTGCATGTATGTGTGTGGTGTGTGCATGTGTGTGTGGTGTGTGTGCATGTGTATGGTATGTGTGTGTATATGTGTGTATGCATGTGTACGTATGTGTGTACATGTGTGTATGTCTGTATGTGTGTGGTGTGTATGTGTGTGAGTGTGTGGTGTGTACATGTGTGTGGGTTGTATATGTGTGTGGTGTGTGTGTATGTGTGTGGGTTCTGTATGTGTGGTGTGTGTGGTGTGTATGTGGTGTGTGTGGTGTGTGTTTGTATGTGTTTATGTGTGTGGGTTCTGTATGTGTGTGTGGTGTGTGTGGTGTGTATGTGTGTGGGTTGTGTATGTGTGGTATGTGTTTATATGTGTGTGTGTATGTGTGGGGTGTGTGGTGTGTGTGGTGCGTGTGTGTATGTGTGGTGTGTGTGGTGTGTGTGGGGGGTGTGTGGTGTTTGTGGGGGGGTTGTGGGGTGTGTGGTGTGTGTCTGTATGTGTGGTGTGTGTGTGGTGTGTGTGCACTTGTGTGTATGTGTGGTGTGTGTGTGTGCACGGGTGTGCACAC
>NW_006434366.1:4390104-4392603 GCF_000325575.1 Pteropus alecto | reverse complement strand
TGTGGGTGTGGGGTGTGTGGGGTGTGTGGTGTGTGTTTGTATGTGTGTGCTGGGTGGGGTGTGTGTGTGTATGTGTGGTGTGTGTGTGGTGTGTGTGCACTTGTGTGTATGTGTGGTGTGTGTGTGTGTGCGCACACGTGTGCGAGCGTGCAAGTCCTCGCCCGTACACGCGCCTCTCTCGAGCTCCGTCCGTGAGCGTTGTCTGCTTCCTGCCACCAGGCGGGATCCCGTTAACCAGCTCTCGTCTTGTTTTCAGTATTCGCTGGTTTTATCGACGCGTATGAAATTTCGCATGGGTCCTGTGCCCTGCCACGTGTCACTGACGGTCCCCACGGGCAGGATTTAGAGGGAGAATGGGTTGGCTGCCTGTATGTTTGGACGCAGCCAGCGACTTGAAGGCGTCCAGAGCCCTCTGTGAGCCGTGAAGGGTGGACGTTCGAAGTGTTCTCAGCCAGTCCTGGCTTCGAGGCAGCTACGGCCCGTCTCAGTGGTACAGTTTACCGACTTTGCCAGCGCTCTCTTTGAGAAAGCGCACCCTCTCCAAACGCAAGCGGTTGTTGATTTGCTCATAAAGTCTAAGTGGTTGTTGCAGCTGTCTGTTTGGGTGGGCCTTGGAGAAAAGTCTGTGCAGTTCAGACTGACATAGTCTGGGATCGGTGAGTATTCACAGGAGGTGGAGCAGGAGGGGCCTGGGTTGAAATTTTAATCACGGGGTGTGGCCTGAATCTATGACAGTGAGGAATGAGCATGGACGGCCAGCGCCTGCCACCATCGCGCGTGCAGAGCCAGCTCCATGGTCTTCAGAAGGCCTTTCGGCCTCAGGAAGTCGCTTAGCAGGGCGAGCTGTCCATGGTGCTGGCTCACTCTAGGGCCACAGGACACAGGTAAAGGCACAGGAGGAGCCCCAGAATTCCCTGACGCTGGCAATGAAATTCAATGAGCGGTCTTCCCGCTTCATTAAGATAACCCGGCAGAGCTCGGCACCAGCCCTAACATGCCCCCTTCTTCCTCAAGCCACGTAGCCCCCAGGATGGAGCCCACACAGAGGTGACTTCTGTAGCCAGACCCGACAGAGCAGCCAGTTGTTAAGACTCTCGTATTTTCCCCCAGAATAAACAGAAGAGCAGGCAGAATTTAAATAATTCATAATCCGGCGCAGATGGTAAACCTCGTACCGCCCCGGTTCTTGCAAAAGTCCCAAGTGTCCGATTAAGATCAAAAGGGAGCTGAGGAGATGTCAGTTTTCGCACAGTCACCGCGAAGCAGAGTCCTGCCACGTTGCCTATTTTGCCGTCTCTCTGTCTGAGAAGCTGGCTGGCCGGCGTCTGCACACTCACGCGGGCCGAAGCCGGACGCATTACCCGTTTGCTCGATGCTGCCTCGTAGCCACGGTCGTGACGAGAGACCAGAGTGTTAGAAAGATTTAACGAGAAGGAAGCTAACGACAAGATGAAACCAGCGATGAAAACTCAGGAAAAGGACGGCGAGGAAATGCCAGAAAATAATCGACGGCAAATGAAAAGCTCCTTCTGAATATCACTGTATTTAAATAGGCTTCGCAGTGGGAAAATATTAATCAGTAACGAAGATGTTGAGGTCAATAGAGAAACAGGCTGCGATTTTAGATCCCTGTCGGCGTGGATGTGCAGCAGCAGCCACACAATCCAAAAGTTATTAGAAATATTCCATTTAAGACCGCTCTTAAAGCAAAACCATCAATGGCTTCATTAGCTATGCTCAGCCAAGCTGGGTGTCCTAACTGTAACATAAAACTTCCTTATGGATACGGTGTAGGACATTTTGTATCTAGAGAAAAAAACAAAGATTGGATTCTGTTGAATGAAACAAATTAGCAAAACAGACACGTGAAAATGCAGATATTGGGTGCATTTAACATCAGTGTCATGTGAGACTTCTCTGCCGAAGCGTGGGCTCGAGGGTGTGGCCTCGGGCCTGAGGACAGGGTGAGGGGACAGGCAGGAGCACGGCGGGAGACGGTGGGGCCGGGAGGGGACGCGGGCTTCGCAGCGAAATCGGCAGGTCTGCCCCGGCCAGCGGTGCGACCGGACTGTTTCGTCTCCCTGTGTCTTGGGCTGCTTTTTTTCTTTTTCGTGGGCAGAATAAGTGAATCCCTTCATTTGGGTGTTGGTGAGGGTTGAGATTATATATATTCTTCATGCTCAGCAGTGCCTGGTATTTAGCAAGCATAGTCATTATTAGCTATGGCACATTCGAGCCAGGTTCGAGGCCCTGCCATACGGGCACTGTGCCCCACTCCACGGATGCAGATTAGAGAGATGTGGTCCCTGTCACCTTGGCACAGCGACGGGCCTGTAAGCCAGGCCTTGATAATAACGTCTGCTGTATCATTTATTAATAAGAAAAGGACCTGACGGTCTTCTCCTTCTACCCGAGTCCCATGCAGGCCAAACACTTAGATCTACTTTCGGCGGATCCCGAGTAACGTAGTATAAATAAAGAAGAAAGTATAATAGGAGC
>NW_006434366.1:4381013-4390088 GCF_000325575.1 Pteropus alecto | reverse complement strand
AATCAGCGCATCCATCATTGATAAAACCAGGTCGGAAAGATCAAAAATGATGGCGCTTAGTTTTGTCGTGAAGTCGACTAAGGAGGGGGCAGCCGTGACATCCTTCTGAGGAGGGAAGGAAGAGGAAGCGCGACTGGTGGCTGTCGTCCCCACGTAATTCTGTCATTCCGGGGGTAGATCTGCCTGTCTTCTCTCTCTAGCCATTTGGATACAGAGATACCTAAGCATCTTATTACTGTATCTTTACCCGCTCTCTTGGGCGATCTGCTAATATTTGAATTACGGAATTTTAGACGTGAAGAATACTATATCGCCCATCGGATATTTTATCATAAACTGGTAATAATTATTACTCTGCCTGTTTTTTCACATTTGTCACCGTTGGAACATGACTAGAATCCTAAGCAACTTTTTCATTACTGGTGAGGATGTTGATGATGAAAATAGTAATAATAATAGTTACCATCGTCCTTTCTCTCGTCTAAATGCTTTAAATACATTAGATCATTTACGTTGGGCTCAGAGCAGCCCGATATGGCTAATGTTGTCACCTCTGCACTGTAGCGGGAGCAACTGAGTCAGGTTACGTGGCTGGAGGTCATGCAGATGTGGCCTCAGCGAGACCAGGCGCCTTCCCCCGACTCTGCCCGGGTCAGTATCAGCCTCAGCCTCAGCCTCAGCCTCAGCCTCAGCCCCTCCCAGCTTCCTTCTCGAGCAACACTCCTGCTTTCGGAGTTAGTTTCCGGTCCATAAACTCGACGCTCGGTCCCAGCTCCAGTGCCTGAGCAGCGCGGCCCTTCATCGCCCCCCCCGCCTCCAGTCACTGGTTGACTGCATCACCGTGGAGAAGACCAGACTGAAGGGTCACCCCCCGGGGTTACTTCTTTTCTCGTTCGTAGCCACCGTACGGTGGTTGCTGCTTTCCTTCCAAAGCGACACCTTCCCTCCGACTCCCAGGGTCTTACCTTCCTCAGAATCGTCACCCCGTTTTCCCTCCCCCCACCCCCGTGGAAACGTTCATCTTCTCTCCCTCCTACCTTCGCTTTCTCGGTCTAATTATATCTGAGCTTAGAATACAGATGGAGAGCTAATGAAATTGTCTTTAAACACGCCTTCAAACTCCAACTGTTCACCTCCCTCCGAGTTGGAATGAGTAAAGTTTAATTTATTTGTTTAAAACTCACTAGGCGAACGTATTCATAGATTCGGGGGCAGTAAGCACTTTGTAAAGGAGAGAGCGAAATCCCCTAACAAAATTTTGTGCATAGAATAAAATACCACGCTGCATGGGAATCATGAGCATTCAAAGGACAAAACGCACCAAAACAAATTCACATCCCTGAGCAAAAGAGCAAATAATAAAAACACAGCGCCGTTTGTCTGGGTCGACAGTCGTTGCCAGAACTTGATGTGATTTACTCCGTGGAACGAGACTGGCAAATGTGAGCTGCGCACAGGTGGCCTTGGCAAAGGAAAAGTCGTCAAGTGAGGATGAGTTCTCTCTTCTCTGCCTTTTTCCTCTTTAGCAGAGTTCTCGGGCACACGTCCGGGGATGATTTTCTCCCCAGTGGTGTGATATTTGCACGAGGATTGGGTTTTAATAGAATATTCCTCTAACTAGAAACATACCGAATTTGAAGTGGATGCCCTAGATTTCTCGTACTCCCCTTACGAGTTCATGCACTTGCTCTGCTCGGCTGCCTCTGAGATGAGGGGAGAGAAAAGGAGGTGGCCCATTGGTTGTGCTTCACAACTGCCTATGGCCTCATGTTACCTACACTGACCTCCAACTTAGCAGATAAAAGGGAAAGTAAATATACGTTTTATTCAGTGATCTATAATCCCTTTTGAGAGGGGAAAAAAATCGTAACTCTGCGTGGTAATGGATGTTAAGTAATTACCACTTATCGTGGCGATCGTTTCGCGACATATTCGTGTATCGAATCGTTATGTTGGACACTTTGAGCTAATACAGTGTTATATGTTCATTATATCTCCATAAAAAACAAAGGCTATGACAAGCATCGAAAATGAAAGACACACAAAGAACTCACTCTTGTATTAGGTCTTTACTTTTCTTTGATGCTGATGAAATAGAAACTTGGGGAATTGACGTTATTTGCCACTTTCTGGACTGGTAGCTTAAATCGACTGACAACTAAATCACTGTACCACTTAGGACTGAGATTCTCCCTAAGTGAAATGATGGAGTGGCTCCCCGATGAGTTTTCTAGGCCAGTGTCACCCAAAATTTGGTCACCGTCTATTTTTATCCAATCTGTATACTCACATTATTATTTACTTCAGTTGTTTATTATCTCATTTTTTTTAACTAAAGGAACATTATTACAGCAGTATCACTTGTTATAAATAAAAATAACCATAAAAATAAATGTTAAAGCAACACATGTATTAAAACTGGGCTTGTCCTCAGGTGACTGATCCTGAGTCCTGATATTTCTCTACCAAAATAAGCCTGTCAGATTCTAGACAGGATTTTGAGACATGCTGACATTAACTGAGACTTTCTTCTTTAGCTTTATTAAAAGAACTCAAAGGGAATTAATTGAAAAAGGAGTGAATTTTTAAGTAAGTCGATTTTATTTAATGCCTCGTCTCTGTGCAATCGAAAAATGATCTCCCGTACCGGTGTCCGGCATCCTCCATTTTGGAAAATGCCAATGTCAGAGAGTGGTATCTTCCGACCCCCCAAAACAGATGCTCTCGCACCTGCACAGAATCTATCAGGCACACCCTGCGATGTGATTCAGATGAACCCTATTTTCACGTGTCCCCCTTTCTCTTCATTGTTTTTCAAACGGGGAAAGCTGTCGCATTTTGGTCCCCGTGTGACACGCGCGCGTTAGCGTGAGTCGGTGGTGGGGGAAGGCCCGTGGCGATCCTGCTGCCTGGAGGGTGCGATTTACGATGCTCAGAGTCTTTCTGCTGCAACTTTGCTGAGTTGCCATAGGAACTTGGCTGTTTGTGCCGATTAGCCTGTGGCGAAGTTGGTTCCGTCCTGCATCGTTGTGCTTTAAGCCACAGAACCTATCAGCGACGTTAGGCGAGGACTTACACAGTAGGAATATAGTCCACCTTCATACTGACCTCTCTATCTGGAATATCACAGGCGAGTGACATAAAGAGGCCAGACCGAGCCCTGGATGGGGGCCCGGGCCAGAGACAGCCTGGCCCGTGGTGCCGTCATGGCCAGAGGCCCTCGGAGCACGCGGGATGCTGGCAGTGGGCTGAGTGGGGGCCCGTGTGGTGTGCGATTTGACACAGACACGTTCCCGACAGCTCGGGGAGCCTGTGGGACGCACAGACTCCACCCTCAAGTTCCTCGCCTCAGTGCCTTGTTTGTCACGTTCTTGGGAGTGTCTTCCCTCCGCTGAGCAGCGAGAGTGCCATCTCGTTTCTGTGTTTAGCCACCCGTTGCGATCGTCATAACGCGCCCGGTGTTCCAGGCGTGTGTGTCTTGGAGTTAACTCCTCCTGGGCAGGCGGGACCCTCCACACTGTCCCCGTCACCTCCGACGCGATGTCTGCACTGTGCGCGCACTGGAAAAAGCCAGGGCCGCTCAACAGCAATAAGCTTTCATGACCCCGTGTAGGGCCTTCGTTCATCGTTTTTCCAGTCAGGGGTTTGGGAGCAAATTCAGTGTCCAGAGTTGCTGGATGGGTCTGACTCAGTGTCCCCGAGGAGGCTGCACCCCAGTGTCACCTGGGGGCCATGTTTGAAGGCTTGAGGGGACTGGAGGGCCACGCTCAGCTGGGCTCGATGACGTGGCCGGCAGGTCACGCTGGCTGCGGGTGGGAGGCCTCTGTCTGTCACCGCAGGAAGCTCCCTGGGGTCGCGGGCACACCCCGGCGGCGCCCCTGGTTCCAACAGGCTCCTCCTCAGCCTCGCTCTCTTCCTCCCTCCTCCGTTTACCATCCGTTCGTGCGGCAGCCAGAGAGGGGCCTGGACACCTACCCCGTCACGCACTCTTCTTGGCGTGGCTTACTGTTGCTCACGGCACGCGGTTTGCGGGCTGTGTCACAGGCTGCACTATCTGACACCTCGTGAACCCAGCTCTCCTCCTGCCTCTCCCCGTGCTCAGCCGGAGTTCCGATCCCCCTTCGTTCCCAAACACGTCAACCTCCTCCTGACTCGGGACCTTCCCACCTGACATTCTGTCACCTGAAGTGGCCCCCTTGTCTTCCCACGATGGGCTTTATACTTTGGGTTTTTACTTTCGTACCTGCCTCTCCATCGGACAAACGCGCCCCGATTAAATCAAAGTAGCACCTTGTCATTGCGTCTCTTTTCTTTTTTCTTCCTTTCTTTCTTCCTTTCTTTCTTTCTTTATTACTATTTTTTTCTACACCTGCAGCACCTGGTCTTCCTAGGTGGTCTCCCCTCCAAGTACTAACCAGGCCTGAACCCGCTTAGCTTCCGAGATCAGACATCGGGCGTGTTCAGGGTGGCATGGCCAGAGAGACGTTTCCTCTTTCTTAAAAAAAGAAAAGAAAAAAGAAAGCTTTATTGAACTTTATTGAGGGATAGTTGACATGTAGTAAACTCCACAATGTAAAACTGTACAATGTGATACTCTCTGACACAAGTACGCAACTGTGAAACCATTTCCACAAGTAAAATGGCAAAGATATCACCCAACGTTTCCTCGAGAACCTTTGTAACAAGCATCCTCTATTAGTTTCTAAATTAAACACCGCTTGGTCCATTGCAAGACTTACTGCAATTTACAGTTGCTGATTTCTTCTATTCTAGTTCACGACGACTTACGTGTGTGCCTCCCCGTTTAACTTGATAGTGAAAATATGGCTGCAGCGTTCAGTGCTCCATCTCTATGATCACATAGCCTGGGACGTTGCAGGTGTTTGCAAATATGTTTTGTAATAAACGAAGTAAGCTGATGAGTGTCCTCAGGAGATACAGCTCGTGTGCCCGGGCACCGGAGAGGCAGGCGGCGTGCCGGGGAGGTCAGGGTTCATGGTGGAGTGTGCCATTGTGGCTGCCCTTCACATCCGTGACTTAACGAAGCAGACGGAAGCCTTCGGGGACGGAGCAAAGAGAATGAAGTATGAGCTTCTAAGGAACAAAGGAAAACCAGACTCCGTGTTTCCCCGTCACGTAGGGTAGATGAAGGAAAGTCAGCCTTGAATGTCTGCTGTCACAGTCTGGTCTTTATTTCAGCGGCGAAAGAGAAGCCATCACTGAGGTTTTCAGCCAGGCCCTGATTCTTTGGCGTTCTGGCTTTATCTCAGAGTGATCAATATGGCACCAGGAGACGAGAAAACCTGTATGATGACCTTCCAGACCTTTGCTTTACCCGTCTTTATGTGACTCCTGTCGTTCCTAATAAAGAAGAAGAGCTAGGAAAATACATATATTACTCAAAATATGAACTTCTGCACAACCAAAGAGAGGATTGGTTTAAGGATTGTCCGGAGTGATTTATTCACGGACTGGTAGCACATAGTTTATTCTTAAGGGTTTCATAGCCTTAGAAATAGTTAGACAGATGTTAGGAAATGGTTCGCTGCACAACGAAATAGATGCTCTGTCCACACGTTCTTAGGTGCTTATCGTACCGAGTGGCTGTAATTGGGTAACTGCCTGTTGAGGACAGAATGGGCAGCCGGAAATTGAATCCGAATATCCTTAAGCAGATTTCTTTCCTTCGCGAGTTCTGATCCGAGCATATGTGGAGCCTGTGCAGCAGGCTCCGAACTCGCGTGCTGGCTACGCCCGTGCGATTGTAATACACACAGATGAGAATAACCGATATTTGGCCCATGCGCTCTCTCGGTGTATGGAAACACGCAAGCATGATATCATTCCCAGCGCTGTTTGATTTCATTTCGGTGTTTTCGTCGTGATCGACACCAGGAGAATAGGAAATGATGGCTGGTGGATGCAGGATGAAGGAACGCCACGTCCGTGCAGAGATTCCTCGGGTGCGCAGCTCGGTGACCACTCCTGTTTATTCCGACGACACGAGAGGACAGGACCTCTACTTGACGAGCCTACCAGAGTCTTCACCGTTGTCCTAGCGAGTGGACACATCGAGGTCCTGCTCGTTTAACCGATGCGAAGATGAGACTCGTGGCCATGGCATTTCTTCAGCAAAATCAACCTGAACCTTGAGTCTGTGGCCCCTAAAATAAGGCAGCGGCTACCGATTTTTAAGTCTGCGGGATGACAGATTTTTATTTGATCTTAGACTCTGGATTGGGTGTTTTTCATAGAAAAGAATAGGTCATGTTTTGGAGGAGCAAATGAAGGACATATAAGAACATCGTTGTCCAGCCCAGACCTAGACGTGCCAAAAATATTTCCGGGATGAGAACACGCGGGTCGATGGATTTCTTTCATCTGCTTCTGGATTGACTGATTAAAGCCAGTTTTGCCTTATGGCTGAAAGCGTAACCGTTCGGTATCAGGCAGTGAGTAGAAGCTATGGCCTCATCATTGTCACCGTCTGAAGCAGTCACACATATTGATTTCCTGTGACGTCCCAGTCTGTTCCAAACAGTTGTACTTGTATTTACATAAAATCATATATTTCAACAAATATGGCAGTCTGGCAGGAATCGCGTTATTTTTTACATAAATACGTGTTTTCAGACAGTCTCATTATTTGTGTATTTTGAGAATATAGTACCTTGAAGATCTTCAGTTCTGTGGGAACAGCATGCAGACTGAGCTGCCTGAGAATCTACTGGCACATATTCAAGATAAATTTTCACAAGCAGGGGATTATTTGGGGAGCATAATGCATCACTCTGCTTCCATAGCTAATGGTTCTTAGTCTGGCATTTTATTGGAGAGGAATGTTTTGTTGCAGGAATGTTAAACAGGGTTCCTGAGGAGCTGTTTTGCTTTGAAAATTTGAAACATTACTGAAAAAAATCCCTTAGGCCAGTTCCATGCACAAGGCACATACTTATCCATGGATTCCATGAAAACATGCACACCCTTTGTGCTTCGTAAGTAGATCGTTTCTGGTAGAGGGTTATTTTCCCTGGAACATCTAGTTGACCAGGATATAAGAGGATGGAGCTTGGAGAGTTGCTTTTTAGATTAGGAGAGAGAGAGAGAGAGAGAGAGAGAGAGAGAGAGAGAGAGAGAGAGAAGGAGAGGGAGGAGAGAGAGCGAGCATGTTTGCAGGTTGTGTGTGTACCTACATCCTGTGTAATTGTGTTTGTGCATACTTGTGTATGTAGATAGTTTTTATTATTCATTTTCAAAGACAAATATGATAGATTTTACATATTTCTTGCCTCCGATCTCATTCTAATAGTAGAAACACTGATCATAATTGGGAAAATCAGACTTTTCATAGACATAATATTTATCGCATTAGCCACAATTCCATTCCACACTGAGTATGAGACCAGCCTTTTAGCAGGTGAAATACAGAACCGAAGATGTGATGAGTCATGCTTCAGTAGGAGCAGCACGTCCCTTGATATGACACTGTAATCTCTCGGCATGTCTTAGGATTTCATTGGCTTATTTTTAACAGCTCCTTCAAGACCTTGGCCAGTGTCATACAATCTACTGAGTATTCCTGATGCATTCATTCCGTTAATATAAAGTTCCAATAAAGTTTATAGCAACATGCTTGTTGTGGCATTTGAAAGATGTTTTTGTCCACAGTTGCTGCGGCAGGTCCCATCTGAGTTTCCATGTATCCCATAGAGTCAGGACAAATTCTATAATGTCACATACTGAGGACTAGAGGGCAGATTTTACCGAGAAACTTGTATAGGTCAAGAGTTAGCAAAGAGGAGAGAGGCCGAAGGTCCCTTAACTCTTCGCGTCCCCCGACGGGGTACCAGGGCCCCGCTGCTCTGAGCCTGTGTCCCCATCAACGGTCCCTTCTCTCCAAGTCTGCCTGGTCAGGCGGGGAACGCTGAGCAAAGCAGGAGTCAGCGAGAGGGCGGAGAGACCACCTGCGAGGTGGGCTGACCCCGTCTCAGAAGCCCTGGGCGGGAGTCTGCAGGAGTGAGCAGGCTGTGGAGGACGGGACACTGGTCACCACTCACTCACAGGGTCACCGCCAGTCGGAGCCGACTCAGCGGCAAGTCGCACACACACCAAGGACACACGGATTTTCTGGCCCCGGGTGGGATGTTTGTAGAAAGTCCTAGAATACTGGCTCCCAGCACCTAGAGACCTTCAGGCCCTGAGACGTCATGGTGCCCCGTGCTTGGAGCGTCGAGTCCCTGGTGGCATGATTAACTGAGCGGGCATGCAGCCCCTCCTGGAGGGGAAGTCGGCTAGCCCCCTCCCGGAGGGCACGAGGCCATGCGTTTACGTGCTCCTCAGACAGGCGGCTGTGAGTCCCTCTTAGCATCTCGACATTCAGGGGACGGCTCGCTGTCAAACCGTGAGCACCGCTCAGCATCACCTGACCTGGTGGGGGGCACGGCACTGATACTGGATACGTGAAATGGCTGTGGTTTTGCGCTGCTGGAAGTCGATGACGTGACATCCTTCTCAGAATCTAAACTTTTTGAAAAGAAATTAGCATTATCGTATGTGCCTTTCACAAGGGGGCATAATTAAAAGCAATAAATAAATACGTATGCAGATGCATTAAACTTATAACATTTTAAGGATCCCGGAGTTTGATTGTAGATATAGGATTAAGTGTTCTAAATAGACCTTATAACCATCCTGATTTACATATTTCCTTGGAGAGAAGCATATTGAATTATACATAATTCTTACATTGATTTGCATACAGATTAATTTGCTAAATAAATTATAGTGTATATATTGAGCATATTTATTTAATTTCAACAGACTAGTAAAATGGACATTCTTTTTATGTTTTTATGTTTTCACTCAGAGGAAGGCGATAATGTTGACGATAATAATCCTAATCTTAATAACGACGAGAGCCATCATTTGTGGAGCGTTTACCCTGCTGGCTATAGATGCGATTTATGTGCGTGCGTGTGTGCCTGTACGTGTGCGTGTGTATGCACACACATATATATTTTCACTTAGTCTGCCTATCAGCCCTGGTAGGTAGATCCTTTTGTGTGCCTGCTTTTC
>NW_006434366.1:4377309-4380094 GCF_000325575.1 Pteropus alecto | reverse complement strand
GAGAGAAAAGAGAGAAAAAAATCAAAGCAAACTGGGTTTGGCTCTCGACGTCCCAATCACCTAGGATTAGAATTTTCAGGAACCAATTTCAGTTTGATGCCTCTATTTAAAATTGAGTTGTGCGGATGTGATTGTGTGTGCGCGCGCACACTCACGTGCACACTCGATACAGAACTTGGACTGCGTGACCCCAGCACTCCTCCTTGACTTCATGTGTGTGTCCCTTTTATTCCATGATTTAAAAATATCAGGAAACCTATGCAGCTTTAATAGAAATTCAGTAAAGTTAAGCTCTAAAGGCAAATAATGTAAATGGGTCCAGCAGCTGGGGCCTCGAGCCGGTTCAGTCTGTTGATGTGTTTCTCTGTGCACACAGAGCCACGATGTTTGCTCAGCACTGTCCCCCACGTGCACGGGAACGGGGACATCGAGACGCTGTCCCCATGTGCACGGGAACAGGGACATAGAGACCCTGTCCCCACGTGCACGTGAACGGGGACATAGAGACCCATGCTCCTGGTTTTGTAGCTGAGCAAATGTCCCCAAGCTGTGACGAATGGCAGCTTTCCCTATTTAAATGGGATTTTCAAACGGGACAACAAGGCTCTGTTTTTCATTCCCTGGTTTTAAAAGTAATTTCTAATCTAAGGGAAAAAACAACACATCTTTGCAACGGAATCCATTATTAATAATAACAACTAGCATATATCGAGTATCGTCTCTGTGCTCGACATCGCGTTGCCATTTTGTACACAGTGCCCTGTTTTAATCTTCGAAACGAGCTAGTCAGGGCGATTTCAGAAGTTGCCACGCCGAGGACTCCATCTGGACGGAACGCGGACGAGGGGCCTGTCTCGGAGCTGGGCGTCCATTTGAGCACGCTGTGTTTACTTGGTGTGTATGTCTCAGATCAGTATAAATAGCAACATGTCCTCAAAGCACCTCCAGTCACACTGTCCGTAGACGGGGAAGACACCTGTGTCCATTCGGAGCCTGGGGTGTCCACGTGCAGGGCCCGTGGGACGCGTGCTTGGTGGTCCGGCTAATGCCCTCCTGAGCCGCCCGTGGCCTCGTTCCGAGCTGCAGGTTCCGTTTTCACAGAGGACGAAACCGACGATTCCGGAGGGGATTCGGCAGGTCCGGGTGGGGGAGGCATCCCGCACTCGTCTGGCCGGAGCCAGACTCTGTGGCCGCTGACCACCGTGTGCCATCGTCCCCTCCGGCCTCGGGGATCCGCTCCCGTAGGGCTCCTTTCTTCCGTTTTCATCCTCTGGGTTTAAACTGCACCCTGTGGAGCTGCCAAGGGGACAGCAAGTCCCTGGCCTGACTGTCCAGGGCCGGAGGTCACCTGGCACCGGGGTAAGGATACTTGGAATTAGACAAGTTCAAACACCTGCTCTTCATGGCTCGGCGAGCAGAGCAGGGTTTGGTTCTAGGTGGTTCACCTCGAGAGCCCCGTGCTTTTTGTTACTGTTCAGTGCTGCCCGCAAGACCGCCCCGTAGACATGTCCTTCTATACCAAAATGCCACGGGCTGGGCTTGGAAAAGGCTGGACGTTAAGCCCACAGCGGGCTGGCTCCAGCCCTGATGAGCAGTCGTGTGTTTGCAGGCACCATACGTGGGACACGGCTAAACGTCACTTGGCCACATCCCTGGTACTAGTGTCTCATCTGACGGGACGTGGTGTCCGCGTGTAGCAGACGTGAACTCAGAAACTGTTTCGGGAACTCACCGAACAAAACGTCTGGAACTTCGTCATGCGAACAACAGACGCAGAAGGCCGGGTGACCCCGGGCTTACCCGCGAGTGCCCAGACAGCTGCCGTCGGCCGCCAGCGAGGCGTTTGCGGGGGGCCCTGTGTCCTTCTGCAGCTGTCACCACCGGCTCCTCCTGCCCCCGCCCAGCTCCTTAGCCGCGGTCAGACGCCATGAATCCCCGGGGGCCAGGGCTTTGTCCCAAGGTCAGTCAGCGCAGGGCCCGGGGCCGGGCGGGAATGGACGGCGCCTCTGCTGGCTTTGCGGGGCGCCCCCGAGGTCCTGCAGAAACGCTTCACGTGGAGTTTCAGGAGCTCTCGGGAAGCTGCCGGAGGGGAGAGCTTCAAAGTTCTTCAAAACGCCGAGGTACATCTGCGCTGACGTGGGGCTCGCGAGTCCTCATGTAGACAGACAGCAGACAGCGGTGACATGGTGCCCAGGGACCGCACCCGGCCGTTCCCCCGAAGGGGCGCAGAGAACGTGCGAGTCGGCGGCCGGAGGGCGAGAGACGCATCCGGGACGTGGGGCCGGTGGCCGCCCAGTGCCACGGCCGCAGCGCAGGCTGCACCCGAGCCTCCCCGGCCTGAGGACACGCGTCACCAAGGGGCCACGGGCATCAGCGGGTCTGCGGTGTGGGACGGTGACCTGACGGTGTTCATCGATCCTGTGGCTTCAAAGTACAAGGGAAGCACCAGCTCTGGAGCCAGCGGCCGGAGCCCCCGCGGGCGGAGCAGGGAAGCGCGGGGTTTGTGACTGGGCTTCTCCCCTCCCCCGCCCCCTGACCTTTCCTCGCATCCATCAGTTCTAACGAGGCAGCTGCTGAAATTTCCACTCCGGCTCCGGCTCCGGTGGCCTCCGCGGTCGAGTTTCCTAATTCTCTTTTTCGGCCTCCCCGCCCCAGGCTATTTGGAGGGCGTGACACTCTGCATTGGGCAGCCTGTCCCTGCCTCTCTTCTGGCCGCGGCCCGTGACGCCCAGGATCCGCGTGGCTGCTCCTCCGAGTTTGTGCTGGCCGGGCCGTGGGGCCGGGC
>NW_006434366.1:4368752-4377256 GCF_000325575.1 Pteropus alecto | reverse complement strand
CGTCCGTGCAGGAGGCCGTCTGGCTTGTTTTAAGGGACAAGGTGCTTTGGAGAGAAAAGAGAGAAAAAAATCAAAGCAACGTCCCAATCACCTAGGATTAGAATTTTCAGGAACCAATTTCAGTTTGATGCCTCTATTTAAAATTGAGTTGTGCGGATGTGATTGTGTGTGCGCACGCACACTCACGTGCACACTCGATACAGAACTTGGACTGCGTGACCCCAGCACTCCTCCTTGACTTCATGTGTGTGTCCCTTTTATTCCATGATTTAAAAATATCAGGAAACCTATGCAGCTTTAATAGAAATTCAGTAAAGTTAAGCTCTAAAGGCAAATAATGTAAATAGGTCCAGCAGCTGGGGCCTCGAGCCGGTTCAGTCTGTTGATGTGTTTCTCTGTGCACACAGAGCCACGACGTTTGCTCAGCATTGTCCCCCACGTGCACGGGAACGGGGACATAGAGACCCATGCTCCTGGTTTTGTAGCTGAGCAAATGTCCCCAAGCTGTGACGAATGGCAGCTTTCCCTATTTAAATGGGATTTTCAAACGGGACAACAAGGCTCTGTTTTTCATTCCCTGGTTTTAAAAGTAATTTCTAATCTAAGGGAAAAAACAACACATCTTTGCAACGGAATCCATTATTAATAATAACAACTAGCATATATCGAGTATCGTCTCTGTGCTCGGCATCGCGTTGCCATTTTGTACACAGCGCCCTGTTTTAATCTTCGAAACGAGCTAGTCGGGGCGATTTCAGAAGTTGCCCACGCCGAGGACTCCATCTGGACGGAACGCGGACGAGGGGCCTGTCTCGGAGCTGGGTGTCCATTTGAGCACGCTGTGTTTACTTGGTGTGTATGTCTCAGATCAGTATAAATAGCAACATGTCCTCAAAGCACCTCCAGTCACACTGTCCGTAGACGGGGAAGACACCTGTGTCCATTCGGAGCCTGGGGTGTCCACATGCAGGGCCCGTGGGACGCGTGCTTGGCGGTCCGGCTAATGCCCTCCTGAGCCGCCCGTGGCCTCGTTCCGAGCTGCAGGTTCCGTTTTCACAGAGGACGAAACCGACGATTCCGGAGGGGATTCGGCAGGTCCGGGTGGGGTAGGCATCCCGCACTCGTCTGGCCGGAGCCAGACTCTGTGGCCGCTGACCACCGTGTGCCATCGTCCCCTCCGGCCTCGGGGATCCGCTCCCGTAGGGCTCCTTTCTTCCGTTTTCATCCTCTGGGTTTAAACTGCACCCTGTGGAGCTGCCAAGGGGACAGCGAGTCCCTGGCCTGACTGTCCAGAGCCGGAGGTCACCTGGCACCTGTCCAGGATGTAGCCTAGCCGCGCGACAATCGCACGCACAGACGCAGATGCACACGCGGCACATGCGTGCGCACACACACACGCACACACACGCGTGCACGCTGCGAGATCTCAGTGTCACGACACTGCAGTCACGTGACCCTCGCTCCCACGCCATCCGCCTTCGGCAAGGGGCTGTGCCCTGCGTTGTCCCGGAACACGCCTGGCGGCCGCTTCCTCCTGCCACCTGCTGCTAACGCCGGTAGCCGTGGGAAGGGGAGCGTGGCGAAGCGTGGAGACCCTTCACACTTCCACGTAGAAGGGACCCAGACCTTCTGCCACATTGCCCTGCCAGCTCAGACCACGTGGTCACAGGGAAAGGACACGGACTCCGACCAGGTCCCAGCCAGAAACGCCCGGCGACCGCGGGCTGGATGACTCGGCATTAACCTCCCAGGGTACCTGCGCTTAAGCGCTGTAATCTGCTACGGGATCGAGAGGATTTCCCAGACTTTCCTCCGACGTTATGTGTCCTGGGAGCCGGGAAAAGGCATTTTTTTCCATTCGTCCAACAAGGACTTTGATCTCCAACGTGTCAGACCCTGGAGAACGCGAAATCGCGAAATCCCAGGTGGCGTGGCGCTCAGCCCCTGACGGGCGGTGACGCCCGCAGACAGGTAACCGCGTAGTGTCTTAGGTGGGTAGAAGTTCAAAGACAAAAAATAAAGTGGGGTCGGCTTTTCAAGGGGCGCTTCTCACACGCGAATAAACGGGGGGCACATGGGAGAAAGGGAAGAGCCCCCCCGATGGCTCTGGGAGAAGAGCCGGCTCCGCGCCCGAACTCAGGCTGCGGCAGGCGCATCTGAGGGTCGGAGGGGCCCCCGAGTGTCTGGGGCGCAGCGAGCGGCCAGGACCCAGCGGGAGGCGGGGACGTGACCAGAGGCGGAGCAGGTTCCTGGAGGTGCGCGAGGAATTTGCGTTTTATTCCGAATGAGCTGGGAGGGTCACAGGGCTTTGAGCGGAGGGGTGTCGTGACCTGTTTTGAACTCAGCAGCTTCTCTCTGGAGAGGAATCTGGGGGGCAGGAGTAACGGTGGCCAGAAGCACAGCTGGGCGGGTGTCGCAGGCTCCACGGGGGACAGCGTTGGCTCGGACCAGTCCTGGCCGTCGGGCTGAGGGGAAGAGTGGAGGCCTCTGAGCACGGAGCCCTCAGCCTCATTAAGGGACTGGCCGGGGGACGCACGCCTCCCCCAGTGGTTGCTGCGTGGACGCCGTCCACCTGTGCCACGAAGCTGACCGCAGCCTGTCAGGTGCTTCTGCTGTTTCGGGCCGAATTTTCATGAGTTTTCATTCTAATCCAGGGAGGCGAACTGAACAATTTGAAAATCACCTTTAATAACCAAATAGACGGTAGTTAGTGCTGGAGAGACAAACATGGGACATGAGCGACTTCAGTGGTCACCGGGACAAAGTAACCAGGGAGGCCTGGGGAGCTGGGGCGGAGATGACGGGAGGGGCCGGGAGAGGAGCCTGGTGGTCTGGAGGCCACACTGTGGCAGACAGGCCGGCAGGGGGCTTGGGCCTGCGGTTCGGACACAGTGACAGGCAAGGACGCGGGTCAGCGCCCAGGGGGAAGCTGGCGCGGCCGGGTCACGGCGCCTCGTAGGCTCCAGTCAGGATTTGAGGTTATCGTGATTTTGTGCCAACGTGAAGTCAATTATGGTTTAAACAGACGAGAATGTGACCTGCTTTCCTGTTCTGAAAATAACCCCACTCCGACCGCTGGAGAATGGGCTTTGAAGGGACTTTGGCGCCGAGACCATTTGAGGCTGTTATTTTATCGCTAATTCGTCGTTTTCTTATCTTTACACAACCAAATGTGCTTCCTTTCCTTTGTAAAGAGACGTTAACACAGCCACTCTGTGTCCGCACCACTCTGCCTTCCTGGAGAACGAAATGGCCTGTGGAGGACGTTGTTTTCCCCTGACCTATGACTGGACTTTTGAAACTGTATCTTTAAAAAAACATGTGTTCCTTTCCAATGAAAGCTTTTTTCTGAATGTTTATCGCTCACTGACGCTTCAAGTGGGAAACAGTAAACATGGCCGAACCCTTCCCGTCCCCCTCCCCTGCCATTAGCCCTGATAAGCCGCCCCTCCCCCTTTTCCCTTGGCTCAGGCTGTGACTTTATCTGCTGCCCTCCCCCCCCCGCCCCGAGCTCCCCTCAGCAATTTTAACCCCCTTTCCGACGGCACCTCTGCCTTTCTCGTGGAGTAAATTGTCCGGACTTCATGAGAACCGTCGCGTTCCAAGGCGTTCTGCTTTGGGCCTCGGTTCAGGCCACCTCTGATTTCGCAGGAAGCTGTCGTGTGAGTGAGGAATAGAGTACAGGTCGTCTCAGTGACATCGTGAGGCCGCGCGGCCGTCCCACGGAGCGTGAGTGTGTGCATCTCCACCACCCAGCAAGGATCCTTCTAGATAGATGTACACGGAGAGACACCCGTGCGTGTGCACAGCGGCGCGTGTTCCCCGGAGCTCTCTGTGACAGCACAGGCGGAAGCAACCCGAGTGTCCGCCCAGCAGGAAGGGGGCGAGCAAGCCGTCCGCCCGTCCCCGTCACGCAGCGCCGCTGACGCGAGTTAGAGCCGCACGTGTCGATCAGTGGGACACCTGCAGAAACGGGGCATCGCGTGAAAGGAGATTTCAAAATAATAGAGAAACGGAATGCTGTTTGTGGACGTTTTAGAAATACAAAAAAATAATAATACAGACGCGCATTTATTGATACATGGCTAATAAAAGTATAAACACATGCAAACCCCAGGAAACTTCTGGGAGTGAAAGCAGCTAAGGAGATAGAGAGGTCTTGGCTGAATCTGTCACTTGTAAATTATGTTTAAAAAGAGGGAGATATATCTTCAGCTAATTGGTAAAATGTTATCATCTGCTAAATCTGGCTTTGGAGTACACGGCTGTCATAATAATTCATGAACTTTTCTGTGTGATAGAAATATTTAATAATTAAAGATATTAAATAATAAAAATAATAAGGTTATTTTCCCTGCCAGCCATGTCTTGATCATTGCTGTGGGCTCGGTCTGTGCTTCACGCCATCGGAGCACATAATAGAATCATTTATTTCCTAGCGAGTGACAGAATCATCCGTAGATGTGACGGTCCACTTTTAGTGTTTAAGTTTTCAATAAATCACAGGGTTTTCTTGCACGATCTAAGGCAGGGCCTGACCGAGGGGACGTGCGGGGTGCTGGTTCAGGGTCCTTAAGGACCACATGAGATAATTTGCAGTTTTGAAGTCAGCATTAGATGAACTCTTGTAACCCCCGTGAGCAGGAGGGATCAAAGCGGAGAAACGCAGTTTAACGGGTTGCATCGCCCACTCAAACCCTTTGGTTTGAGCACGGTTCATAGAGGCGTTTTTAAACACCTTTTTGTTGGGGCACAGTCGAGGCGGGGCCTGTCCCACCTTCCTGCTCTCACCCTGGAACCACAGGGGGCATCTCCTCTCTGGCGATGGTAGGGAGGGTCTCGTCCCTCTGCCAGCTCCTCAGGGGAAAGCGTCAAGGGCAGCAGTTAGCCGACCCGCGTGTCCTTCAGCCCAGTGCTGTCGAGCAGGTGCGTGGGGACACTGGCTTGTGTGCTAGGCTTCCTTGGAGAATGACCGTGTGCCTCCCGTGGCAACAGACATAACGCAGAGTCCAAACAACAAAACAGCCGTCCGTATCCGCCAGCTACAGGTAGCTCCCAAAGCGGCGTGTCCGGCACGCTGGCTCTGTCACTTACCTTAAATAAGTTAGTTAAGAAGTGAGGATTCCACATGCATTTACGTGGCTTCTCCTTGTACTTTGCTCAAGGAAAGATATCTTTGGGACTTGAAAAATTAAGTGTTGAATATGTTTCATACGTTGAATATGTTTCATACGTTGAATATGTTTCATATTCAACACTTAATTTCATACATATATATGAAATATATTCAACACTTAATTTTTCAAGTCCCAAGCATATATACACATATATTTGTATATTACATACATCCATTCTTCTATATTATAGTTACGTATTTCTATGTTATATATAATATATATTTCTACTAAAATCATGCATTTGCCTTTAAAAATCATCTATGTTCCAATCTTCAAATAAATCCTCTCCCTCGCTGTCTAGAAAGTAGGATGCTAACAGTAGTGTAGCTTTACCTACGACATCATTTTGTTTCATTAAACAAATACCACTGACTTCATAGTCACAAGACGATTCTCTTCACCTCTATCTGATGTCTGTCCACCCAGCCAGGAACTCGTCCATCTTTCTCCTCTGAGGCTTACGGACCCCTCGGTCCCCAGAGCCTGGCACGTGGGAAGCGTTACTGACGGGTGAAGGAAGCATCTGTATTCCAGCGAATATGGAGAACGGTCTGCATCCCCTCCGCTTCCCTGCGTGAGTGCTGACCAGTGTGCTTGCGCTCTATTAATTGTTTTCCGTCTGTGTCCTCGCGTAGAATGCTCACTCCAAGAAGACAAGCTTGTCGCTCTCTCCACGGCTCTGCCCGCCTGGGACAGCGCCCGTGACATTGTATGCATGTCGTAAGTTTCGAATCCAGGAGCGGATACTGGTTTTCAGTAACTCCAAAGCAGATTGCTGCAGGGAAGGCTAGGCGGGGGCGTCCTTCCTCAGCGTCCCCGCCCCCCCGGGACTTTAATGTGGAACTGAGCGTTTTAGTCCAGCGGGCCTCGAGGAAACCGACCGCCTTCTGCGCAGTCACCTACGATCGAGAGAGGTTGTCTCACTTCTGCTTATGTCACTGGGATCGTCTCGTACTAAAACAAAACAAAACACGAGAGCATCTCCGACAGCTCTGTCCTTGCTTCTGTAACGAGGTAGCTTTATGTCCTGGGTCGCCATCCTGACAGCACTTTTTCTCAGGCCACGCGTGAAGAAAGCTTAGGTCTGTGGCCTCCCGCGTGATTCCTTCGCCAGTCCCAACGCCTCTCTTTGGAGACACTGCTTCGTATGCATGCGTGCTTGCTGTTCTCACCTTTATGCACCTGCTTCCACCGAATCGGGCTTCCGCACCTGTGGAAACCCGTGACAGCTCGTCACCTGGTACAACCTTACACTCTGTGCGGTTCGCCGGGCCTCACGGTACACATCCTCACAGTGACATCACACCTTAGGTGGAGAGGAAAGTGTGAAAATGTCTCGTTTGTATTAGTTTGTTTTTCTGCGGAACTCGATGGTGTCCCATAAGACCGATGTCGGAACTTTTAAAATCGTAAACATGCAGTCGGGCGGGAGGGCGGCCACCGTGAACATTTGTGGGGTGTCGTATCTGAGAATACAGTGCTCTCCCCATCAGCATGGCGCTCTACCAGTAACTCGGGGAAAATGCGTTTGGGGTTATGCTGCAGGAAGTTATTTGACCTGGAAGGGAGCTTAACTCTGCATTGGTTACGTAAAGCCAGCTGCACCATTTTCTTACAGTTTCTCTCCAAATAGAGTTCTTTCCATCTAAATCTCATAATGCTTATCTTATGATATGCTTTGCGTGTGTTATCTCATTCACTGCACATGATGATCCTTTTCGGTGGATATCATCGTTGTCCCCATGTTGTAAGCAAAGCTTAGACACGTGTAGACGGGCTATCGTGATGGAAAGCGACAGAATCCTCTGTGGTGTAGCTCTCATCAGTCACGCAGCCTCTGCTCCGTGGCAGCCTTCCAGCTCTTACGGAAGAGAAGGTTTAAAGGCACAAGTCCTCGCAGCTCGTGGGACGAAGAGTGGGCTGTTAAGTATTCCTCTGTCACGGGGAGGACTTCCGAGGATGGTGATAAGCACGGGACAGAGGCCAGGACAGGTACAGGAGACCAGCCAGAGAGCGCGACGGCCCTCCCGAGTCTCAGTTCCAGGATGGGAAGGAACCGAGTAGCTTCCGTCCCTTGGCTGGTGGCCTTCGCCAGACACCCGTGTCCCTCTGAGAGGCATGGCAGGGGGCGACCCCCCAGCTCCGGTAGTGAAAAGCTCCCCCAGCCACAGCAGGAGACCCGAATTTGGAGAGAACCAAGTTTCATTCCATCGTTCTCTGTGTCCCCGAGGCTGTCACAGTCCTTGGTTCATAAACGACTCTCTGGATCCGTCGATCTGAGTGTGATGAAATCCATGCTGGCCCAGCTCTGAGCGTCACTAGTCACGTAGCCTTGGGAAAGCCACTCTGCTCATCTGAGGCGAGGCTTCTCCCTCTCTAGAGCGGGTGGCAGTACCTGCCCGGGACAGCTGTCACATGAATTCAGTGTGACCTCCGAGTAGGAACACGACTCGCATACTTTGCCACCCCTTCTGTCCCTTCATCCCTGGGCGGCCAGCGCCGCCCTGGCCTGAACCCTGCTGTTTACACCTAATCAGTGGCTGGAACGCAGACGAGAAGGAGCCTGGAAAGATTCGATGGATTTATGTTTTTAAAAGGCGGGAAGATGCCCGTGAACGAAGGAACCTAGGAGCAGAAGGCAGAAGCGCATGGGGACGAGGGCGGAGCACAGGCAGGAGGACACGCTCTCAGGAAGCCGTCTTGAACGTTTGGGAAATGCGGCTCGGCCGAGATGTTTCGTCTCTCCGTCACCTAGCAGACACGCGTGTCATCCCGTACAGACGGCTGGAAAAACTTGAAGTACATTTTTAAATGTCAGACGCGTATTTCTTTTGTGTGGGAAAACATATAGCGAGGTGAACTCTTAGGTTTCATTCAGGCTACAAAAAGGATGGAATATTATGAAGCTGAAAATTTGTATTAAATATGCCCGGATGGTAATATTTCAAAGGCTGAAAGCACTATAATGTGTTTTCATTGAAAAATCTTCTATTCGACTTAATGTAACCAAAAAAAAAAAAAACACCACACACACACACAGTAGCGTTTACAGCAGTTTCAAGATAGAGATGTGACATATTAATACTAGTTTCGCAAAGCAGGGAACATTATCATCGGTAAAGGATTTCCGTGAGGAAGATATTGCTTTCAGCTAGGAAGAGGGATGTAGATGAGAGATATGCTCCAGATTATTTGAGTCGGGGATTTGCTGTGATAAGCTGCATGTCTCCCTTCTCGCTCTTTAAAGGACTCGGCGTGTACTTGGCGACGTCCTTGTCACCGCCACACATGGCGCAGCTAGCGTGCCGGTGTGTGGCATCTGATCCA
>NW_006434366.1:4337262-4368731 GCF_000325575.1 Pteropus alecto | reverse complement strand
AAGAGCGGGGATAATAGAGAGCAGTGCCATTTCCCACGCGGTTCCGGCCACAGCGTGGAGCTGCGTGACCTTGGGGCGGGAGCGGAGTGACTGGCTGTGGAGTCGCCCGTCCCCTTTCGTGCCCGGCTGGGGGAGGCGACATGGGGCCGGCCAGAGCATGGCGTTCGGAGGCATCATCCTGGAGAAGGATGTTTCGCAAATGGTGGCAGAGGCCTCGGCCGCACGTCGCTGGGCGGCAGCGTTGTCACGGTCTGTGTCTCCTTTTAAATTCCTTTGTTATCTCCCGTCCGTGTGCTCTGTCTGTCCGGGAATGGCGCCTCGCTCCCCTTCAGAGAGAGCCGGGGGGCTCTGCGCTGCCACGGACAGCGGGTCTGGGGGGAGGGTCTGCTTCTTCCCACAGACTTCGTGAGTGATGGAGCCTCCTGCACGCTGCTCCTCGCTCGTGGTGGCCAGCATCACCCCTGGCAAGGACGGTGGCACCAGGACGATGGGCGTGGGTCAGCTGCGACTCGGCCACTGGCCTGGGAGTGGGCCCCGGCCTCTGGTGCAGGTGGCCACGCAGAGGAAAGCGCCGGATACTTCAGAAAGGACGGCAGGGCGGGGGTGGCGGGGGGCAGCAGGCTCCGCACTCACGTGGCTGCCTGACTGGGGACACGTGAGACCACGTGCGTTGTATTTTATGGACAGTAGAGGAGCATTTGAGCGGCGATGTTGACTCGGATTTTCGCCGTGTGGTCGACGTTACTGTGTAACCCGCACACATGATGAGACGCGGGTGTGATGGCCGCGTCTGGCTGCGTTTAATGTTTATTCTTCTTGGACATGCAGTGAGCACTCTTTATAACGGTGAGTGCGTTATCTGGTTTGCTGCTGTAAAAATTTGGTCATCAACTTAAGTAGTTGTTTATTTAAAAGAAAACCAATGTACAGTAACTCCACATTGAATGAACGTCCACACATCTCTCCAGACGTGCAGTCCAAGCCTTGGAACGACCGCGGGTGAGAACGCCCTCAAAACAGGGAGCGCAGGGTGGAAGGGTACGAGGGGACCGGGTCACGCGGCAGTGGGTGGAGGACAAGGTCACGCGGCAGTGGGTGGAGGACGAGGTCACGTGACAGCGGGCGGAGGGCCAGGCCACATGGCGATCCTATGCAAAATGAAAGGTGTTTATTCCAAACACAGTGGGAAGCCACCGAGAAGCCACCAGAGAGCTCCCCACTGAGAAGGGACAAGATGAGCCACCAGGTGAGGTGTGGGAACAGTGTTCGAAGGAAGTCAGGGGACAGCCAGGGGGCCGCTGTCCAGGGCATAGGCGTTGTCGAGTGAGACCAAGGAGGCAGCAGTGAAAGGTACAAACAGCGGACCCGTCCAGGGCATGGTGGAGCCGGGGCGTGGGAAGCGGGTAGTGGGAGGAGGAGGTGATGCCGAGACTTCCCGCGTGAGCGGCGGGTTAGACGGAGAGGTTGTGCAGACGGGGGGCTCTCTGGGGAAGGTCTAGGCCAAATCGAGAGATCTGTTTGGCCCCATGAAGCCAGCGATGTCAAGGACACAGTTGGATCCATCAGCCTGGAGCTCCAGGAAGAGAGAGAGACTTTAGAGTCATCTGCTTATAAAACAGCAGCAAAGTGCCCACACAGTTATTTTAATTAATTCCGCAGAGCATTCTACAGTATAATTTGGATAACTGAAAATTGATGGGTACTTATTTATCGAAACATTTGTCTTGAAAATTTGTTGACAAAACAATTGCCGAGAAATTAATTGATCGCTCATGACAAGCAGCGATGGCTCATTTCATCCAAGTTTCCCTAAAAGATAAAGAAAGTTTGATAGTATCGGCTTTGGCTTCCTTTGAAAAAAATTTTTTTTGGACATCACAGTTTTGAGTTAGCAATAAAACCCGATGCTTTGGCTTCATAAATCAAACAAGGACACAATGGTTAAATAGTCTGTATCATATTAATTAAGCTCCGAAGCAAGGCAGGCATGGCAGCCATTTATAACAGGGCATCGCATAAGTTACTAATCAATGAGAAAAGCAACTAATTAACAAGCCACCAGCCAGCGTTTTGAGCAGAAGTTGGTGACTTTCAGCTTAATTAAACCTTGCAGGTGTCAGTGACAATATGAAAAAATCTTTAATCTGTTTGTGTCTGAATTCCCCCAGACCACTTTCACATCTGTACATGCCGAAAGCCTCTCTCTGTTTTGAGGTAGGTAAAAGGACTTCAGGGTCTTAAAATAGTTCGCTTTTTTAAAACCCCTCTTCTTAACTCGGTTGTTGAGCTTTCTCTTGTATTAAGACAACGGAATGAAGTTCATGAACTGTCAGCCTCAAAACAATAAACTTAGAGTGCTAAGTCCCAGTGAAAAGAAATAATTTTAAAGAAACTAGCTGAAAAAAAAAAAAAGTGAATCTTTAAGCACTTTTATTAAAGCAAAATTTACTGTAAAAATCACTGATTTTAAGTGTAAGATTTAATGATTATTAGTAAACGTATAGAAGTGTACAGTCATCACCAAAATAAAAATTAGGATAAATGAAATTTTAAAGTTTGGACAACTTGACCCGTGATGGTGTCACATTAGCCCGCAGGGAGGCTGGGATGGAACTAGCCTTTAGAAATGACCTAAAAGGGACAATTACGCAACATAGAAACAACAGGGGCACAAATAGTTTCGAAGAGCCAGCTCGGGGAATAGGTCACGGCCGTTCGCTGTGGGGGACGCGTCTGCAGCATCCGTGTGCACCTCTCGTCCCGTTTCTATCAGAGTTGCGTGTCACAGACAGTGTGTGGTCGCTGGGCCGCAGTGGGCAACGGCTGACGGCAGGAGAAGCTTCTGGCTGAGTGGACGAGGCAGGGGCGGGGCCGGTCGAATCCGTCCCCGTGTACCACTCGGAGCATCTCAGGTGGCTCCCGGTCTTTGGAGAGAAGGCATCTCCTTGGCCTAATGGAGAATATGGGGGAACAAGCCCTTTTTCCTTGAGATGCGTCTTTATATCGATCAGACGTGTGACAGCACAACACAGCCTGCTGGGTGCCACTGCTTACCTCTCCTCTGTCCACAGGACACTGCAGAGCGTGATGTCCTTCATTTTCCCAGCGGGGCTCAGAGCCTCTGGCTTTAACCCTTTCAGCGCTGGAATCTGTCGTTCCCGAGACAAAGACCGTGCTCTCTTCTCTGTCCCTGGCGCTTTGTTTTTTTGTTTTTGTTTTTTTTTTTCTGGCATAAATAAGAGTCTCTCTCCAAATGTGTACTCAGCGAGTGACGTGTTATCTGTCCTGCTCCGTGGGGCTTTAGAGACTCGGAGGTAAGCCAGTCATTCGCTGAGTTATATTAGGATCGAATAACGGGAGTCAAGGCCAGGCCGTATTTTTCGCTAATATAACTCTCGCTGAGTTTCTGTGGTAATGGAGAATGTGGCTTTGAATTTAAGGTCGTTATGCAGGTATTAGGGTCTATGGAAATCTAAGGTCTAGAACAGGTGAAATAACCGCCCTGTACGTTTATTCCGCCACTGAAAGGTTCAGCTGCAGGAAACACGCTGTTGCGGTCGAATGTAACCCTGATTGGTTGGATTTAAGTGGAAATCGCTGTTTGGGCGAGAATGTGCTCGTGCGTGGGATGAACAGGATGTCAGGACATGTGAAGCCCGCAGAGGCAGAGAGAAGGGGGCGGCGCCAGGCTCCAGCGTCACCCTCACCGCCCCCCGCCCTTGGAGAGCAGGCACGGAAACCCCGGAACCCCTCCATTAAAGTTGCCGCCGAGGCATGATTTTTTTGTTCATTTTTGGGCCCCTTTCATGGACATTTAGCAAAAGGAGACCGTATATTTTAAGAGAAACAAACCTAAACGCGAAATAAGAGAGACTTGTACTCTGGCTCATGTTTGAACGTGGGTCAGCCCTGGGCCGCAGTGAACTGTAATTTCAACCTTCATAAAAGGAAATAATAAGAGTGGCCTCTGATGGTCAGGGGGTGGGAAGGCCGGGTCTGCCTGGACACTCTGCAGCGGGACGCTGTGTCCCGCCTGCCTTTCCTCCCAGGATTGTAATTCTCAGATGTGTTTCTCCCCGTCTCCGTGACTGTGGAAACGCCAGGAGAGATCTCAACGTGTGTTTTATTAAAAACGTAAAAATCTTAAGTGGAGCGTGACGTGACCCCACGCGGTGAGAACCACATACAATTCATAGGCGTCGAACACGTGTTTTCCGCTGGGCCGTGGTAAGTGATCTTCTCACAGACGCATCGGGGACGACCGTGAGCAGGTGCGGCCAAGAGGGAGCTTCCAGCTCGGGTCCGTTCGGACTTCTCGGAAGGTCAGCGACCCTCTGGCACCCCTCCCGGGCCCTGCTCGGGACTTGCTTCTGACCGTTGCATGCCGTCGCGTGGCTTGTGGACGTCTGGGCCCCGTCGTGCTCTGCGGAGTCGCCACGTGCCTCAGGGTGTGGCGTTCACGGACGGACGCCGTGCAGAGGCGCGCGGGCTCGGCGCCTTGACCGTGACTGCGGGGACACGCTCCCTCTCTCCCAGTCCGCTCTTGCCCCGGTGTCCGCCTTTGGCTTTGCCGATTCGAGGTTCCACTCTCTATTGTCTGTTCCGTCCTCACGGTGGCAGTGGAGGGGGTTTCACATTTGTTACCTTTTGGTGGAAAAGCGTAACTTCCAGGCGGGCGTCTGAGCGGACGGCGTAGGTCTCCTGGGGCAGGAGACCAGGACTTCACTGTGCCGGGCCGCACCATGAGACTCTGAGCTGCAGCGAAGGCGACGGTGTCCCCCTTTCGACAGCACCACAGACATTACAGGACTGACGGGGAATATCGTAGCTGCTCAGTAAAGGTTCGGTGGCCCGACCAGCCCGCTTCGGCTGAGCTTGGGCGCTGCCTGGGACTCAGGGTGTTCGGTACGAAACCCAGGTCCTGGTCAGTGGGAACAAATTGGCCACCCTTCCCTGAGGACAAGAACTAGATAGACAGATGAGAGACAGATAGATGATAGATAGATGATAGATAGGTAGATAGATAACAGATGACAGACGGACGGATGGACAGACACAGTGCATCTTTGTACGTTGGGCAGCTCTTTCCAGTGTTTACGCACAGGCAGCAGTTTAACCGTGATTTGTATTAAAGCGGGAAGGACTCAGATCTGACGTGGATCCCGCTACGTCTTGCTCACACCTTGCGTTTATTTCCTGGCATATGATTTCATTAAGCCGTCATTTTTTATTAAGTATGTTAAACCTTTTTTCTTTAATCTTTCGACCTTATGGTAGCAACAGACTTCGTTGACCAACAGATCTGTCATCCGTGTGAGCGATGTCACCATTAACCAGCATGTTCTTTTTTTCATTTTCACAAACATTTCAGTTTCCTAATTAAAATAAATTTATTGAGTCATAAGCTTAAGATTTTCACATTTTGCAGACTTTCATTGAAGATGCTGATTTATTTTCGTTCTGTCACGAAGGTTCCTCTTTAGAATCATAAAAGTTGTAGTCGTCAAGTTTTCTGTCATTGTTGAATTCTCTGGAGGTGACGTTTCTGTGTGTAGATTTATTGGAGACTTGCGTCCTGGTGTCATCTGAGAGGAGGCTGACACGGCTTCCGTAGCCAGGGCTTCCTGTTCCTTTGGCCGGGCACGTGTCGCAAACGCCGTCACTTCCCCCGTGCGGTAGGTTAGCGCCGTTCCCAGCACCCCCTGCCCGGACGCCCGCACCCGGGCGAAGCGCCACATGCGAAGACGGTTGGACCTGGACCCCTTGAGCCGAAGCCACCTCATCAGCTGCTGTCCAAAGTCGCAGCAGCGTAGATGAGGGGGACGTGGGTGACAGAGGCGTGGCGCGGGGGAAGCAGTGCAGGGACACGGAGGAGCCGGATGGAGAGGCCACCGCTGTCCCGGGAGCTGGCCCGGGCACTAGGAGAAACGGCTCCGGAGACCGCAGTGGCCACTGTGGTTCAGATTCAGGATTCAGTCCCCCGAATCTGATCTTGGGCCAAAAAAAAATGTCTTTCAACGTGTGATTCATGAGTATTTTCTACTCCAGATAGAACGAGGCGGATATCTGATGTGGCTCTCTGCCGATCTAAGTGGCTCCTGAGAGCTTTCCAAATTTCTCTGATTGCCATCGGTAGGCAATGATGAAGTCGGATTTTTTCCCCCTGGTCGCCTTTATCAGTGTCAGTGAGATGAGAACGAGGCTCTCTGTTCTCCCAAACGGGAAAGAAAATCAGATTCGAATTTTGAAAAATCAGCTGAGCGCCCTCCAGCCTTTACCCCACGGCTGATATGCAGAGAGTGGGAAGTGCCATGTTAGAAGGATCCTGACCTGTGATCATTCAGAACTGGACGAGCCAAAAAGTTTTATAAAAAAAAAAAATTTTTAAATCACAAAATAGTTTTTCTAAGTCTGGATAATGTGGAACTAGACGAAACCAAAATAGTTGTTTAAAAACCTACAATATAATTTTTCTGAGATAATCTTCCCCAATTGTGTAGCATGTAGAGCTGGTGACTATCAGAGGGAGAGTCCAGCCACTGCTACTCTAGACCTCCAGAGTCATTTAGATTCAGTCAGTTGTCAGTGGCTACAGTGAATTCGTATCTTAAGAAATGTAACCGACATGAGCACCTGTTACAGTCTGGTTTGCCTAATCCCAAATTGAAGCCTTAAAACCCTAATGAGACCTGCGTCTGGAGGTGGCGTCTTTAGAGGGATTGTGAAGGTTAAATGAGGTCATAGGTGGATCCCTAACCTGATAGCACTGGCATCCTCATAAGAACACGATGTACGCACAGAGGAACGGCCAGGTGGGGACACAGATACAGGCAGCTGTCAGCAAGCCGGGGAGAGGGTGCTCACCAGAAACCAACCTGTGGGAACCTCGACCTCACACTTCCAGCCTTCTGAACTTGGAGAGAATAAATTTCCACTGTTTAAGGGACACACTCGCTGGCATTTCGCCATGGCAGCCCTGACCGACTGATACGGTATCTAACGTTAAAATACCGTGTGCTGTATTCATACAGTACAGTACACGAGAGAAAAGATGTTATTAGGAAAATTGTAAGGAAGGGAAAATGTATTGACAGTATTTCTTGAGAAGAATCCACATGTAAGTGGACCTGTGAAGTTCAGACCCGTGGGACGCAAGGGTCAGCTGTACCGTCACCGCCCCCTAATGACGTTTAGGTCAGCGATGGACCCCACACGCAGGACAGTGGCCCCACGGTCATCACGGAGCCAGGTTTCCTGTCAGAACAGGAGGGATCTGTGTCCAGGGGGTCTCTCCTCTGCCGGGGGCTGTACCTGGGGCCGTGACAGCAGCGTCCACAGGTGACGTCCCCAGCAGTCAATGGGGCCCTGCCTCAGCACAGAGTAGCCTGTCCCCAGGGCCACGGCCAGAGTCCTGCTCCCGGGTCAGAGTACGTAAATTCTGTGCTGAGCACCTGAGACCCTGTTGGAGGACACAGGTCCACAGGCGCGACCTCGATGCCTGTTAAGCCACCGCCGCGCGTGAGCGAAAGCTTTCCGTGACACTGTGGGGCCAGCCCATCCCGCGCTGCAGAAATACGTTCAGGTTGCAGTGACGTAAAGTAAAAATGGGTTTGATTTCTCCCGTCAAGTCATCGCCAGAAAATGCCTCCGTGCCGGCTCGAGGCAAAGACTCCATTTGAGAAATGTTTACCCTCTGCTAAGTTATCCTTTTCTTTACCTGGGGCGGGGAAACTAGAGCCTTGGGCCGAATCTGGCCCGCTCCCTGTTTTTGTCAATAAAGTTTTATTAGAACACAGCCACACCCATTGTTTAATGTTATCTGTGACTGTCATGCCACAATGGCAGGACTGAGACTTTGCGAAAGAATCAAAGAGACCACAGGAGCCTCAAATATTTACTCTCTGTATATCTATATTTTACTAAAACATTTGCCTACATAAAAATATTTAATTTAAGGAAGAAGTTTGCTGAATCCAGACCTCTTTTCTTCATAGTCCCAATATACTCCTGTACCTTATTAGTATGTAAGTCATAAACAATGCCGAGAAACTGTATCTTAATGTTATTAAATCTTTTTATTAAGTGAATATGAACTATCTACTTACCTAGAAGTATGTGCGTGTGTGCATATATATTATGTATACAAGCTGTGTGCTTAATAGAGCCTTAGGATCACTAGGATTTATTGAGTAGCTTCCATTTTTAAAACAATGTGTAAAAGTTAAAATCACATGTTTATAATACAAGAATTTTATTAACACTGTTGAAGATTCAGCTGGGAATAGACACAGTCATTCTCTGCACTCGATCAAGTGAGTTTTCAAGTTCATTGAAATATAGTATATTTTACTTCTATCTTATCAACCCTTCGCTCATTTATTGTGGGTTGACCAAGTTACAAAGAGTTTTTTTTTGCATCCCCATTAGATCTCCTCTACATTGGCTGACGTGGGAGTGTGTTATTATCAGGCAAAGTTCCTCATCCCTTCTCCAGAAATTAATTAAGTCTTGACAGTGTTTTCTAAGCATAATGGCTCCCATGCAGCGTTTGACGCTTTCTTTCTCTTTCTTATTACTGACTGCCAGGAAGGCAAGGTGACCGAGGTCAGGAAATTACCTTAGGGGAAAGAAAAAAAGGCAAGCAGTTACTCTGAGTTTAAAATCCGTACTGTGCGATGGGTTATTGTCAAGAATACTTAGTTTTGAAAGGCTTCCTTTTTTATGTAATAGCAAAATGCAGTTAGCAGAATGCTTCTGTCAGGGGGCATCACGAATGCAGTAACCCCCAGTGATTAGCTGGACGTTCATGGGCATGAGAAGGGGCCATACCAAAACGACACATAATCCAGCGAAAACAAACTACACCCCGGTATCACTGTGTACAGTTGAGGACCCGTCATTCATCCAGCACCTGAGATGGGTCACTCATCTTCACCGTCTGGCTCCATCGTAGTGGTTTCTGTGTCGTAATCATAGTTTAGATAATGTTACGAGCACTAGACTCAGGGCTTGGTATATAAATGATTTAATTTTTATAATTGTTTCATCCGAGGAAACTGACGTCAGGTTAAGACATACAATACAGGAATCTGGAGCCTGCGCTGTATTTCGAAACCTGTCCCTTCTTGTCCAGCCGCCTGCGTTTGCCTGCGTCCCAAGCTGGGATCCCGCGGGAGACGGAGACCGGGTCTTGATAGCTGTTTGCTTCCCCTCGTGCTTATCAGCTGCGCTTCCCACGCAGTGCAGTCCTGTCTTATTCAGAGTCTCATTTCTAAAAACAGTGCAGAGACGAAATGACTCATCAGAACCTTTGGCAAAGGGCCATGGGGGGGACTAACATCTCACCTCTTAGTGTGTCCGCTGCTTCCGAATTTCCCCATAACGCTGAAACAAATTGCTGTTGTCATTAGATGAAGTACTTTCCTTATCCTCAGGGGCCACGTTGTAAAACATACACACCAGAATCATGTTGAATGTGACCTTGAGAGGCCTCTGGAGGTCAAGGCTTACTCTGAGGGCTTCGGGTTCATAGCCTTCTTCTTGGGCTCGCTGGAGATCAGAGGTCCCCAGCCTTTGTGGCACCAGGGACCGGTGCTCCTGTGAGCATGTAACGCCTGACGACCTGAGGGGGAGCTGAGGTGGTGATGCCGGCGCTGGGGAGCGGCTGCAAATACAGATGGAGCTTCGCTCACTCGCTCACTGCTCAACTGCTGTGCAGCCCTGGTCCTAACAGGCCAGGGACCAGTACTGGTCCGTGGCCCAGGGGTTGGGGACTCCTGCTATAGGGCACAAAGTCATCGAGACTGTTCTAAGCAGAATCACCTGTGAGCTCTTTGGCTCCGATTTAATTCATGCAAATTAAATTCCCCTGTGATGCCAAACCGTAGCGCCACGTGCTGATAATAACAATATTTCCGGTTTATTTAGCACTTACTGTGGACCAACCACATTGTATGCACTTCGTGAGTAATAATAATAATCCTCACGACACCAAACAAGGTTTTATTACCATCATTTTTATTTCGGGCGATGGAGCTGAGAGGCAGGAAATTTGAGTTAATTGTGGAAGGTCACTCTGCCAGTGAGGACCAAAAGCAGGATCAAAGCACCATAAACGCTTTTAACCACCAGGCCACACCGCCTTAAATACCCGATCCATACCCACCAATGCGGACGGAAAAGCTCCAACAGCGAAGGTGTTTAACTCCACACTGTGTGTGGTAGCCAGCTCTTGCTTCAGGTTGCTACATTTTATTCTTCTGTACGTTTATTATACCTGTGGCACAAAGAATGATCTAAGGTAGGAAAGTCACCGCCATCGGTCTGTAGGAATCTGGTCACGTGACCGTTAGCTGTAGCTCACCCGTCGGGCTGCAGATATCTGGGGCTCCTTTCACATAAGACACCACGTGAGTGGCACCCCCAAGCCAGAGCCAGGCAGAGCAGTAGGACCAGGCTGGCTCGCTGGTCCTTGGGTTCATCTGAAAAGTTTGTCTTGGTCAGACTTCATCAGCTATGCCTTCTGCCTCTGGTCCTGCACACACACAGCATGTGGGGATGCCAACACGTCCGCTTGAAGTGTGAGGGTTTTGGCTTGGCGGGCTTTGTGCCCGTACATTGGTTTCCCGTGTTTATACAGCAATCCAGCCTCGATCCCAGGTTTAAGTCCACTGTGAAAATTCAGCATCTTTGTCACAAGGTGGGGATTCTTCCGAAGCTCCTTTGATCTCTTGGGTATGCGTCACGATCATGTAATCATGAAACAGCTAGACCCAAAGTGTGGCCCGGGCAGTCACGCGGCCCGCCGCCCGTCACACCCCCGCAGAAGCAGAAGCGCTGTGTTTATAAGCTTGCTGGCAGGAGGTTAATTCACAAAGTCACTCGGTCTTTAGCTCTTGACCTGGAAATCTACCTCCCTGCAAGGAAGGAGAAGGGGAAGAAGCGTTTGCTCTGCCGCTTGTCGGGCAACGAAAGGACGAGAGGGGATGCTCAGAGCGAGGTAAACCGGCAGCACCGCGCGGGTCCCTGCCGCGCGCGGCGTCGCCTCTGGGCAGTGTCGGTGCTGCGGTGCTCGCCGGCTCCCTGCGGACGGCATCCCACCCTCACGCCCGCTGCTCTCCGGGGCGGCCGCCGGCTTAACCTGCCCCCGCGTGCTTTGCGGAATCTCATGTAAATTCATTAGTGGCTGCGGAACCATCTACTATGCATTTAAGTAATGAAAAATGTATTAGTTTCACTACGCAAATGTATTAGCTTCCACTGTATAGTTAGATGAAAAATGTATTAGCCTCGATGTATAAATATATTAACACCGAGTCTGCAGGGTTTTCTCTTAGGTGTTACTCCATTCGAACTAGTCTATGATGCGAACACGGCTTAGGGTCTCGATGCGGCAGAATTACACTTTCTAAAACGTTCTCTTAAGTGGCAAAAATATTTGTATCTGTAGCGGTATTTGTTTATCGTAGCAAGCGGTCATTGCTTCCTAGGAGAATGCATTTCTGAGCATACTCACTGCTACATTTATGCAGAACGGTAGAGAAGGTTATTCTTTTTTTTAAATGTATGAATGATTATATACATTAACATTCGACATTTTTTATTTTAAAAATTCAAGCACTGGGAGGAGATGAAGGTGCCCTTTTTAGTGGAAAAACATGGCATGAGGCACTCTGACTGGCAGACTCACTGTATGCGGTAACTAAGTGCCAATCGGCAACCTGGACCGTCCGGGAGAGTCTCTGAATTCTCGTGGAACTTTCTTTCTGTTGAGGAGTGTCGCTGTGCTAGGTTTAAACTGAAGCCCATTCGTTTCCTACCCACCATTCAATACCACCACTCCGGCAACTATTGAAAATGTCTCCCCTCCTCCATCTCCCTGGAAAACGGCCTGTGACATTTTGTGAGTGAATCTGACAATGTCCAAAGAATGTCAAAAAAAAAAAGGGGAGCAAGATTTCAGCATGCAATTTGAAATCGGAGTGTTTTCGCTCAATGTTTCTAGTTCCTACACACTCTTTTCTCTCTTAACGATTTGCGTCCCCAGCTGTAGTGTGGACACAAAGGGTTGCAGAGCCGGGGGCGGGGTGCTGTCTCCGTGTCCCCACGCTCACACGCACGCATCGTGTGACCCCCACGCCGCATGTCTGTCGGCCCCTTTCCCTGTGGCATCGCTGAACCCGAGTTCCCCTTCTGCTCCCGCCGGTCTTGGAAGCTCCCACGGGGTGTGCCTCGGACGTGGCCTGGGCTGCTGGAGCCTCTCTTGTCCTTCTCCGGCTTCTTCCGGCCACGCTCAGAGGCTGCAGGGTTTTTCCACCGTGATGGGAATGGCCACGGGCCTTCAGGAGAGCGAGGACAAGCGAGCGGATCCGCGGTGCTCTCCGACCCTCCCTCCCTCAGTCGTCAGGCGTCAGGATGCTCGCCAGCCCCTCCCTGCTCGCCCTTGGGAAGTGGACGCGGAAGGCAGGATGTCCGCGGCAGGTAGGGAGCGTGCATTTTCCGGACGTCTGGGGCCTGCCTCCTGATAGGGACCCGCTCGCCTCAAAGGGTCCCAGGAGTTACCTCCAGACTTGAAGTTGGCCACGCTAACCTGGAAATGAGGCGGCTGACCAAACGAAAGTCTCTGTTAATGCCTCCCCGGCCCCCCCAGAACTCATGCCTGTTTATTGCTTTAGAGCCGCCTCTACCCCTCACAGCAACAGTGAAATCCAAACTTAAAAAATCCTAACAGAATCACAAGCACGAGTTTTCTACAAAGCATTACATTTTATGAAGACTCTTTTCTATTTCATTCAAATGCATCTGCTGCCGAAAGACAAAACAGTGTGGTTATCTCAAGGTCAGTGGCTTTAGAATTAACATCACTCCCCCATACACCTGTCTATATCAGTTTTTAATTATTTGTAAGTGCAATGCATAATTTCTGCCTTATTTACATACACGAGGTTTGGTTTTGTTTTTTTTACATTAATAAGCTAGTGTCCTCCTCTGCCCTATTTTAAAGACAAGTAGAACACACACACATTTTGATTATTGTTCTTCAGATTGTGCAGTGCAAGGCCCCTCATGTGTCACCTCGGGATTGGTCCCGGCCTCAACAGGAGGCGTCACTAAGCTCTGAGCCGCCTCAGCTGTCACGGTCCCTTGGGATCTGCATCCTGCCGCCTGCTGCCACCCTGCTCATTCAGCCCCTATAAACTCCTGGTTCCTTGGAATCTACAGCTGTCCCCAGCCATGTGTCACAGGGCTCCCTGCCTAAATTTCTAGTGCCCGATTACAGAGGCTGTCCTTATCCAGTCTTAATTCATCCGACACCTGATCTGAATTTGATCACTAACCTACACGCTGGAATAGGAGAAAAGCAGAGTTCAGAAGTCATAGCCGGAATTCAAACCCGTTGCACTTCTCAGCTCTGTGACCTTGGCCGCACTGCTAGACCCTTCCATGAGCTCCGCTTCTGCCGTGGAGGTGGGTGAGTGACAGGTCTTCACTGAGTGACACGGGCAAACGCACAGCGCAACCCACCCGCGCTGTGGGAGCTTGGCTGACTTCCGGCTCACCGGGAATGCCCCCCTCCCCGCCTCTGCCTTAGGGTCCCCCTCGTTCCGCTTCGGTTTCCTGACTCCTGCAGCTTCCCGAGATCTCTCCGTGTTCTTTGAGTCCTGGGATCACAGGATGATATTGCAATTTATAGGAAAAACATAGATGTTTTTGTGTGTCCTTGTTTCTGGCACAGGGCTCCAAAACCTCTTGGAATTTCCTGAGTGATAAGAGGGATAAGGTGACTTCATGGGCATCACAAGCCCCTTTCAGTCACACCTGAGTTTGGTATTGAGGTGACTGTGGGAAAGCGGCTAAGGATGGAGGCAGGTTGCCAGGGGAACTAGCCATGTGACCAGGAGGCAGGAACTTCCCCTTCCACCCTGACCTCTGGGGAGGGAGAGGGCTGGAGGTCGAATTGATTGCCGATGGCCAGTGATTCATCCATCTTGCCTATGTAATGAAGCTGCCATGAAACCCCAAAAGCGTGGGGTCTGGAGGCTTCTGGGTTGGTGGCCACGTGGACATGGGGTGAGGGGTGAGGGGCGCCCTCAGAGCTGGCATGGAAGCCCTGTGCCCTTCCCGTGCCTCGTCATTGCATCTCTTCCATCCGGTCATTCTGGAGTTATAGTCTTTTATCATAAACCAGTGATTCTAGATGTCTCTCTGAGTTCTGTGAGCCACTCTAGAAAATTAATTGAACCCAGTGCAGGGGTCACTGGAACCTCTCGTCTGTAGCCAGTCAGTCAGGAGCCAGGAGCGCAGGTGACCATCGAGCTGGGCTTGCTATCCGTGGGGGGTGGGGAAGGAGCTTTGTAGGACTGAGCCCTTCACCGTGCGACCTGATGCTGTCTCCAGGTGCATAGTGTCAGAATCGAGTTGAAAGTCGGACACCCAGTCCGTGTCACCTGAGAACTGGGTTGACTGCTGGGTGGTGGCAGACAGACCCCGCCCACGTCCGCCTGGGACTGTGGTTTGAGGTGACTCAGTGTTGCCCCTCCCCCAACACAGCCGGGACAGTGGAGGGTTTTCACTTCATTGAGGTCTGGACGGGCCTTAATGTTTTCCAGCCGTTCGGATTTTTAGTGGAACTCTACTGCTTATCAAAGAAGGGTATCTAAGGTTTCCGGAGGAAAGAAATATGCTTCCCTTTTCACTCTTAGACACGTATTCACACGTCATTATGTGGGAAAAAAATGCATGATCGATAAACTCGTACACTTATTATTTTTAACTGTCTATACAACTCCCAGACCGCATTGGAGTGAATTTCCGTGTATGAAACCAACTAGACTCGATGAGGCCCGTTAGCTGGATGAAGACTTTGAAGTGCGGTGGGCACCTCGGACTCAGCATTTCCCCCACAAGCCCGAGTGTCCCCCGCAGCCTTCCCGGTCTCGGGGGCTGGCCGCTCTGCCCTTCTCAGTGCTCAGACCACAAGCCTGGGTGCCTCGGGGACCCCTTGCTTTCTCGCATCGCCATCGGCCAGTCTGTGGCTTACCCTTTGAAACGTGTTCCTATTCCAACTGCTTCTCCCCGTGCTCCATGCTGCGTCCTGGTCCGAGACACCAGCGAACGTCTCTGTCCTGGATGCCGACGTGTCTTCCTAACTGGTCTCCCTTTTGCTTACGCCGCAGTCTGCAGCCAGGCTCGCTGCGTCCGCCCTCTGCTCTCTGCAGCCCATTGTCAACACAGCTAGCAGAGGAGTCATTTTAAAAGGCAGAGCCGGACCCGTCACTCCCCGATTCGGGCCCTATATCCGCTCGCTCTTTGGCTCAGAGCAAAGCCAGAGACAGACTCTCTCACAGCCTGGCCTGCAGGGGCTGCACCGCACCCGCTCCCCTAACTGTCCACCCCCGCCCCAACTCCCAACTCTAGTCCCCTCTGTCCTGTTCCGGTCTCAGTCCGTCCCAGGCTCGCTGGTGGCCTCGCCGACCCGTACATGTGTCCTGATCTGTCTCCCCCCAGATAAATACTCGGCTGACTCCGCCCCCGACTCCGAGCTTGGCTTGGCTGTCACCCCCACTCGGCCCCGCCCACGCCCTGCCTGCCGCCCCGCACCCAGGCCCCTCCGCCACCCTCACTGTCCTTTTATCCTGTCTTATTTTTCATTTTTCTATGACATTTATAAACTTCTCCCAGGCAATGTATGTTACGTTTTTACTACGTTTTGTTGGAGATTTTTTCCTCCTGCCAGAACTCCAGCTGTTGAAGGGCTCAGGCATCTTCGTTTAATTCTCTCCTGTGGTCCGAGCACCGAGAACAGGGCCGAGCACGGAGCAGCCACTCGCTAAATACTCGTCAAATGAATGTTCAAATGAGCGAATGAATGAATGAATGAACGAACAAATGAACACAACTGTATCTGAAGTAAACTCATTTGGAAGAAGCTTAATACGTTTGTATTTTGTTGGGTGGGAGGTTTTGTTGCTACTGCTATGTCTTTATAAGGTTGAAATATCAAAGGGGAAAAAAAAATCTCACCTGTTATCTGGCATTGTGCAGATAAAGCCAGATGATTAACTACTTGACTAAACTGCTGGTTGTTTGGACATCTTTTTTGTAATAGCTTAAGGAAAAACTAAGCTACGTGACATCTACCACCTCTCCTTGCTAAAGCTAGAATTGTCACAAAGGCACATAATACACACTTGGTTTTTAAAGAATTTAGTTAATTGCACTCAATGAACCAAAAATACTCGCAGTGAAAATCATCAACATTTATAGGTAAAGCAAAGTCTGTATCTGTCTGACCTAAAGGGGCCATAGCCAGGGGCTACAGGATGACAAAGGAGTCCGAGGGGACCTTGACATTTCTTTTCATGCCAGCTTCCTAATCCCTGAAAAGACAGCGTTTGGAGACGCATTACATGATGGCAAAGTGTGACATGCTAGAGAATCTAACTTGGGAAACAAAAGCGAATACTAACCTGCTAGACCTGAGAACTACTGTAAAAACAGCCGTCGTCAAGTAATAACAAATGCTGGAGAGGATGCGGAGAAAAAGGAACCCTCAGACGCTGCTGGCGGGACTGCGAATTGGCGCAGCCACTGTGGAAAACAGTGTGGAGGTTCCTCAGAAAACTAAGAATCGATCTACCATGTGATCCAGCAATCCCTCTAATGGGTATTTATCCCAAAGACTTGAAAACCCATATCCAAAAGGATATTTGCACACCGACGTTCATAGCAGCATTATTCACGGTGGCCAGGACATGGAAGCAACTGAAGTGTCCTATGACAGATGATTGGCTAAAGAAGCTGTGGTACATACATACAATGGAATATGACTCAGCCATAAGAAGAGATGAAATCCTGCCATTTGCGACAACATGGATGGACCTCGAGATAATCATGCTAAGCGAAATAAGCCAGACAGAAAGGTTCAAAAATCACATGACATCACATGTGGGATATAAACCTGAAAGCAAGAAATGAACAGGACAAACAGAGACTCACGGACACGGACTACAGACTAGTGGTCACCAGAGGGGGGGGCGGAATAAAAAAAAAATATTAAAAAAAATGTATATATAGTATGAAAAAAATAAATAAACTGGCATTAAAAAAAAAAACAAAAAACAGCCATCGTCCAGCAAAAGCTATGCTCGGTTACAGCGCAGAGCCATTTAGGGAACAGCGTTCTCTGTTTTCAGAGATTTTCCTAAGGCCACAGTGGTTCGCATGGGAAGGACAAGGGCCGGAAGGGGGCACACAGTTTCCGCACAGGACGGTGGCGGAGATGCACGCTCGGGAAGTGTGGGCTCGTGGGACGACGAGGGTGTGGAAGACGTAGAGAAATGCAGTGGCGTCGGCGGCTGCCTGCCATCGATCGCTCTCCAGAGAAGGGCAGGTTCGTCGGCGACAGTGAACGTCACCTGGAAGTCCTTTCGAGCTACACAGTGACAGCCACGTAAGTAGCTGGACTCAAGCCGGCTCCTTCATGTCCGAGGACGGCTCAGGCACGAGTGCTGTGCGCGTGCGGGACACGCGTGGACGTGTGTTAACCTGTGACACGCATGCGCTGTGCACGTTGATGCCAAGAACCCCCAGGGGACCATGGCCAGACACTCTAGCGTCGCCTTCGGCCCCCAAGGTCAACCTTCCCACTGACGGCGGGAAATTCCTTCGCTGCTAAATCAATGCCTTTGGGAGCGGGGAGGCCCTTCTCATCAGAGAGCTTTTCTCGGGTTGTATGTCATCGTCGGACCTCTTTCTACACGTGTCCTGTGTGTCGGGTCCCTTACTTCTCCGACCGGAGGCAGCTGGGCGGGGGGCGGCGAGGGAAAAGCTCAAGGGTGATCAAAAAGAAGTGAGGACAGATGGAGGTGGCCAGACAGACTTCTCTTAAGTTCTCAATCCTGCCTCATCATAGAACTAGGAATAATTCCGCCACACCGTTCATTGCAGCTTAATGGATTCGTTAATACCCGAAAATAAATGAGATACGCAACTCCAATTAGGTGTTTTTTCTGAATGCGACAAAGGCATCAGATTTTAATGATAGATGACATTAAATGCCGTCATGTGCTTAGCTGTTGCCAAACCATCTTGTTAATTACGATAGGTAGTTCACCTGCAGTGTGCGAGTATCGAAAACCCTATTGAATTTATCCATAATTAGATTTGCAGTGATTTTCATATATTCTGCTGCTATTTTCCAAGAGGACGTAGTGGTCACACGTCTCCCAGAGACACGGAAGGAAGAAAGCACAGGTCACGCAGTCATCAGCCTTTGCGTTAAGAAATTCGGGTTGTTTTATTCTTCGGGACCCTGGGAAACACCTGATTCTGGGAATCCTGACCGAAGTCGGATACATGCGAACGTGACCTCGGAATGCTGAACTCCCTGACCCGGGTGCCCCCACCCCCACCCCAACACTTTTAGTCTCCCCGTGCTGAATGGCCCTCACTTTCTTCTCCGCTGATGTCGTTACATTTCATCTTCGGGGCCCCCAACCCCCCGGCTGCGCGCCTGATTCCACACCGGTGCCCCAAGGCGCCCCCAGATGGTGACAGCGTTTGTGGCACAGCGCCTTGCGATGCGGTTGGTGCTCCTGGAGGTGAATTTTAAGCATTGTGTTATTTGCTGATTTGCCAGAGTTTATTCGATGCCAGCAAGGAAAATGGCACAGAAGCTAGGCTTACAGCATGGCCCGCCTCAACAGATGGGGCGCGCAAAGCCAGGCAGGTCGCTAGCCGTATTTATATTTCGCTGAATAATATGTGTAACCGTAACTTTGGCAGATCGCAAAAGAGTTCATGAAAACTTGGTGAAAGAAGACGGTCTCAATCTTCTAATGAAAATAAGCCACGTGAGTTACGTAGAGTGCTTTGCTGCTCCTCCGGGCCAGTGTGCATAGGTGCGTGAGCCAGGCACGGGCGTGGCTGTGCGTTTTCCGCGTGGATTTACGTTGCTGCCCAGTCTAACAGGTCTAGCTCTCCCGTCCCGTGCGTTGCCTGCCGTGCCCGGCTCTCACGCCGCTGGGCTCCCGCGACGCACACACCGCGCTAGGTGCTGAGGACGCGGCTGTGAAGACGCAGACAGGTGCCTCCCACCTGCAGAAGGCAGATCGTGGAGACATTAACGCATAAACGACCTAACTGGAGATCGCCATGAGCGACGAAGGAAGATGAAGGTGTCGGTGGTCGCCGTGTTGGTTCGTGTATCTGGACCCGCTGAGCCCGGGTCCCCCCGCTGCGCCATCCCTCCCACGTCTGCCGTCGTGGGCGCCTGTGCTAAGCTGCCGTCGGTCTGCCGTTAGCCCAGAAGCTTCTCGGAGCGGCTTCCTCCGCTCGTTCGGGTTACTCGGCTCGTAGCGGATTTACGCCGTTTGCTTCTTGTGTCTGATGGCTCCATCGTGTCCTCCGTTCTGCCCAGATTCAGGCTGCGGTCCGCCTGGCACTGGTTTCCGGGTCACCCCGAGACACTGTCCCACACTTAGGTCCCTCTTCTGACTTTGTTTACGACAGCCCGAGAGCAGGTGCCGGGACATCCGTTCCTGTGCCCTGTCCCCACTGTGTCCCTCCCTGCCAGGGATGGAAAACAGGTGAGGGGTCCCCCCAAGGTGGGTTCTAGTTGTGTCCCGAAAGGAACGGCCTCGGGCAGAGTCTGCCGCCGGCACACGGCTCCCGCGGGCGCCGCTCGTTTCTGCGTCAGCGACGGGAAAGGGCTCAGCAGCAGTTGTCCCCACAGCCTGGGGAAGGCGTGTCACCCGCGCATGCTCCGCCGCAGCCGTCACCACGAGCTGAGCAGGTCTCCATGTCTAGTGTGTCCGCTTGTCCTGCGCTCCCTGAGTCTCTGAGCCAAGGGAGAAAGCGGGTGACCGAGGGAGGTTGCACCTGTCTTGGCATCTCGTTCCGTCTGTCCATATGTCTGTCTGTCTGTCATCTGTCACTCGATTCAGATACACGCTTCATCCATCCACTGTCCTGCGAATTACCTGCATACCAGCCGGGAGGACAAGACCAAGACTCAGGTGGGCTTGGAGTCCCTGCATGAATCCGCGGCTCGGGCTCCTCGTGGCCTCTGTGGCCCGTCTCCAGGAGGGTCGCAGAAGCTGGGACGTGTAGGCTCTCTGACCCAGACCGGACTCGGTGGGCTCACCCCAAAAACACTGGCCTGCGGTGTCCGTTAGGGTTGTATGTCATTGCTGCCCAAAGAGGCAGACCCAGAACCCTCCTGACGCCGAGGGAAGCAGCGAACCTCTCATCTTGTATTTTGCAAACATCCAGGATTACTCTGCTTGCTCCCCAGACGCAGGCTTCATGAATTAATGCCTCCTTTCCCGGTTACATATTCAGAACTCATTTGCCTGAACTAAGTGGCAAAGAAAATAATTTTAAACGTGGGTGGCAGATGGGGGGTGCTCGATTATCTGGAAAGCATTGATTAAGTAGATTTGAGAGCCACTGCTAGATCAACAAACAGTGGCTCTCTCTACCCCTTCTCCTTTCTTGTTTTTCAGACACAAAAATTGTTAAGACTTTCAGTCTGGTCTGTGTGAATGCATTAAGCATCTCAGAAATCGACGTGTCTTATCAAACCGTCGTGCTCTGGGGGAAAACAGCCAGCGCGTGACGTCATTTCCTTGTGTTGTGCAAACGCGGTCCTACCTGTCGTACGCAGGTAGAAGCAGGTCTCATGTGAAGAGGGGCTCGTGACAAGATCCGTGAGGAGCATGATGTCGTTAGCTTAGACGTCTGCACTTACCAGGTATCCTATCCAAGGCAGTTTTTCTTGGGCTACAGGTGGTTATCGAAGACAATCAATTTACATAGAACAATTTATTCTTTTTCATGCTGGTAAAGCAAATTGGTATGTAATTAGATTTATATACTGAATAATCTCATTTGCATATCCAATTAATTCTTCCTGTTTTAATTTGCTAGGGTTGAATTCACATTACTAATAAAAATAACACTTAAATTATCAAGGACTCAAGTTTTTCTGTGCTGTAATCTGTTCAAGATGTTCCATTTAGAAGCCGGTCCCCCGCTTTCTTTTCTAAATCTGCTGGGAATGTGTGAAAGACTTTCCTTAAAAACACCCTTAGCCCAAAATCACAGACTCGGGGTTTGCCCTCTGCTCGTCAGACAGGGAAACGGTGCTGCGGAGCTGCTTCCTGCCTCGTCGCGCGATGTCCTTCAACACGGGGAAAAGTCGGGTCCAGGTGTGTCACACTCAGACCACTCTGCACATTTCAGAGTGCGTTGGAACACGGACGCACGCGCGCGCGCACACGAAGACGGTCTCCGTGCTCGTCCTTCGACTGTGTCCCTGTGACTATTGTGGTTCCTCACCGTTGATAAGAGTGCGTGACCTTGGGGGTCTGACACACCCGGCCTGACCTTGTCCTTTACTTTACCGACCCCGAGAGTCAGCGTCCTCGCCTGCAAGGGTGAGGGAGAAACGTGTGTGTCCACCTCCCGCAGCCCGGATGACTCGTCCGGTGCCGCACGTGCAGCTGGCAACGGGAGGCGTCCAGCAGATGCGCGTGTCTCGTCTGCAGTGTCCCGAAGTGAATGTTCAGTTTCCAGGACTCGGTGACATTTATTACTAAGCTCAGTGAACATGTACCAGGGGTCACGCTCATGGCCACGCAGTGGATTCAAATAGTGGCCGAGCGTTTTGTGCAAGTAGCTTCGTCTCTCTGTGCCTCTGTTTCTTCCTTTGTAGATCTGGAATGATAAAGGGTGCCTGCGCCACAAACTCGTGGTCAGAATTAAAGGGGTCGCGCATGTTAAACCCTCGGAATAATTCCTGCACAGAACAAGCACTCAGTGCATGCCGACCGTGCTGTCATCTTGAAAGAATGTGCACACACACCAACTTTTTTATCGCAATCCGTGACCCAGTGTATCCGTTTGCTCCAGCTGCCAGAACGTAACAAAGCACTACACACCGGGAGGCTTAAACAGCAGAAGGCTATTGTCTCACCGTTCTGGAGACTTAAAGCCCAAGGTCAAGGTGTCGGCAGCTCGGCTTTCTCCCGCGGCCCCCCTCCTTGGCTCACAAAGAGCCGCCTTCTCGCCGTGTCCTCACGGCTCATGCCTCGGTCCAGACGTCTCCTCCTGTGCAAGGACCTCAGCCTCGCAGTCCCAGGAATGGGGCCCACCCCAAGCGCCTCACTTTAATTCAGTCACCTCGTTAAATAAAGCCCCGTCTCCACATCAGTCAGACGCTGAGGGTGTCAGGGTTGAGGCTTTAGTCCTCTGATTTTGGGGGGACGTGACCCAGCCCACGGCGCCGAGGTCAGACTTCCCTCACATGTGGGGGCACCCCGAAGCTCTGCCTTCAGAATCCCCGGTACCCGTGGGGTCCCCGGTCCATCGGGCATCGAGAAGGTGTGTGTCACCTCTGTCTTATCTCCAGCCGCCCTCCACTGTCCGTGGCTACAGCCATTCTGTCAAAGCCGCGGGTCCGTGTTCTCCCCCGTGACATTTAGCCTGTGTCCCACTCATGGGGCGGAAAGGTCATCGCATGTCTGGGGCACAGACGGAGTGCACACCTCAGCCGTGCCACCTACGATGCACCTGCGCGTGCTCCACGCGTGGGCGTGTGGGAGTCGTGTACACACGGGCCAGGCCTTCCGCCCGGGGGGAAGTTTTATTTTTTTACTGATCTGTAGAAGGGGACACGCATCCTCACGAAAAGGTGAAAACCAGGACGGGACGGGAAAAAGAAAAAACTTTGCAACTCATGAAGTGCCCCGTGGTCGCCAGCCGGCTGCTTACTGAGGAGGTGACATAAAGTGCCTCTTTATCAGCGCGGCTTCCCGTTTGCAATGGCCAATGGCTTTAATGTCACTCTAGGAAGGACGCGTGCTTCGTGGCGAGAGCGGCGAGTTTGCAGTTAGAGGTGGTTCTCCTAGATTTTGAGAAAACCGTCGTTGGCGGTCGACACCGTTCTACTGTGTGCGGATTTTCCGTGCAGATCTTCACCGGCCGCCGTGGAGTGTGTGTGATGATCCCAAGGCAAAGACGCCGAAGATTTTATTTTCTGCCAAGATGCCAGGCTACCTCGGGCCCCCCACATGTGTTATTTAGGTGTCGGTTACTCTGTCTGGGAGGCCCGTGTCCTGCGTGCGACTCTCGGACAACCTACCGGTACAGGGAAAACGTCGCCAGCCTCCTTGTCATTTCAGTTGGGAGATGAGCAAACTTTTACAGGTAGGACAATAAGGGCCTGGAACTTTAGGGGCTGGAGCGATCTCGAAAAAGGCCTGGTTCGCCCGCAGCGCTGTTACGGGCCCTGACTTCGGAAGTGAGGACGTGGGAAGCTGTCGTCAGCAGGTGGCAACGGGCCACCAGCACGAAGTCAGCAGACTTCCCGGGGTTCCGGTGCTGAGTCTTTGGTCGTTGGGGTGAGCATTTTGGGAAGCTGTCGTCAGCAGGTGGCAACGGGCCACCCGCACGAAGTCAGCAGACTTCCCGGGGGGTTCCCGTGCTGAGTCTTTGGTCGTTGGGGTGAGCATTCGGGAGAGGCCCCGAGGGCTGCGTGCCTGCTCGGCCCGTTCACACCCCATCCTCGTGACCCAGTCTCGGCGGCCCCTCGCAGTGACCGTGTGGGCAGAGAGGACAAAGCTGCTCTCGGCGTCCCCAAGTCATTCTTTGTCCTCTGTGTCCTCTCTGTGTCCTCCTGGGTTTCTTTAAAGCCTTTGCTCCCTCTTCCTCCCTAAGAGGAAGTGGCTTCTTCTCCAAGGCAGCCCCGTAGGTCGGCAGCCTGTCGGTTCTGTCAGACTCGTGTGGAGCCACCCTTCTCGGTTTCCCGCAGGTCACCTCCCGTGGCATGTGTCCCCGTGCTAAGCCGTTGACCTGTCCCTGTGGTGGGCGGGGTTCTCACGCCCACCGGGGAAGTCCAGAGCGAGGACAGGGAGAGGCCTCGTCCCGCTGCACGTTCGTTCCCAGGACACCCACCGGGCGCGTGGCTGGACCGGGCACCGCGCGTGAGCCCACAAGCCGCTCTTTTCCTCGGGGGTCTGCTCTTCTGGAGAATACGTGTGGGACAGGAAATGCGCAGGACAGTGATGCAGCCACAGCGGGACCTCCCAGAGGACGTGAGTCCCGTCTACACTCGGGGCCTTCAGCCTGGGCCGGCCGAGGCTGCAGCCGGGGACTTGCCCGGGGCTGTGACGCCAGGAAGCAGGTCCCTGGATGCCACGCCCCAGGCCAGTCGGCGACAGATCGGCCTGCAGACTGCATTTCTCATGCACCAAGAAGGGCGCATCCCGAATGGCATGCTCGTCACCGCACTCCGCCCGGCATTTGTCACGAACCGCCTGTTCCGGAATGTTCTCTGCGGCGTGTAGTTTAGTCCTCCGAGCGCCTGAGCTGCTGGAAGATCCTCGTCCCTTCGCGTTGGATGGCATTTCTGGCACCAGCTGGCACTTCCTATTTTCACAAACTCAGAGCCCGGTCATAGTAACCGCGGGCGATCATGCCATGGGACAGACACCATCTGGGGTCAAAATATGAATTGTGGCTATAAATTAATGAAGCTGCTTCTCTTACGTGGCTCGTAAATCAGGTCTCTGTACAGTTTCAAAGAGGAGTCTTCAAACTCAGCTGAGCTAAGACATGTGAAGGATTTTTTTTTTTTCTTAATTATAAATCACTCTACAAAAGTGAGGCCTTATTTTACTTGTATGAATTATTAAATCTATTTCAACATACTGCTTTAAGACTCAATAACTACATGTTAAATTACCTTTGTAACCGCTAAATTAGTTTCATCAAACCTTGTCCCCTTGGTGGCGTCTTCCAGCCACTCAGTGGGTTGAGCTTTTCTCTACATCCATCTCTTGAGTTCATAGGAAATATCTTAAGAGAATTATCAAGGGAGGAATCTGAGGCTCAGAAACAACAACAACAAAAAAATAAGTAATTTATCCAGGGCCACGGGGAGTAACTGATGGGCTAGGAACTAGAGTTCAGATTTCCTGATTGGCGGGCCGATTGATGGAGGTCTGATGGTCTCGGGCTGAAATATTCATCCTTCTTTCTCGCCAAAACCTCTGCCCTCACCTGCATTAGTCCACACCACGCCAATGCCCCTTCGTCCCTGTGTCCCATCTGTTTCAGGGTTTGGACAGCAAGAACACGGTCTTCTGCCTGTTTATTCCCTCTGAGTCCTGTCAGTGACTCGTTAACAACGATGCGTATACTGTGCACTAGACACACGCGAGTCTGATGGTCGCGAAGTTTGCTCCACCATAAGGGCCACCTGACTGCTCTGTGCCAAATTTAGCACGTGTTTTGATTGAGTGACTGCAGAAGGTCAACTAACAAGCCGTAAAACAAGAACTTGGGAAAGATGGGTACTTATGGAGATGGGGAGCTTTGGGGTTGGTTGTTCCGTCTTCGTTTTGTTTAATTTTGCTTTGTTATGCTTGTTTAATAAAACTAACCGATAGTTAATCAGACGTAGGTTCGCTTATTTCCCACAGGCCTTGCTTTCCTTCCTGAAAGCAATTAATTGCTGAGCTTCCGTTCTGGGGACCAGTTTGGCTTCTCCCGCCGCCCCGAAGCCGAGCTGTCGGGACTCAGGAGGGGTCTGGGGAGACCAGTGAGGAAAACTCTCGACTGCTTTGACTCTCCCTCTGTTGGTACTGCCGGCCTCTTCGTATCTTGCCGAGGCTGTCATCTAAGAAAACCCCCCTCAAAATTGGACACCCCTTAAAAGTATAGAGGTCGCCAGGCCCTTGAAGGAAATTTTATCTTTGTCATTACTGTGCTACTCTCAAAATTGTGTTGTTCTCAATCGCGATGTTGAAATAGCCTAAAGTCTGGGGTGGGATTGTATGCTTAATGGTGCATATATCACTTCTCAATCAAACGTGCCACGAAACACAGTAGTTATACTGTTTTCAGGAGACACACATTCGAAGATGGTATTTTAACAGTTACTTTGCTGTTGTCACGTCATGCATACGTCTCTTTCATTAAGTTTATTTTAAACCCCAAAGTTGGATTCGTCGATGGAACCCATGAAGCAAAACGTTGCGTTTGTGCAAATGGAAACTCGTGTGCGTGGATGGGGGCGAGTGTGTCGGGCGGGGCTGTTCTTCTGCCACCACTTTGGTTTCGTTTTCGGGGCCAGAGGGCCCTGCAAATCGGCAAATGTAAATCAGATTGTAAATAGCTAATTTCACACTGTGTTTACAACCCATTAGCAGGGGTCACGACGTGCGTGGTGGGTCGGGAGTGACATGCACTGAGCATGCTGAGCGGTAGGAAGTAGCCCAGCATGCCCTTTGACCCCGGCTCTCGGTCTGTCCTACCTGGGTTGTCAACGTTCAGATGCTGATGGGGCCATCACCTACAGGAGGAGGTGGCCTGTTTGCCGTAGCCCCAGAACTCAGATAAGTGGGGGACGCTGAAGTGACTTTCTCCCTCAGATCAGGGTTTCCCAACTCGAGATCCGAGGCATCTGCAAAGTAGAGTGGGCTTGTGGGATGCAGAAGAGGAGGGCATTGCATTGTCACGGAGATGTCAGGGTTGTGACAAGGATCATCTGAATTATCCGGCAACAGTGCCGAACGGTGAGGCGCAGGCATTATGGAATTGGAAAAGCAGTGAGCACGGAATAAGTATAACCGAAGTCGTAAAGAAGGGCAGGGTCCTCTCGCTTCACTTGACGGTAGTCGATGAGGATACACGCCGTATCTCAGGACAGAAGAACCCAGTCAAAGTCCGAGACACCGAAGGCGAATTCAGATGGGTAAACAGGTAACCGAGAGATCGCCGTGCGTGGCCCGTGCAAAAAGCGGTCTGATCCGATCCCGGATGCCACGGGAAGCATCGTGGGATCCCCCACGTGGCCCTGCCCCAGCAGCTGTAATCAGGGGTGTGTCCTCACGGCCGAGGACTGTCTGCCGCGCCTCTACGCTCTGTAAGTCACACGAAGACAGCAGCTCTGTCTCTTGGTTCTCCGTGTGAACCCCACACTCTAGTTCGGCGAATAGGAACGAAGCTAACGTTCGTGGGACGAATTAATGAATGGGTACATTCTAACAGTTTCGATGCGACAACGAATTATGGAGCGTATGAGCCTCAAAGGCGAGGTCCGATGCGTCAGGGTTGTGGATGTGTCTGCTATAAGAGCTTAGTCTGTAAAGACCTCTGTAGGTCCGGACGGACAGCAGCCTCCGGATCTCCCCGACGGGAATTCGGATGGCCTGCCCAGGCCTGGCTGGCCAGCTTCCTTTCGCAGGGGCAAGAAGGACTGCAGTTTCATGCCGGTGGTTTGCCTCACGGCTCGGGACAGTGGCTCATTGGGTGTTCTGGTCACATATTTCCCAATTCAAATGAGCAAGCTCCCTGAAAAATCTATACACACCTCAAAATAATTTAAGATGACTATGGTGGCCGGATGTGATCTGGAACGGTTCACCTACTCCTACTTGGCAATAAAAATAAATTATATAATGGGACAGCCGATTGTTACAGCTTAGAAAACGATTGACGACTGAAACCAAATATATAGGTTAATGCCATGACCGGACGAGCATATTTTTCCCAATTCTGGGGCAGAAAGTGTCTGTAAACATTTCTGCATGTCGGAAAACAAGTGAAAATGACCTCTAGCTTTGAGGCACTTATTGAAAACCTATTTTAAATTGAATGCACAAGCCAAGATAATACAGGCTGTTTGATAAAAACCATTAGAGAAATCTATAGCACGAGGCTTTTTATTATGGGTTTATTACATCACTCTCTCCAGCGGGTAATGGGACTTGTAAATACACTCTCATGTAGGAGCCTCCTTGCCGGCATTTTATTCATGCTGAAGTACGCACAGCAGACTTATTTGCCGTCAGGGTACATTGAATTTAAGATTAGTATTTATTTAGGTTATAAGGAGGTTTTGCTTTGTGACTCAAAGGTTGGATCAGCTGCATGAAAACAAGATGGGACAATAGGGAGCACAGGAAGTGAATTAGCTTTTTCTAAACGTGCGTTTCGTAGACCTGTGTATTTAGGTAGCGCGGGGCGCACAGGCGCGGCTTCCCTGGTGGGTGTCATGTACCGGGTGTGGATGTGGGTGGCTCTGCTTTGGATGGAGAGAGACATTCAGAAGGTCATGTGCGAGTCAGTGTTTTCCAATGCAGAGGGTGCCAGGGCGAAAAGGTATTTTCAGAAGGGCAACTTCTTAACCTGTTTTTGACCAGAGATTTTATTAATTTCGGATGGGGGGCGGGGGCGGCGTGAATAAATAAAACTCTCACTAGTCATCCAGCTCTGTTATAGTTTATCTAAAACTGGCAAATGCCGTTAACTAATTATTCCAACTCATCCCAACACTTGAGTAGAGCTGATCAGGTACGACTGAGTGACTTGCCGTAGAAACGATGATGGTGCCAGTAACGACACAAGGGTACGACCGATCGATCGCGTACTCGGGGCCCGGTCCAGTGCTAGGCGATCAGCACGATCTCATTGAATACTGGGATCACACCAGGCGCTCGTGAGGGGAGGTGCATGTGACAGCCCCGGCTCCCCGTCTCAGAGGGAGCGAGTAAACCTCCGAGAAGCTAAGTGACTCGCCGGAGTCCCCACGGAGAAGTTCCAGTCGGGGCCGTCTGTTTCTGTCGCTGCTTTAGCTTCTCACTTCACACGAGAAAAGATCGCCCACCTCGTTGTCTTAGACTCCCGGAGCCGTGAGTGTGAGTCTGTAGCGTCCTCGATTTCTGAGAGACATCCCCAGTAACAGAACTTTTCACGTGACACTGACTCGTAATCTGAGGACCGAGTGGTGTCACCCCCATTGTATCTGAGGGAGCCGGGGTTAAGAAAGGTGAGGCCACTTCCCCAGGGAAGGTCACGTCTTCTTAATTTTAAGCCTTTTTGAATAACAAGGCCCACGCTTTCTCCAACAGAGCAGGTCCAAGTTTCTAGGATTTGAACCCAGGAATGGGCCAGCTGCAGGTCATGAATTTATGATTTTAAATAGCTGTTTGGTGTATTTAATTGTTATTATTATTACTGTTACTATTATTTGCACACACACACACAGAGCCAATATGTCAGGTCTCATTAATTTTATTTGCTCTTAAAATCCAACGATAATAGAGAAAATGTCTCCATTCGAACATCACATACTTTGGGTCATTACTCTCGCAGAACCGAAGTCCACGTAAACCTTCTTGGTGACAGAGAAGAATGGAGAGTAAGTCTGCAGTGGCCCGCAGGCATCCTCTGCCACCGAGGGCCCTGCAGTGATTAGTGAATTGCGCCATCTTTTACATTAATGTTCAAGTTCCTCCTTAATTAGCATTATCTGCCTTTTCACTCGCTTGGCTTGGCTTCCTAAATGTAAGATGGTCAGTCTGAAACCAAGGGTACATCTCGTTCTTTCTTTGTTATCCTTTAAGACTTCTCAGAATATCCGGTGTAGATTTGACACGCCCAAGTGTTTACTTGATTGTTTTCCTTTGACGTGGTGATGTTTTGAAGTCATCCTCCCTGTACATAATCTTCTCGAGAGACATTGTATAAAACATGGCAACATGTGAATTTCTGAAAACGGTGCTTCTGTTCTGATGCATAGACCTGAACAGCTTCATTTTCTTGGGTCTGCCTCGTACACGAAATCCTATTTGCGTCTGGCTTTTATCGGCTTTTAAAATAGTGTGACAATGTGATGCACAGTCACTGGGCTTTCGCAAATCTACTTCCTCGTGGCCAGAGAAATTTGCATTTCTTCCCAAGCTACTCTGCCCTAGCAATAACTTCAGTTCAGCCGAAAGCACCCAGCATTAATGATTTTTCAAGGTCTAACGATGGTGTATAAACCATAACAAAATGACAGCACCATACTAGAAACATTTTTAAAAAGAAATAAACTGAGAAGCCTACAAGGGCTTATTTGAGAAAGATGTACTAATATCGGGGGGTCGGGTCCAGCCCGTTACCTCAAACAAGTGTTTCACATATGAGGAGATAGAGCAGCGAAGTATGTAAACAGCGCGTGCTCGCCTTAAGTAGGCGGGGCATCTCGCTTTGAATAAATCCGCTTCCTGCAAGCCAGCCCACTGCTTTTATAAGTCCAAGGCCCGTCTACGGCCACGCCACCCTGAATGTGCCCGACCCCGTCTGATCTCAGAAGCTAAGCAGGGTCGGGCCTGGTTAGTACTTGGATAGGAGACCACCTAGGAAGACCAGGTGCTGTAGGCGTTTAAAAGAAAAATTCCAGGGCCGTATTGTCCGTTAGACAAGTTCTGTGTTTGGTCTCCTTCAGGCCTGTCTCCCCCCTGCCGTCAGTCGGCGTGGGCCCGGGCAGTTAACACTGTAGTCTCTAGCCAGTCAGGAAGGTGGATTTAAAACCCGTCTTTGGAAATTCCCAGGTCAGATTCAGTGACATCGAGGGGTCTTCTTTCGGGGATGACGCCTGGCCATCTGTCCCCACTCGTGAGGATGATCTGGACTTGATTCCCTCTTCGTCATCTTCTGAGGGGAAAACACAGGAGCAAGTCTGGCCCGAGGACAGGCCCGGGGCTGGAGCTAAACAGCTCTGAGGCCCAGTGTGTCAGCGCAGGACCAGGCCTCAGAGGCCATTTGACCCCACCCTGGGCTCTGCAAAGACAAGGGTGCTGAAGCCTGCCGTGGCCAGGTGACTTGCCTGAGGCCACCGCAAGGCGGTCCCCCTGGAGTGCACTTCCTGCCAGCAATGACAGGAAGCAGCATGTGCTGACCACCTACCCAGGCCAGACGCTGGTCCCAGCTCCCTGCGCATTTCGGTGTTTATAGCTGGGGGAGCCGAAGTCGGGGGCCAGGTCAATAAGTTCCCGCTTCCATACCGATTCCCAAGCTATTTCCGTTCAGCCAAGCCGGTCGCATCTGGCTGCTTCTCAGCCAGCCCGACACAGCAGAGGGGATACGCTAAGTGCCACGTGACTTATCCGCAGAACTCTAGTGTTTGTTCAGACTGTGTCTCCGTGGCAGGGGAGTACCCCAAAGCCAGGAGACCCCGAGCGAGCAGGGCCGCTGGCGCGAGCCCTCCAGAAACTCATCAGCCCCCGAATATTTAAGCTGACTGTCTGATTTATGCATCCAGGACTGAATTAAACATTTCAGAGTTTCTGTGCAAGGCTTTGCAATATTGATAGCCGTCAAGGTCAGCTTTCCCCAGAACACGCTCTGTGCATCATCTGCCTCTCGAGATGTTCTTTGAGGAAAAAAAGAAAAAAAAAAAAAACCTGTGATCAAACAATTTTGGGGGGTGGGAAACGATCATCTCGATGCCGCTCGGTAGTCTGTGGACGTTTTGAAAATGCCTGCGATGAAGGGACATGTGTTCTGTTTAACGCAGCATTTCCCACATGCGAGTAAACGCGGAGACCCCGCCGCTGCCCCCAGCCCTTTCTGTGAAAAAAAAATCCTGCAGCACAGACGTGGGAAGATGTCCGAGGGGCCCTTCAACCTCTCGG
>NW_006434366.1:4322770-4336871 GCF_000325575.1 Pteropus alecto | reverse complement strand
CGCGCCGCCGCCCCCACCCGTGGGCCGGCGGGAGCTCATCGCCGGGGCTGCACCTCAGTGCAGGGAGGTGTGGTCCAGCCCTGGGCCGGGAAGAAAGAGGACAGGGTTCGAGGGGCTGCCGAGTGGGCTCGACCCAAACGAACTGCAGTGAGGCGGGGGGAGACGAGGAAGGGACATTCCAGGCCGAAGGAATAAACTGTCCAGCGACACAAAGGGAGGGCGGTCAGTGGCGGCCTCGACCAGCCACCAAAGCGCTGCGGTCACTGGAGCGGTGGGAGGTGGGAATAACCCGAGGCGGGAATAACCCGAGGCGGGAATAACCCGAGGCGGACCGTGCGGGCTTCTCCCGGCGCGCTCAGGAGCTCGGTTTTATTTCTTCAGTGACGGTGCGTTATTTAAGATCTAAAACGTATTGCAATAGAATCCAAAAAAAAAAAAGAGTTAAGAGGTTAGAGCTGAGGAACAGGGTTAAATACTGAGCTGACCAGTAATGGAGGGCATGGAGTGTGGACGGATTCAAGAAACACCCACAGGTAAGATACACGTGCCTGCGGGACCCTCTGAATGCGAAGATGAGGAGGACAGGCCGTGGCCGGCTACGTTCGCCGGCTACTGGTCTGATTTATGAAGAAACAGAGAGGATTTGGGGGGACGATAATATGTGGGAGGAGCCCATCTGAGTCAGGGGTGCACGAAGGAGGTCTCCAGAGGATTTCTCGAAGCACGGGGCACGAATGCAATCTCCAAGAGAAGAATACATGACAAAGGCACGCGGAGCACAGGTGAGGAGCCTGCAAGCCAGACTTTCACGGAGCGGGAGGAGGGGACTTTGTCACGAGGAGACTGAAACGGCGAGAGAGAGAGAGCGAAAGACGGAGGGTCGTGAAAAGGAAGGCGGATGAGGAGGGACGAGATGCTGCCCTTCGCGACGACGTGGATGGACCTCGAGGTCATCACGCGAAGCGAAATAAGCCAGACAGAAAAAGCTGAAAATCCCATGACATCGCTCATCTGTGGGATACACACCTAAAAGCAACAAATGAACAGGACAAACAAACAGAGCCTCATGGACATGGACAATGGACTGGTGGTTACCAGAGGGCGGGGGATGGGGGGAGGGGGAAGGTAGGCAGGGAAAAGGGGTCAAATATGCGGTGACAGACATCTAACTATGGGAGGCGAACACACCGTGTAAACATATTTATGCCTGACTGTTAAAGTGTACAGATGAAACTTACTGGATTTCGTTAACCAGTGTCGCCATAAAATAATCAATAAATAAATTTTAAAAAATAAAAAAAAGGGAGAGCGGAGGCCGAGTGAAACACCTGCCGGCCGAGGAGCAGGTGGTGGACTGCGCTGTGTCTGTGCGGGATGCCGCTCAGCGGCAGACAGGGGGACCGCGCCGGCACGGGGGCCACGTGACGAGCCTGGAAAGCGGCGTGCCCGCGAGGAGAAGCCCGCCAGAAAAGCCGCACGTCGAGTGGTCCCATGTGTATGAAGTGTCCCAAACAGGCAAATCTACAGACACGCGAAGTATTCAGTTGTCCTCCAGGGTGGGGGGTAGGTGGGGACACTGAGTGACAGAAGGAAACGCGTAGAGACAGCTGATGGACTCTCGCGGAACCACGAAAGTATTCTAAGAGCGATCGTAGCGATGGCCGCACAGCCGTGAGTTTCAGATTTAAAATAGGTGAATTGTATGGTGTATGAATTATAGCTCCATAAAGCTGTCGTTTCCATAAAAAATAGTGTGGGGGAGACCAGCAAAGTCTTGGGTAAAGTAAACATCGTACGTCTCCTAAGCAAACTTTTAGATGTAAAATTACATGATTTCTAAGTAGATCATGTGTTATTTTTTATTTTTTATTTTTTTGTCCAGAAACACATTTAAATTTCAGCATGGAAAAACACACGTGTTTTATTTGTAATCGGGCACATTGTCAAGGCACTGAGATCACTACCTGTGTTTTTTCCTTAAATAAGTCTGGGTTTTCTGTACTTTAGCGTGGAGACTGATGATAACTAGATTGGGGAAGAGCCATTTATGATAAAAGACTTCTCATATCAAAATCGTCTTGGAAAATGGCGCGGTTAGCTATCACACCTAGCCTGTTGTCCAGTTAGATCTTCGGAACCACACCGTCAGCAATGTCTGGGACCCGGGGTGAACCCCACCCAGCTTATCAGAGGAAGACATTTGTCATTTTACACTCAAAGTCTCATCCGAGGTAGTCTCCATGTTTTCCCTGAAAGGCACAAATATTGCAGTGATGCATTATTTAGTAACCAGCTTGCTTTGCAGAGGTCAGGCCCATGCGATCCAAAACATGATGCTTAGCATGCGATAACACGGGCAGATTTGTTGTTTCAAAGTGATAGAATGCGATGAACGGAACTCACATTCTCTGGAAGAAAGATGCCTCCTTTCCTCAGCATTTGGTTGGTAAGTGGGCTTGGCGTCATTAATATTTAATCGCCTTTTTAATCTGTGTGTCAGTTTTTACTGCAGCCTGCTTCTGGGGGGGCGGGTTTCCTTTGAAATACCAATAACACCCATTCTTCGCTCGAACATCAAAACAAAGGCGCTCTCGGGGGGACAGCTCGTCGTAGTTCATCTCTAGGGACATAATTATTTTGTGTTTATCCAGAGTTCCTCAAGGGGCTGATGATGTAGGACACCCTTCTGCAGGCCTTTAGATATCAGAAGAAGAATCCGATTTGTGAGCGTTGCAGATATTAATTCGGATGGCGTCGCGTGATTCCTGCAAACCGCAGCTTCCCCACCAAGCTGTGTGCAGTGTCTGCGTTTTTATTAGCAGAGCCCTCGGGTCTTTGAAGCCGTGTCGGTTGATGTTTTTCAAGTCGCTTCCTTGAGCGTTAGTAGTTTAGGGATTAAGGAGCGGAATATCTTTTTCTGTTGATGTGTTTTAGACATTTAAATTCATTTTCAAACTCATAATAGAATAAATCAGAATAGGGAATAGAATAATGCACAACCCTCTTTGAATTTTCAGCATGATCATATATAGCAATAAAGCCACAAATAGGAAGTCAGAGTCAGTATCTCTGGAGACCGACGCTGAGAAATGGAGCTGGGCATCTCGGCAGCAAGCTCGAGGCTCCTCCACGCAACGCGGTAATTTTTGTGTCCTGGTCCCTTGGGCGAAGCCGGGGGAAAAAATGAAAGTCTTGGTTTGTCTTTCCAATGAGAGTCCTAACACAGTGAGCCTCCACGTGGGCCGGTGACCGGCCCCTGCCATCTCGGGTGAGAACGTGAGGGCAGGCACAGTGGTGGAGATGTACGTGACCCTCTTATTCAGCCCCAGTGGGCAAAGTGGAGTAACGTCCCACATTCTTCTCTAGCTCGACCCCGAGCACTTGAGGGGGAAAAGATGGAGTCTGGAGGATGCGCTCCTGTGCACAGCCGAACATTGAAACGCCGCCCTGTGCTTACACGGGTGACAAGAGACCCCTGTCATGGATGCCGCCTCTGCCTTTCCATAAAGGTCGGGTGTGGCAGCGCTTTGATTCTTCAAAGATTTTATCTCCCTCCTTAGGGAGGTTATCCCTTTAGACAGATGGACTTTGAAATCAGAATGTAGCCTGAGAGTAGGAATGAGCAGAGATAACTGATAACGTTCAGTGCCCTTAAGGTGCCTGTCTGTCTCGCCCTGTGACCTGGGCTGGTGACACGCCATAGCTGACAACAGGACATGTTCACAGGAGTTTATTTCCTTACTTACTTCTGGGAAGAGGAATGATGATTCATCTTGTTATCCAGGCCAATTAAGGCTCTCCTTCCTTAGATTTCTCAGTTCCATTTACTAGCTGTTTTGGGTATTAGAAAACCAGCTCTGTGTCCTTGGGGTTTTAATTTACGTGCAGTGTCTTGTTTTTGTAGAATGGCTTAAGTCTTCATCGCCGTTGTTTATGATTCTAAAAATACGTCGTTATAAGTAAGATTTTTAAACCGATATTAAGGAAAGGTACATCAAAAAATAAACCCGTTTTCTTTTCTAGATCATAAGGCAGTAAGTGGACCTTTTTTGTTCATTATCGTTTTTTTTTTTTCCAAAGTTTATCATTGGTGATTTATTTTCTTTTGTTATCATTTGAGAATAAAGGAGTAAAATTTATCACAAGGAATAAAAATTTAAAAATATATAGCTTTCCTCTGCTCAGAATATCCTGAATTAGCTTTGTAATATTTCAGTTCATTAACTAATTCAGTAATAGTTGTAAGACATTTCCTGTGACCCAGCCAGCCACCGTGTTGGGTCACACCAATGAGTGAGACCTGGTCCTTGCCCTGTGGAAACTGTCATTCTCATTGAGAAAGACTTCAGCGGGTAACGCCAGCATTTGATGACCGCGGTAATAGACAAGCAAAGTCAATATGCAGAGTTACTGGTTTCCAGGATACTTTTGTGCTTCTCTTGTGGTAAATATGATACTATCATTCAAAGATTTTGTGTATGTGTCTGTGAACACATTTTAGTGGATAATGGTAGAATATTTTAATTACAAATGCACGATCTGAGTCTACGGCCATGCCACCCTGAACAAGCCAGATCCCATCTGATCTCGGAAGCTAAGCAGGGTCGGGCCTGCTTAGTACTTGGGAGGGAGACCACCTAGGAAGACTGGGTGCTGTAGCTGTAAAAAAATAAGGGATTGTAAGCTGACAAGGTCTTTGCAATCTGTGAGGTCAACCAAGGGTTGCCTCGCCTAAAAAATTAAAGAATTAAAAAACAAATGCATGATCCATAGTCAGACAACCTGGGTTGACATGCCGGCTTCAGGGACTGGGTGACACCAGGAAGGTGTGTAACCTGGGCAAGTGTCAGTCCAGAGGCAGCAAAACGGAGCCCTCTCAGGCACTCGTGTACGCGATTTCCATTTCTGCTGCCGTGTCACACCCAGCTCTGAGACGCTGTGCCCCCTCAGCGGGACCAACTAGACCATCCTGCTGAGACAGATTGCAAACCTTTACCGCGAACCGCCCCATCCAGGTGTGCACACTCCTCTGCCACTCCAAAGCCACTCCTCCAGGTGGCTTTGCTGCCCCTGCCGTCAGGAGTGGACTGCGCTTCCCTATCCCGTCCACCTGGGCTGGACCCGTGTGACCTGCTCTGACCGGGAGAATGCAGCGGCGGTGACACTTCTGAGTTAAGAGGCCTTGCAGCTTCCACTGCGGTCCTCTTGAAACGTTGTCTTGTGACCGCCATGAAAGGAAGCCGGTCTCACCTACTGGGTGGAGTAGGGGGTGAGGGGTGTGTGGACGAGAACAGAGGTGACTTGACCAACCACCGGACACTTGTGTGGAGCCATCTCAGGCCTTCTAGCCCAGATAAGGCTCCCGGGGCATGCAGCCACGTCAGCGAGCCCGGGTGAAGGAGTCGTGAGGAATAATATTCATTATGGTTTTAATCACTCAATTTAATCACTAGTTCCTTACACAGCAATAGATAACGGAGGTGCTCACCCGTATTCTGCATGCACGTCATAATAGAAAAATGCCCTTGAAAAACCTCACGTTGCAAGTCTGAGTTCCTCATCCCATCTTAAGAAGAGGCCCGCCCTGGCCCAGCGCTCTGCCTTGCCACCTGCCGTCCTCTCTAACTCATCTCGCTCTAGCCGCTGTCCTGGAGGATGCCGCGCCTGTCAGACTCTGGGACCTTCGTTCTTGCTCTTTCCTCGTCCCTGATCCTCTTCCGTGAGTCTCACAGAGGTCACACAGCTGGGTAACTAGCTGCTCCTTACACAGACAAAGTCCCCAAGACTTAAACTCACCGGGTTCAACTCTAGGGTTCCATTTCCAAATAAGACACTGGATTATGTGATTGCCCGAATGCTATTTTTCTATTATTAGCCCATCTTTCTTCCTCCCTCCAAAGTGATGATCACGTCTTACTTGTGTTTGGATCCCAAGCAACCGACACCCAGTAAACAGAACTGAAGATGTTACCTGTGTATTTGGGGGAACTGGGGGACAGCGTCATGGAGAAATCTCATTGAGGGTGGACCCGGAGGAATGGATGAGCAAGAATTGGCCAGGCAGGAAATTTCTAAAGACGGGAAACTTACATACAAAATTTGATAATGTAGTTTTCAAACCTTATCGCATCTGGAAGAAAATATTTTAGAGAGGAAACCAACACTTTTGGAAACTCGAGAAACATATAAAAAGATTTAAAAGAGACAAAGGTTGGTTGGAGAGCTGATCTTCCAGAGAAACCTTAGCTGGACAATGTTCTTAAATAGCATATGGCGTTTGTCCTTAATTAAGATGTGTTCGTGTGGCCAGTGGGTATAAGTAGACTTTTCGGTCACTTGCAGATAAACAGTTCAGAGTCTGTGACATGCTGGGTGTTTATTTCTGTCTCAGGAACGCCCTGCACATCCAATAACTAAATCCAGTCTCAGGTGATAACTGCTCAGGGATTAACACACCAGATTCAGCAGAGAGGTTTAAATACCTCTTGGCTGAACAGAAATTGTGTGAGCAAAAAAGTCATAACCTCCTGCACCTTTAATATCAGTCTGGTGATATTAGTTATATATTTATACCTTACGATGAGTTTATCTTAAGAGCTTTAGGATGCCTTGGAAGAAATACCGCCTCTATGAAGAATGGGCCAACCATCATCAAACAGCATGGCTCATTGTGGGTTTTTGTTTTAAGCATTTTAAACAGTTGACTTTAAATTCCCAGCAGACGGTGGTGACAGCAGGCTGGCACTCCAGTCAATGAGAAATCAAAGCGAACTTTTAAAATAGCTGATTCGTAAACTTGGAACAAAAAGGGAGAAAAAAAAAACAGGTTTCCTACAATGCATCTTATTATGTGCAAATCAAAAAAATTGACAAACTGTAGAATTTGCAAAGAAACACGAGAATGTGCATTTTACATTATGGAAATGTAAAGCATTTAATCATTCTGTTAGCAGAGAACTTGAATATTAGCTGTCACCAGATCTCTTTAGTATGTAACAACTTAAGACGTGCAGACCAATGCGTTTTTCTTCCAAAAAGCTTACCAGAGGTGTATTCTAAAAGATTGTGTTTTTTTTTTTCTATTAATGATTTAAACTGGAAAAAAAAAAATAAAAGGAGGGGTACGTGTTCTCTTAATGGCCCACTCCACAGTATGGGGGTGATTATCTTGCTACACTCACTCCTACCATAGGGACTATTATTTTAATACAGTTTGTGAAAAGAAAGGATTCTTTTTTATTAATCGTTAAAGTATTTTCTATAGATTTTTGAGTACTTCAAAGTCTAGAATTCCTTGATTTCGTATAGAAATTCCTATTCAACCCTGCTTTTAAAAAAATCTTATTTATTCTTGATCATGTTTATACTTACCGCGTCCTTAAAAATACTGATTATAACTTCTCTTTTTGATGGAAATTTTACAGATCGTTCCACTTTATCTTACAGGGTAGCTGCTTAATGAAAACTAAAGATCATCGGCGTCGCCTTCTTCCCGTTAGTTTTCTTTTCCATTTGTCTGTCTGTCTTATCTATGCTCTACGCTGGTGGCGGTCGTGGCTGAGGTCGCGGAGGAGGGGGGGAGGGGACATATATTTGCAGTAAATGACAAGAACCGTGAGAAACAGTCATCGCACAGAGACCGTGTGTGCAAATAACCTTTCTGTTTTATGGGCTCTGCCGTGTCTTCCGTTTTCCAAGATTCCCTAGGCCATTTTGCATGGTCGGTTTATCGGCATAAACTGGAACAGCCCAAGATAGAACTCAGCCCCTTCAAATGCCAAGCGCGTAAGACAGCCAAGGAACCTCATCACACGCCAGGAGCCACCGAAGAGCTGCTCAGGAAGCAGGCCCACGCTGAGATGTTGGGACTGTATGGCCTTTTCATGCCTTAGATGGGATCGTTTCCCAGCCAACCGGTTTACTTTCTTAGTTGGGTGATCAAGCGGGTAAAGGTGCAACTGTCATTTTAGCTGCGAAGGGACCATTTGACATCCGACCGAAAAAGAGCCCATGTGTTTTGTTGACATGTCCTCTAGATCTGTTGTGAATCTCTGAATCATCGAATACCCTGAAAATTAAAATAAGCTCGCTCTGGGGCTTGCTAACATCCTTCTTCAATGAGGGACTTAGTCCCCCGTCTTAATCAGCCATTTTCATCCTATCCGCCTTCCTCAGTATCTATCACATGTTCCTTAATTAAGAATTATTCTTAATTACAAAGTTTATGTGTCATTTTATTTTAGAGGTAATTAATTAAATTTAACGCTAATCATTGGGGATAGTGCCTTTTCTGCACACACACAGAGTTGCTTAATTATTGGAATACCTTCAGTCCCCGCCCGAGAGGAACACAGCGTATCGATTTGCTTTGTGTCTGGCACGTGGCGGCTCATACTGAAGAGGTTAGAGACTCAGCCTGTCGACCAGGCAAAGGAGTAGGGAGCATTTTTTCCTCAGTTGATGAAGGACGGTGAATGAATGCACTCTGTCATTTGCTGCATTATGTAGTGTCTCTGAGAGAGAAGAAACCGTGATGGTTATGGACGGATTTCGATCCTAAACAGAATGGCCAGAGCAAAGCCAGCCTGTGAGGGTCCTTGGACACTTGTTAGAAAGGATTTGCCAGTTTTTGTGTGTGGCGGATGATGCTGAGGTCACCTCACCCGGGTCACCTGGTCGGAGGGAAGAGCCATCTAGTGAGCACACTGGGGACACGCATTAGATCTTGGTTCCTTCTCCCCGTCCTGTCCCCCCCACCACAGCCTCGCATCCTTCCTCCAGTATCATTCCCTCCGAGAAACCTTCCACAACCAAATTACCTACCTTTCCTTGACATCACTCATCCTTAGTATAATTTCGATGTATCTGGTTGATTCTTCAGTGTCTGCCTCACCCAACAAATGAAGTGTGTTCTAGGGCAGAGATCACTTCTAAGTTTGCTTATCGTGTTTTTGTCATTCATTTAACTAGCAACTGACACCGAGTAGACACCGAAGAAAAATTTTAATGAATGAATGAAGTATCAAATATTTTTCTAGAAACCACAAGTTATTTGACCTTTATTAAAGTAGTAAGTGTTCATCGTGTTTGATCCCGCTGTATTTTTCGGTCCTTGGGGCCAGGGATGGATGAGTGAAAGCTAATCCTGCCTTCAAATATTTATAAGACAGTAGAGGAGAAACTCAGTGAAGTGTCGTATAAGCCGGACAGACCGTCACAGCTACGGTAGAAGAGATAGAAACACCTCTCCGTGCAAACGCATAGACTGCGAATCTTCCAGATGGGCAAGGCTTAAAAATGCAGAGATCGCTCGAAATCTGCCTTGAAGGGGGTTTCGGATAAATGGAGAATTCGGGGCAGGTGTTCTGGGAGGAGGGAAGGAGAGGAGCAGGGGTCAGATGCGTAATGAACACGATGATGTTGATTGTCGGAGGTCGAAAAACCTCTGGGCCCTGGGTCCTGGCCAAAATCCAGGGAGGGAGGCGTCTGCTGGCAGCTGGCAGGGCTGCCCAAGGGGGCGCTTCTGAGAAAGGCATTGGGCAAAACTTCTGGAAGCCTCAGTGTTCCCTCGTCTAGAATCCATTCAATGGCCAGAGAGGTGCGCAGTTCGATATGTTCAGAAGTTTTGTTTTGTTTTGTTTTGTTTTTAATCACAGTGTAATTAACAAATATCATCGATAGCCTAAACAAATAATTATAGGCCAATGATTAAATAAATTATGGAATTTCTATAGACTGAAGATACGCATCCATTAAAAACCCATGTTTTTAAAGGATGTTTAATGACACAGGAAGATGCTTGGACTGCACTATGTATAGAATATAATGAAAATCCGAATGTATAAGTGGACACCAGTTTTATAAACGCGAAACTACACGCGGGGGAGGAAACACCGGCAAAACGCTAATTCAGCATGAATCGCCTTTGGGCGGCGTGTTTACGAAGGTGTCGCATTGCCTTCTGTATGTCTCTTGATTTCCAGAGTTTCTACAGCTGATATATTACTTTCATATCAAGGAAAACAGATACGTCTGAAATCGTGTTTGCTGCACAGGAGGCAGGATATGATGTCCGATGGCTGAAGTACGAAACGTACCGAGAAGGCTTTTAGAAAATGAAGTTCGAGTTTTAAAGGTTTATTCAGACCCTGACGCGGGCAGAGCCTTATGTTCTGTGTTCAGGGTGCTGGGAGAAAGATGCAGAACGGTCTAGCAAGGGAGGAGGTCACTTTCCCCTAGAGAGGTGAGACACACCCGGACGAGAAACAGGGGCAGGTGGCCGTCCTGGCCGTTCCTTGGGGCGGGATGTGCTAACGTGCCCAAAGCGGGGTGTACTGTACCTTCTGGCCTGGAAGTTCGGGGTACTGACTGGCTCATTCATTAATTCCGTACAAGGTCAAACGCTTCCATCCTCCCCGAGCTGCGTCCTAGTGAGCCATGTGTGGGCTCACCCCCGGCTGTGTGAGATCAAGGGGCTCTGCCCCCACCCGCCATGGCAGCAGAGTCGGGTGGTGGGTGACCCCGAGGATGACAGAGAAGGTGGGGAGGAGGGTCGAGAGGTCGCAGACCTCATATGACTAGGGACCCCGAAATAAGTAGATGCCACTCATTGGATTTTCTGCCTCAGTTACGTGTCTTTCCAAAGGGCCCCGCGCTAGACATCTGAGAGTCTGGTTGTTCCTTCTCCCGTCCATGAAAGATATTAATCACACACTGTACATGTGTACATATGTGTTCTGTATGTGTGTACATGTATATGCATGTATAATTTTTTTTCTTACAAATTATTACTCTGTTTCTATGACAGGTGTTTGAATGGCCAGTGTGTGTGTGTGTGTGTGTGTGTGTGTGTGTGTGTGTGTGTGTGTGTCCCCCTTCAGGAATCACTCAGTATCTGTGGCAGGTGATTAGATATAAACACACTGAAATGACATTGCCAATTTCGTTCTTTGTTGCCATCAATTTGTTTCATCTTAAATTACATTTAATTACTAGAATGGTCAAAAATATGCACATTATCGTAATTGAAAAATGCCTAGTATTTTGGAAAAGAAGAATGTTTTTTTCTAGCTAACTTAGAGAACAAAGAAGTTCTCCTTTGAAAGCATTATAGCAAATTCACTATCTTAGGAGAAGGCAATATTTCTTAGATGTTTACTTAATTTGTGTTTGTTCTTTCAATATGAAATTTCATTCGTTCACAAATATTTGTAAATCCTCTAGTATTCGCAAAGCCACCGATAAGTGTTACGAGAAGACGGGGTACGCGTTAGAAACGAGGTCTCCTGGGGTCTGCCGATGCGGAAAATTCTAGAATGAATAAAATGCACTCCTTGACCATGGAACACTCATGATCTCTTGGAGGGCTCGGGTGCGTCAAGGTGTTGCTTTTGCCCTCAAGTCAGTGTTAGCTGTTGACCTTAACCATTGGCTGGAGAGATCAAGGGCATCTTTATGGGGAAGGCAACCGGTGACCTAGGCTCCAAGTGATGGCCGTTCTTACCTCCGCTCATTGAGGGCAAAGAGCCCTCCTATCATCTGAAGAAAATGATGGTTTTTCGCCTCCAGGATTCACGAGCACATTGTAATTCAGTTTAATGAGTTTGTGGATTCTTCTCCGGCGAAGTCGGAGGCATTTGCAGCTGACCTTTGAACAACGTGGGTTCCAGCTGTGCGAGCACACAAACCCACCTGTACCTGGGGCGCACAGGTAAACCTACCTGGCTCAAGGCTCAGCTGTGTTTTCTTCCTTTCTTTTATTACTTTTAGTTTTTCAATTGCAGTCGACATTCAATATCATATTAGGTCCAGGCGCACAGCATGGTGGTTAGACACGTGCGTGACTTACGACATGATCCCTCCGCTGTCTCGTCCCCGGCTGGCCCCGGCCGTGTTTATTACAGTGGTACTGACTGTATTCGCTGCGCTGTGCTCACATCCCTGCGACCGTTTGCTAACTGCAGCATTGTGCTTCTTAATCCCCGCCCTTTTCACCCAGCCCTGCCACCCCCTCCCATCTGGCCGCCTTCCGCTGGTTCTCTGGATCCAGGAGTCCCTTTCTGTGTTGTTGGTTTGTTGATTTTGTTCTTTAGGGTCCACAGATAAGTGAGGTCACATGGTATTTGTCTCTGTCTGACTTATTCCACTTAGCATAACACCCTCTAGGTGCATCCACATCGTTGCAAATGGTGACATTTCATCTTTCGTGGCTGAGGAACATTCCAGGGGATTTTTGTGCCCCCCCCTTCTGTATCGACTCATCCACGACGGTCACTTAGGGACCAGCTGCGTGTCCTGTCCACGGTCGGGGACCCACAGTTGTGGAGTGCTGGCTGTGGTTGTGCTCGGACCGTCAGCTGTGCGGACATCAGTGCCTCTCACCCCCTCGGCGGTCAGGGCCGACTGCAGCTCACACACCGCTGCCTTGATAAGTGGTGAGGGTCGGGCGCGTACTCGGCCAAACACGGACAAAGGGAATTGCAGGCGGTGGGGACAGCGCCAAGGTGAGTGTGCGAAGTGTGTGCACAACGTGGGGAGCAGCCACGTCTGAAAACCTGGGGTTGGGTGAGGGGAGGTCCAGACCGAAGGATGCAGCCACCAGAGCTCTAGGCACCGCCGACCGCGCCCTGCGTCGTGACCTCGCAGGCCCAATTCCACGGGCCTGCCTCTTGGCCACCGTCGACCTTCGCTTAGTTGAACACAAGCGCCCAGTCTGCCCTGTTGCCCCAATAACAAATCCTGCTTTTCACAAGGTTCCTTCCACTGCCAGCTGCCGGGGGCGTGTTGGGAATTCTGCGAAACCAGGGAGAGCCTGGGGCAGACTGGAGCCGTCACCGATCCCATCGTTCACAGTGGTCGAGGTCTGTCTCGTCACTCTCCTATGTGGGGACATTTTATTCCCTGGGACTCCCCGTAAGTCAGAACGATCTGCTGCCACTGTTATTACAGCATGGCCATCTCCCAGAAAGGCGCAGACTCGTTACGAGGCATGGAGTAGAAAGACGATGCTTTGCAGACTTGGGGACAGTTGTTTTTAAACAGAAAAGGAAAATGACAGGAAGAGAGCGAGCGGAGTGAAAGTCAGGACAAGGCTGCTGACTTGAAAAGAACGGGCAGGACAAGACTGGTAGCCTGGACGAGTGGCCACATCTGCCTCCCGTGCACACCCACCCCCCACACGCATGCACACTTGCACACGGAGAAGCTCAGTCAGCGACTTTTATCAAGCGTTCTGTCGGCGACGTGATCTTCCTGGCATTAATGTTTAATGGGAGGAACATAATTGTATGCTTACTCCTGGATGTGATTCGGGTGGTCCCTCCGACGCGGTGCCCGCCCGTTGGGGTTTGAGTTCATCCAGGTAAACACTTAGGCCGGTGCCTGGGACGTGCGAACACACTTTGGGTGTCTTCCATCCTTGTTGACTCTCATGATGGCGCTGATGACGGTGGTGGCTAACTGCAGTGTGAGGCGAACTCGTTTATCCCTTACGGTAACCCAGTGAGGGAATGTGTTTCAGCCCTTTGATATTTGAGCAAAGGTGCGCTGAGTTTTGCAAGGACATGCGGGCCGAGAAGTTGCATTCTGAGCCTCGGCTGGGACATTCCAATAGGCTTTCCCCTGGCAGGTGTGTCTTGCTGTCCTTTCTGGATCACTGGCCTTAGAATCACTTGTGTTATTTGTTAAAACATGGATTCCTGGGCTCTCCCTAAAACCTACTGAAACAGGGTCTCTGGGGACAGGTCTCCAGGCTGCCATTTTAAGAAGATCCTCAAGGTCATGGTTCAACTCAGAGCCGGAAACCATTGCCCTAAGCAAACATTGGAATCAGTCGCTTTTGTGCATCTGTTACAGGATCCCCTTCAAGGAAGGCTTCTCCCGTTGATGAGGGCTAGCAGAATGCTGGCTCTGAAATGGCCTTCGCTACTTTTCCTGCAATTCGCACTATTAAATATTTATTCTTTGGGTTGCCAGTGTACCTATAGGAATTTCCATTTAAAATTTAAATAGTCGGAGAGCCATTAACATCCATTAGCACGCTATGTGATTTAGAGATTTGGAAGTCAGTCACTTAGCAAAGCTTCGAGGGGCGAGAAGGGGG
>NW_006434366.1:4319912-4322752 GCF_000325575.1 Pteropus alecto | reverse complement strand
AGACCCAGCTGCACACTGAGGCGGGGCCAGCAGCCCGGAGGCACCCGCGGCGAGGGGCACAAACCCGTTCAGATTTGCGGGTGGTGGGAGGATGCCCAGGACCTGCATTTCCCGTCCCCACCCCCTCCCATCGTGATCTGCACTGAGTCTGATACTGGACTCTGTGTTCACGGGTCTGATGCTGAGTGCAGACTTCTCAGCGTAAATCCTGGGGCTAAGCACGAACCCCGAAAAAGTCAGACAAAATTAAACCTAGGTTTATCCAAACATAGGAAAGCAGCTAACTTTGGGGAATACCAGTTCTCAATTATGAATACTATTTCCCCTAAATTATTTTTTAAATCACAAATAAAATTTTCAACGTTTTTCTTCCCGATGGTCAGAAATCAAATACTTTAACAAAAATTTGTATCCCTGTGACTTTCTTACCTGTGTGAACATATTACCGTAGACATTTTTAAAAACTAGTCATCATAGAAGGATCGGGATTCCTCAGACAAGAGGAATCAGGAGGGGCGCACAAGAGGATCTGTTTGGGAGAGTAATTAGCCAGGTCATCGCCTGCTTCAGGGGTCAGTGTGACAGTTTGTACTTGTCCGAACTTGTGACGTGGAAACTGCCTTCACCTGGGGCCGGCTGTTTCTTTACGTACGTAAACGTCCACGGTGTGGATCTGCCGCCCTCGCCTTCTGTGTGTATTCCCAGCCGTCCAGTGTCTAACCTCAAACTATTCTGACCAGGACTCATCTTCGTCAGGGTCAAAGAATGAATGGTGGCAGAAAAGCTGACGCAGGGCAGGGCAGATGTCCCCAAGGGGCAGGGATGGGGGGTGGGCAGGAGAGGGCAGGGGTCTCGGAGGAGAGCGTAGAGAGAATTCAACACACGCCTTGAAGTTGGGGTCCAAAGGAAAGTTTATTAAAGAAGGGGGAAAAGCAAAGACGAAAGCCTAAGACAAAGAACAAAAGCCTCTGCGTGTGGGGATCCAGTTTGTATGCCACTCTTTAGTCCCTGGGCTTTACAGTTGGAAGGCTTTGTTTACCATCCCTGAGGAGGGGGAGGGGAAGAGGAAGTATGTAGCTTGAAAGGCCAGCGGGCCCTTCTCAGCCTTTATTCCATAGGTCCCAGGCACTGGTGTGGGGATGGGGTCATTAGCAATCCCAGCAGAGACCTCCCTCGGCTCTGCAGGTGTCCCCTGGAGGCTCTGAATGTGGCTGATTTGACACCTTAGCTCTCCAGCCTCCTCCCTACTTAGAAAGACTGGGCGAATTTCCCACAGGGCTGGAGAAAGACACTTTAAGAGATGTAACTTCAGCAACACAATTTGAGAAGTAGTGAGGGTGACTGTTTGAGGTGTCTTTTTCATTCCCTTTAATGGATGACGAAAATGTCTTACCAGTTTCTTAGGATACAAGAGTGCATGTTAATCCACGAAGGCACCAGTGGAGACAGTATACTTCTCCACTAGAGTTTTGCATTCAGTTTTATTTACTTCCATTCGGGAGATGGGCCTGTCTCATACAATTCTTAGCGTTGGTCTTGCACTAAGACACCCTGAATAAAAACGGAAGGGCCCTTCCCAGGAGGTGTGGCCGTTGTGCGAATTACGCAAAGTTTTAAGGTCTAGAAATCAGCTTCATAGATCATAAAAGTGACTTAAAGGAGAAAACCTAACTGCTTTTTGTAAGCATGAAACTTACCTGTTCCTGTGTTTCGTTTCTGTTTTTCTTGCTGGGACACAGCCTTGTTTTTCCTTTGAACCTTTTTTTTTAATGTAAATCTTAGAGGAATTAAAGAGACACAGAGTGGCTGGTGATGGTTTGGGGTCGCCCCTCCCGAGCTGTGTTTCTACCCCAAACCACAGACCAACCTGACTTTGGTTTGGAGAAAATGTGCAGTCGAGTCCCGATGACCCGGCTGTATTTTGAGCTCAGAGTCCATGGAATTAGCACAGCTGCAGATGGGAGTGCACACGGCTAGAACCACGTCCTGTCCGGAAAGCGAACTCCCCAGTTCTTGGCGGGAGGACAAGATTGTTTGCTCCGGAAGGGCGCGTGATGCCCGTCGTTGAACAAGGCCCTCAACCTGAGCGCACTTTTATTAAAAGCACTGACAAGTGCTGGAGGGAAGTGAGCCATTTGCATGATGCACGCGGCCTGGTAAGGAGGCGGCTTTTTAGCAGGATACTGTCACGGGAGAGTGGGCTCCTCTCGAACAAAGAATTGAGCAAGACACTGAAATACAGTAGAAAAGTTTTATTAGAAAGGAAAGTCCACTTCAGACGTGGAAGCAGGCTTGGGCCTGAGCAAGAGAAGCCTGACTCAAAAGGCCTGGCAACAAGGACTTTGGGATTTTATGCCTTTTTGCTGTGGGTGGTGACTTAGAGTGGGCTTCCGTGATGGACTACTAAGATTGACAGGACTCGGTGATTCATCATTTGCATCGTGCGCATGTTCGTTCCCAGAATTCAGCCTGTTGTAATGATATTAATGAAGTTCCGGGCATGTGCATCATATTATAATGAGGGTATAATGAGACTCAGGTGAGTTGAAGGTCCTTGGGGTCTTCATTGAGCAGGTGCAAGTGACTGGCTTAAACTGGTACGTAAATCTCTGCCTACTGGTTTCTTTGTATGAGTTAAAAAATGCCTTCTGGCTTGCTTAATTGTGGGTGGTTTACGGCGGACCCCTTCTGAGATAGGACAATCTCAGTGTCTTTGCAGGCAGATCTGAAACCCTGGAACTAACTTTCCTGCCTAACTCTTTCCTAAGAGCCATGAACCCCCTTATTATTGGTATGGATATTGAGGGATGGGAGGTCTCTTCTTCATTATCTGTTTCCTG
>NW_006434366.1:4317490-4319847 GCF_000325575.1 Pteropus alecto | reverse complement strand
GTCTTGGTGTTCCTGCGGAAGTGCCACCTCAGTCCCTAGACAAGGAAAAGAAAATGCAAACTCGTTATTTAAATCTTACACCTATTAATTTCTATTATTGATTTACCTATTAAGTGAGTAAAGAGAAACAGGCTTGGTTAACATGTTTCTTAAAGAGTAAAAAGAAAGACCTTTGGCTTAAAGTCCCCTCCCCCCAGCCTCTAAGGGCCCAGCCTGGCTTACCACCATTTCTGTTTAACAATGGGCTGATGACCCTTATCAGTGGCCAGAGGATCAGAGTCACCAGGGCAATTATCAGGATTTGAGGGAGAGGGCATTTTTCCCAAAGAAAGGAGGGAAGAAAACTTAACTAGGTTTACTAAAAAGATTAATTCTGCAAGAGATGTCCCATTGCATTTCCTGCTCAAAGATTAGGAATTTACAAGTGGCATCCGGTCTCAGTTTGACCCTCACATAGTCTAAACCCTAGGGTTTGGTGCATTTTAACCATGTGCCGCAGCTGAGTTCTTGAATGCCCTGGGAGAAAACCAGCAGTATGCAAAGCGATGCCATTGAAATCGCCTGGGTCCAAGCAGAGATGCATGACATGTATGAGCTGGGTTTTAGGAGAGCCAAGCCAGAGACCTGGATGGGAGCCCTCAGCCTAAAGGTGTCACCTGGGAAGAGGACAGGCCGGTATTGAATAGGGACCATGAATTTTTTTCTCTAGCCTATCCATGTTTGCCTTTCAACCATGGAAATATCAGAAAAGTCTGAATTTCTGACTTCTCTCCATGACCTGGACACTTGCATCCCTGCAAGAGCATTAGTCTGGAGCTAGAAGTCACTTCCTACAGACAGGGTCCGTGCCCGTCGGCTTCACGGCTCCGTGAGCAAGCCTGTCCACCTGTGGACATGTGGGTTTCCAGTTTCTGGCCAACAATAGTAAAAACATATCTCTGTTTTTGATTTCACTTACTTAGGAGTTGGATGGGCATTTTTTTTTTTACAATTGAGTGGGAGTTAAAAGTGGATTTTGATAGGGTTGTTTGTTTCAAGTCATTACAGAGAGAGACAATCGTCCAACGTTAGAATAGGAGAAATCTGAGCAGTGACTTAGCAGGCCCTTCATTCTGCAGCTGGCGAGCGTAGCGGCTTGCTCAGAGGTGACAGTTCGCATCATGGCAAGGACAGAGCTGAGGGCGCCTGGTCCTCTCAAACCTTGGACTCTTCAGCATCTAACCTACGCTGACACGTTGGCTCTAAAGTGAACGGAAGCAGTTGGCAGTTGTGTCTGGATGGGGAGAAAGAGACGCCGGAAATGAAGGCCAAACCTGTAGCTCGTCCGCTCGCTTGTAAAGTGAGAATGTGCAGCGTGCAGATTCTGAAGGGACTGTACGTTTACTTGTGGCAATTGCGCTGTGAACACGGCCTTTTAAAAAATTACCTGCTCGTTTCTGCCTGTGGAGAGAAGGAAATTGCCCCCTCCCCCACCCACCATCTACCTTTGGACCACGTTGGGGTTTTTTCCCAGCTCGCTTGGCTTCTCAGCCAAGTGAACGGCCCTTGGTGTGCGGGGTGTGAGATGTGCCAGGCGCAGTGCCGGCCAGTTACTGGTCACCCACGCTGCACTCATCATCCCGAGTACGGGGAATTAAATAATGGCGAATGTGTATATTCACACGAAAGGGAGACGCGTCGTGTGCACACGGCTCCCGGCGGCCGTGCGCTGCCTCTGGGGAGCTGTGCGCTCACTTGAACTCACGTTTATTAACGCGGCAGGTGAGGGCGGGCAGCCTGAGCATGAGGGCCCCGCCAGCAAGGTTAATGCTCCGACAGGTGTGAGGCGCGAATAGTCCCATCAGGTCATCAGCTGAAGGATTTTTGGAAAATACACCTCGGCCTGGTGACGTCATCGCCTCTGCAGATGTTTGTAGCCCCCCTGGGAATGCCTGCAGCCATCATCAGAGCCCAGGCCCCCGAGCTCCGCACTCCTGTGGCCCAGCCAGGACCTAGGGTTAAACACCCAGAACCATTAAACTAAGCAGCAGGGTCAAGGGCAGGTCATGAACTTGCTGAGTTCCAGGGTGTCTCCCGAGCACTGGGGACTCAGTGGTCCGCCATCGAGACCAGAAGTGAGCAGAAAGTTCCAGAGCCTGCGGACACAAGCAGGTACCGGTGGCGTGTGAAACTTCATTTCTCGATTGCCTTTAAAACACCGCATCTCTGACTCTGAAGCTCCGCCCGGCCTTTGCCAGGTTGACAGACAGACAGAGACAGATAGACAGAGACAGAGACAGAGAGACAGAGAGAGACAGAGAGAGAGAGACAGAGAGAGAGAGAGAGAGTTCTTTCTTCCAGAGACGGGGGCAGTGTCT
>NW_006434366.1:4310358-4317140 GCF_000325575.1 Pteropus alecto | reverse complement strand
CCGTCCCTGTGTCCCTGTCCGGTGCACGGCCTGGGCACCCTGACGGCGTGGCCCCTTCCCCGCCTCCAGCCGTATGCGCAGGTCCTTCCCGGGTCACCGTTTCGTGGGCATCTCTAGGAAGAGCCAGGCGTGCCCTGAGGGGTGTGTGAGTGTGTGTGGCTGTTATGCCCAAGAGCTAAGGTTAAGTGACATGTCTTCTCACTGCTCTGTTTCTCTCGTCCATGGGGAAGCCGAACCCCTAAACTTAGACAAGCAGTCACGCCGGCCTGCGACGTTCAGGCCAGCTAGTGAGGCCCCCTTTTTTCTTGGAGCCTCCAGTTTCTTGGGTGAGCCTTTGGAGTGGTAAGGTTTCCCCAGAAACGTTTCTGTCCTATCTGCACGTAGTGTCATGGCCTCCAGCTGTGAGCACTTCCCTACAGCCACCATTTCCGTGACATTTGAGACGAGTGACGAGAAGCCAGGTTGTGCCAGTTTGGCGGTCGTCTCTCTGGCGGGCCACGGAGGGCCTTCGGAGTCACCCCGATGCCGACCCCCGGACCCGTGGTGGCTCGCGGGCGGCCTTTCCCGCTCCCGATTGCACGAGTCGGGTAATGAGGCCACCGCCCAGTTCGGGCAAATAACACGAGTTATTTGCATCCACGAGGGTCGTAGACGTCGCGCCGGCCAGACCGCACAGCGTGCTCTGCGTGCGGGAAAAGCTGCCGTCTGTCGGTGACAATAAATCCAGCTGCAACTCTCCCCAGAGCCGGAGTCGGCAGACTGTGGCCTGGGGACAGACCCTGGCAGTCGCCTGTTTTCGTACATACAGTCCACGGGCTCAGAACGGTTTCACCGTTTTAAATATATACATATATATATATATTTTTTTTAATGAAGGATATTAATATTTCATAGCGCATGGAAAGTACATGAAATTCAGGTTTCAGGGTCCCCAAGTAAAACTCGGTTGGAACTCAGCCACAGTCATCCTGTCCGTGTCACCCGTGACTGCTTTCACGCGGAGCGGCAGAGATGTGACAAAGACCCTCGTCTCGCAAAACTGAAACGATCTGCTGCCAGGTCCCGGACAGACGACGCGTGTCTCTCCTGCCCCAGGGAGCTCTGGGTTGGGGACAGGCAGCCGAGCCCTGTGACCCCGGGTATGGGTCTTGCATGTGACATCAGTGTGCATTGTTCACGCATGCCACGGCTTCGGAGGTAAGGCGTGTCCATTTCCGCCCACGGTGACCCCGCCCCATGACGGTGTCTCGGTTTCAGCTCTTAGGGACAGTGCGTGCCTGTCCCTTTGCGGCACTCCCCAAGAGCATCCCCTGACAGGCCCCGTCGGCCGTATTTTACATCACGGTGCCCATGATAAGCCCTCGAAGTTTATTGAAAAATCTGCAGATGTTGGCTGAGGCGGTGGTCATGGTGGAGAAGGAGGAGGGGGAGATTCGGCTTTGCTCCGAGGCGGGACGAGGACGCAGGGACTGCTGTGTCCACAGGGCGGAGCACCCCGCGACCCCAGCCCCAGGCTGGGTGAAATCCTGGCAGGACTTTCCTCGAGGGCCTGAGGAAGAGGAACTCGCTGGAAATGGCAGGAGCTGTTCATTGCGAAGTCTGGCGTTCTGAGGATATTTCATCAGGCTGTTTACCTGTAGCCTTCGCCCCAGGGGAATCCATGAGTTAGTGTCATCACCATCCAGATGACACATTAAAACACTTGTATTTTGGCAAACAGAGTGTGTGTTTGGTGGACTTTCTCGGTGCGCGTTAAAGCAGGCAACTGTCTAGTTTCTGCCTACACCCGCACTGCTCCCGTCCCAAACATACTCGTGCCCTTCCGAAGCCCCTCGCTGTGCCAGTCAGCACAGTAGACCGGTGGGCGCCTGTCTGCTGCAGACGAGGACATTCGTGTCCCACTCTGCCGTGCCCGGTGTGATGAGTGGACATCCGGCTCCCCAGCCCTTGTCAGGTGGCAGAAAGCAGCCCCGTCGATCATCAGGCAGTGTGGCCTCGGGAACAGCTCAGACCCTCGGAGCCGAGCAGACGGTCGGCCGGGGAGAAGTACTGGGTCTCTCGCTAGGCAGCTGGCGGTCCTACCTGCTCGCGCGCAAACATTTCAAGGTTCTGACTAAGTGTCTCCGCAAACAGCAGGAGGAGGAGTTGGCAAGAAGTTTCGCCTCTACGAGCGTTGGATGTTCCCCTCTCAAAAAGGCGGTGAAGATCTGCAGCGCACCCCGTCCTGCGCCCCACCTTCCCGCACCCCCCTTCCTGCGCCCCACCTTCCCGCACCCCCCTTCCTGCGCCCCACCTTCCCGCAGCCCCCTTCCTGCGCCCCACCCCACCGCCGCTGGCAGCCGAGCAATGTCCCTTTTCCTGGCAGCGTCGTCCCCGGGGTGGGGTCCCCCGGGTGGGGTGCAGTGAGGAGTCAGGCCCCGAGGACCTGGGCTGCAGGGCGGGGACGTTGTCCCTTCGTTTGTTCTGGGGTCGCACGGCCCTTTCCTCCTGTTCCTTTGGCCGATCTTGATGTGCCGGCAGCTGGAGTCGGTTTTCCTCTCCGGCCTCTCGCTGTCCCTGTCCTCGTCTGAAACGTCCGGCAACCGTAGGTTCCCAGGAGCTTGCTTTCTTAATGCTCTTCAGAAAAGATTTCTTGTCACACACACGCTGACATACGCAAATACAATTTCATTTAATCTCGTGATGACTGTCAAGAAAGGGAAATAGTCTTACAGAAAAATTCTGAATTAAAATGTGTAAAAACCGTAAGTCAGAAGACATTTTACTTCCTTGCCTTGCTTTTTTTTTTTTTTTTTTTTTTTTGCCATAATTAGAGTATTCTTTAAAGAAGTACGGTGGTCTCAAAAGACTAATTAAAAATCTGTCCATCATCTTTTTAGGAAATTTTTCAAACAGACATTAAATTTGAAATAATGTCACAATGAACACCAGTATAAACAATAGCTAGGTTGTACCTTTAACATTTTACCATGTCTGTCTGTCTGTCTATCACCATCTATCTATCCTCTCGTTCATCCATTAGTTCATCTTTTTTTTAATTGTACTTTAAAATAAACTATAGATATCCATACAGTTTTCCTTAAATACTTAGCCTGCATATCATTAATTAGTGTTAAATATTCGTCATTTTCCTTTCAACTAAAATTTGTATAGAAGGAAACTCCAGATCTTAGGTGATCTCTTCTTCAGATTTGACAAATGCATACACCTGTGTAAACCAAACCCCTATCAAGATATAGAACATTATTCCAGAAAGCTTCTTTCTGCCCTGCCAAGTCTGAGTTGAGTTTTAAATCAAATATCCGAAGATTGATTTTCTGAGATTATCTTTAAAAGTCTCCAGAGCCCAGGAGAAAACATCGGTAAGATACACAAATTAATCCAGGGGAGACTGGCCTGCAGGAGGAGCTTGCGAATGGCCTTGCCTTGATTTTCTGTTTTGAATGTTTTAGTGACACTAGGCAGAGCCTGCTTACCCAGGATGGGAATCACTGTCCTTGTCCTTAGGCTGACGATGCCAGTGGGCTGCCATCTTCGATCTCCGAGCCAGCAAGTGGGCATGTCCTAGTCACGTCGCACGTGTGCGGATTTCTGGCTCTGGTCTAGCATCCTTTAAAGCTAACGGACCCTTACATCTAAGTAGTCGGCGGCCTGCTGTGAACTCCGTGTCTGCCGCCACAGTTAGTCCGAGGGGAGGACCCTGAGCCCGCCCTCTGCATGCTCTGTGAAGACACGGAGGTCCCCAACAGGCCATGCCTTTCCCAGGACTGCACGTCTCAGCGGCGCCCCAGCTCGACTCGGAGGGCAGGCATCTTACTTACCCGTCTGCTTCTTTTAAAATAAAGTACTTTTGCTTATTTTTTTTTTCTTTTTTGCAAACCTTTGTTAGATGCAGGGAGATACAGATAAATAGGACACAGCCCATTCCCTCTAAAAGCACATGCACAGTGATGAAAGACCAAAATAGGACACTTCAGTTTCTACTATGTTTTAACAGTCACACGCGGGTGCGACGGGCGGGCCTGGGGGTGTCTGGTGATCCATCTGGGTTCTTGGAAAAGGACTTTGGAGAAGTCAGCTGCAGCCTAGAAAAATGAAAAACGTTAGCCAGGAGAAAAGAATGGTCAGAGAAACTGCTCCAAGAAGTAGCAGATGTGTTTTGAAACACTATCTGCTGTTCCGGGGATCTGGGGGTGAGGGAACACCCAGAGGAAGTGGCCCCATCTTCCCCAGAGCTCCAGGAAGCCACCCCAGGGAACCCTCTGCGCTGCGCAGCCCCGTCCCGTGCCCCACGGGCAGTCCTGCTGCTCCCGCCTCCAGCTTGCTGGTCCCCAGCTGGTCCAAAGGACACTCTTAAACCCCCTTCACTGTTCCCCATCGCCTCCGCCGACAGACGCCTTCTCCTCCTCCAGGTGCTTCTGCGTGCCTTTCACCAAGCACCTTCACAGCGTACCCCTGACCTAATTTTCCATTACCGACCCCGTCACTCACGCCTTGCACACACATTGTCCCCAACTCTGGACCTCTCCAGTTCTCACAGGTTCCTGCCGTTCAGCCTTCGCCCAGGCTTTTCCCCTGCTCGGAAATCTCTCTCCTTAACATCTGTATTTCAAAACGCCACCCATCTGTCAAGCCTTTCTCCCTCCCCTCATCAGCATCATCTTTTTCGGAAACTCACACCCCTCTTCGCCCCGCCGGCACCCCCTCCCGCAGTCCCATGCGGTCACGGCTCTGCTCCAGCTGGCCGAGGCGAGCACAGAGCTTGGCACAAAGTAGGAAATGACTAAGCGTTTGGGAAGTAGCATAGTGAACTCATGGCAGTGTGTTCTCCTCGTTCTAGAGTTTTCTGAAGGCGGGCCCAGTGTTCCGTACATGTCTGCATCCCCAGAAGTCACAAAGGGCAGTCAGAACCCGAACAGACACCCCAGCAGCATCCCGAGGGCTGTCGTGCGGAGCCGCAGTGTCGGCCCATTCTGCCCGAGGCTTCAGCAGGGACCTCTCAGAAACGTCCAGCTTGTGTCCACGCATTTCATCTTCTCCCTCACCACCCAAAATGGCTTCCGAGTGGACCGCTTGCTTTTTAGTTTGAAAGGGGAATCTCATAAATGCTGTAAAGGTCGGAAATACGGGAATGCACCGGCATGGTGAACGTTTAGTCTTGGAGAGGTCACGGATGTCACTTCTGTGTTCCGAGTGTCTGCTGACCTCCCGCTAAGCGCCAGGCACCGGGCCCCAGCTGGCGTGGTGTGTTTTCCAGTACGGGATCAGCTTCCAGCCGACCCCGGGGGAGGAGTCATTTCATTTTAACCCTTTGATTTGGGTATGAGGAATTGACTATGCAGCAAATCGAGACCCTCTGTCCATACATAGCCCCAGTTATTGCCAAGTTTCTCCCATGCTAAGCCTTCGAACGCCTCCCTCCAGCTCCATCCAGCCCCCCGTCCCCCTCGCAGCCCCCAGAACCCAGTAACCCACTCCCACGCATGGCGGCTTCTCCGGCGTTGAAGATTCCGATCACGCTCCCTTCCCCCTAAGCCTTATCTTCTTCGGGCCAAATGCGCAGAACTCGAAACGATTTTTCCATCGGAATTGGTTTCCACATCCTGTTTGCTCTTCCTTAAGCCTTTGTTGTCACTTCAGCAAACATCATCCCTGAGTTTATTCTGTGCGGGGCTTGTGATTGGCATCTGCCCGGGGACGTTGGGGCCAGGGAGACCTGTGGTTGAGATGAGCGGGCGTGACCCCAATGCCAATAGTCTGTGCACGGCAGGGCGGGGCTTCTGGTCAGGCTGTTTCAACGTGTTTCTGCCAATCATAGGCTGGGGTCGCTCAGGAGGGTGGCTCAGTCCGATCTGGGTTTTAGGGAAGGATTTTTCGGGGGAAGAACACCAGAGCTGAATCTGCAGTGACGGGGAACCGTTAGCCAGGAGAAGAGGGACAGGAAGCGGGACGGCAGGTGTCACGGCGTCGTGGTGGGACGTCAGTGTGGCGGGGAACGGGGCTCGCGAGGCGGTGCACGCGTGTGCGTGGATGTGGATATGTTCTGATTTTTTAATTCTTATATCTCGCCACAGTTCTCTTCTCGGAAATTAGAATTCTTTGTGGCCCAGGACTTCAGCTAACGGATTAGCTTTACCAGGGGCCATAGAGAATCAGCCCCGATGGCCAGGATGGCCCGGGCAGTGGCAGACGATACTTCCCGCAGAGCAGGGTCTGGGGCAGACGCAGGGGACCGGGCGTCGCTGCTCCCAGGACGCTGGCCTGGGCCTGCCGTGCTGGGACGTTTCGTTTCCTCCCTCACCCGAATCCGGTGACGTGTTTGGTTCTTACTATACCGTTGGTGTTAGGGGGCGAGGTTCTCATCTGTCACAGTAGTGTCCTGTCCCATGGGGTGTTTGCATTCCAGAAACCAAACTTCACTTGGTGATTTTGGTGTAAGATAGCCATTTAGGCGAGTCATTGCTGCGAGCAGGCCGGGCAATACGGTATAATCTACGTGGGTATTTAGGAGGGGAGATTTGTTGGTTTAAAGAAAAGTTTCTGTCCACTCGATTTTATGTATCGCTCGCTCAGAGCCCACTGTGCACCAGCGACAAGTGATGTTCGAGTTTCTGCGTCGAAGCCTCTGTTAAGAAGAGAGCTGGAAAATCTAGAACTCACAGTGAGAATTACTGCAGGAGCTACGACAAGCTATGAAGGAATGGCCTTTTCCGTAACTCAATGGTTTATTTAAGGGGATAATGCATATACGCTCGTGGAAAGATGGCCTCCTGCGTCGAGCA
>NW_006434366.1:4305428-4310292 GCF_000325575.1 Pteropus alecto | reverse complement strand
TGGGGGGCGTCTGCGGCGTGGCCCCGGACCACGTGGGGGCGTCTGCGGCGTGGCTGCCCATGTCCAGTCCCTCGGCTTCCTCGGCTTCCATAACAGCACTCGAATCTCCCTGCAGAGACGACGCCTCTCCCTTCCCGGTCCCCAGCGTTCCTCCGCACACAACTTTCCACCTCAAACATGTAAAGAGCCCCAGGTCAGACCGCTCGAAGTCCATCCTCAAAGTCTCCCTGAATCCGCGTGGGAGGGGACGTGCCCCCTTATTACCAGGTTTCGGGCGATGGACAGTGAGCCCAGAGTTGCCAGAGACCATCACTGTGACCAGGAAGAGCCCGCCTACAAATCCCAAAGCAATACAGTAGAACGTAGGCTCTGCGTTTATGTCGGACAACAGATAGATCGTTTTCTCAAACCAGTGTGAGTTGGGTTCTCTGTCACTTGTGCTGGTCACGAGTCCCCTGAGGAACAGAACCAATGGGATGCATGTATGTACAGAGAGAAAGATACTTATTTTAAGGGATCGGTTTAAGCCTGTATGGGGACAGGCTACTTGGAGTTCTGCAGGGCAGGCCACCAGGCTGGACACCAGGGACTAGGGGATGTGGCAGTCTTGAGTTCAAAGGTCGTCTGGAGGGAGAATCCCTTTCTCTGAGCAACTGTCTTTTTCCTCACAAAGCCTTCGACTGATTAGATGAGGCCCACCTGCATTATAAAAGGTAATTTGCTTTCCCTGTTTTTAGAGTCTAGTCATTTAAGCGTTAATGACATCTAAATACTGTCTCACAGCGACATCTATCCAGATGATGTTTGGCCAAGTGACCAGTGTACCCTCCCCAAGTCAACACACACGATTAACCATCACACTCATAAATGAAACAGCCATGGGTAACCCAGACAGTGACTGGTGTCGACGCTCGGATGCAGCAGGAGTTGGCATCAGATGCAGACAGTCAGGAGAGGACGTCTCCAGGGGTTTAGAAAATCCATACTTTACTGCCGTGTGTTCGTAAAGTGGGGACGTCTTTCATGGCTTTGGGAGGATTGAATAAGCCAGTGTGTAAGGCCAGTACCTGGGCGGCACGTAACTGATGAATTTCCTCTCCCTCTGCCCTTCCTCTTGGTATAGCCGGGGCTCTGAGTAAGCCTGCTGCTGCACCTGAACTTGGAATTGCGTGAAGTACTTCATGTTGAGGGTCTTCGTTTTAGAGGTTAACTGGCTTCTTGCTGACCGAGCAGCTTTCCAGGAGGTTAGAAGTGACCACAGAGCAGTTGGCCCCTACTCATTTTACTTCCAGGAAGCTGCTCTCGGTGGCGAAGACGTTTTTAAACGCTGTGGTTGGACTGTGGTGTGCTTTGCCCATCAGATGTCTACATACATTTCCAAGACAGTAGAGCTGGAACATGGGTTTCAAATAATATTAACAGAAGTGAAGTTACTTGCTCATATTTATTGCTCTTGATATTTGAGCATTCTCAAACTATAAAAAGCACAAATGTGCCATTTTCGCACGTCGTAGGAGCCTGGACTTGTTAGCATATCTGACCAAAGTGTTTAAATTCCAACAGAGAGAATCCTTAAAGCTTGAGGGAATCTAATGATTACCTTTTCAAATCTCACCCAATCCAATCGCTCAGCCCTGAAACGCACTTTCTGGGTCACCCCTTCAGGTCCCCAAGGTCTAAAACTTTGGGGACCTTCGGAGCAGGCGTCCCCGCCACTGTCCGTTTGCAGGAGACGCCTCCGCGTGTTTCCACAGTGGCCTCCGCGCCTGACGCTCTGTCTCATGCACTTGGCCGTCATCACCCAGCTCCTCTCCGGACTGTCCCATGCCACTTCAGACCAGGCCCGTGCTCCGATGGCGAGGCACAACGTCCGGACGGAATGCTACCTGACATTTCCAGGTGCGACGCACTCGAACTCCTAAGAATCAGGCGTGAGCTGAGAATGCATTTACACCTGACTGAGCCTTTCTGGCTGATTTCGGTATTTATGTGGAACTTATTCGGAGAATAAGTCGACTGCCCCAAGAACCAGCCCCCTGCTCGCTCCAAAGTGGGGAGGAGGTTGGGGCAGCATCCACATGGCTAGTGCGGTGCGCGTCGGGGGCGTCTCAGGCGCTCATATTTCTGGGCTTGGGCCCGTGTGGTTGGCAGCCAGCCACGTGTGGATTCTGTGATTTCAGCAGTGTGGCTTCTTAGGTCAGATTGGATACTGAATCCCGTTTGTTGCCTAAAGATGTTCATCATCCTGTGGCTTGGCCTCCGGGGCCCGATTCTTCCACAGTAATACGTGATTCTTGGCATTGTACACGTCGTTGGGGTCACACAGCTGAATCTCTGCACAAATTCAGAGCACCCCGCGGGAAGAAGCAGATGATGCCTCCTGTCCTCATGCTGACCAGGCGGGTGGCATGGCAAGCCACTTCTGCCGCCCGGTGTCTCTGAGTGTGAGCCTGGCCTTCCGCACCGCCCCCTCCACCACTAGCCACTGCTCCTTCATGAAGCGTGCCACTGAGCCATGGACAGATGCCACACGACAAGTATCAGTGGTGACTTAAGCAGGTGCCATGCACGAATTGGACAGTCAGTGTCCGTGGAAAGTCAATGCATCGCAGTTATAAAGCCCTTATGTGATTATTTACTAAGATAAAGTTATAGACGAAAGACCTCTGTAAAATCATAATGCCCAGTTCTCATCCCAGAGATAATGAAACCGAGGCCCAGGAGGGTCGAGTCCCTTACTCGAGGTTACATAAGGGCAGAGCTGGGGTGCGAGTCCAGGTCCTTCTGAGTCACAGTGTCGCCCTCATCATGGGGACTGACGTGTGAATGCGTGATCTCAGATGCACAATCCAGACCTTTCCATCATTGCCAGCAATGCAGAGTAGTCGACTCAAGAGGCTCTGGGGCCTCTTCCGGGCTTCATCCTCCTCTCTTTGTGTAATCTTGGAAGGAGGGGGTCTTCCTAGATTGCTGGAAATTAGCCTGTCATGTGATTCGCTAAGATAGAGTTAAATTTCCTCCACAGCAAAACAAAATAAAACAGGGAGAAAGAATTTTATCATGTACATGGATCAATTCCAAGAGTTTGCTTCAGTTTCGTTATTAATTTTCCCTGCGGTGTGGATATTCAATTAATCGTCAGGGCGTCTAGTATCTGCGTGTGGTCGGAGTGGTTCTCGCCCGAATGAGGTCGTCCGCTGTGGTCTTGATTCTTTCTGGCTTGTCGTTTGTCCCCTCGGTTTTGCGTTTTGCCCGCATTCTGTGCACCGTGCCCGAAGCAGCTGGAGTCTGGGGTCAGGGGGCATCGACTATAGGCTTAAAGAGCATTTCACGGCGGCATCGTCTCCGCTGAGCCAGCGGGTCGATGAGGCACTGTCGTGAGCTCCTGTGCCCACCTCGTTCTCTATCGAATGGACCCGCTGAGGACTGAGTCTGTTCGATGCTCACTCTCCAACCCCACGGAGCACGCGCAGAACTCGTCACCTTCCCCGGGCCCTCCTCGCGGTGACTCGGCGTCCGCACAGCGGGCAGAGGCAGGAAGAACCTGCTCTGGGAAGTCTCCGTGTCGTTCTTCGAGTAGGGGCTGTTCTCCGCCCGGATCCGGATGCTGGCAGTGAGTGAGAGTGGTGTGTACATGTGCGTGGGAGCGGGTCTGTGCATGTGTATATGAATGGGCGTGTGCATGTGTGTGGCAGAGAGTGTACGTGTGTGTGAGGGTACGTGTGTGTGTAACTGGGTATGTGTGTGTGAGTGGGTGTGTGCATATTTGTCAGTGGCTGCACGTGTGTGTATATGAATGGGTGTGTGCATGTATGTGGGAGAGTGCACATGTGTGTGTGAGTGGGTGTGTGTGTGTGTGAGAGCGGGTGTGTGCATATATGTGAACAGATTGTGTGTGTTAGTGGGTATGTGTGTGTGTGATTGGGTATGTGTGTGAGTGTGCATGTATGTGAGCGGGTGCATGCATGTGTATATGAATGGTTGTGTGCATGTGTGTGGGAGAGTGCATATGTGTGTGTGAGAGGGTATGTACGTGTGTGAGTGGGTGTGTGCGTGTGTGAGCAGGCGTGTGTGCATGTGAGCGGGTATGTGTGTGTGTTCGAGCAGGTGTGTATGTGTGTGAGTGTGAGCGGTTGTGGGTGTGTGTGTGCGAGGTGTGTGCATGTGTGTGAGCAGGTGTGTCTGTGTGTGAATGTGTGTTGAGTGGGTGTGTACATGTGTGTGTGAGCGGTTTGTACATGTGCATGTAATCGGTTATGTGTGTGAGTGTGTGTGTGGGAGCGGGTGTGCGCATGTCTGCGAGCAAGTGTGTTCTGTGAGTGTGTGTGTGTGAGCATCTGCACGTCTGGAAGGAGAGTTAGGCTGGAAGGGTGTCCCCGGCACGAACCGACCGCGTTGGGCTGTTGGATGTCATCTGTGGGGAGAGCAGGGATTTATTCTGCAGTCTGCTCCCTGCGCGGCTCCACCCACCTGCCTCCCCAAGGGAAGCATGGTGCTGAAACAGATTTCAATGGCAAACACACTGTCTTGCCCAGAGTGGGCCTTCTCACGGTCCTTCTGGAACCTTCTGAGTTTTCGAGTGGAATGGGGGAGTCGCGATTGCAAACTGAGGCAGAGAGAAGGTTTGATTAGTTGTTTCAGAGCATCACGTCCTTTGTAGCGCTCACCACACCTATCACATGACTGTTTTCTTCACTAAACAAGGCTCCTTGAGGACAGGTATAGTTTCTTAGTCATATTTCCATCATCTGTGCCTAACATGGTACCTGGTACACAGCCAGGATGGAACGGATGATCGAATACGCAAATTGGAAGGGATATGGCACAGTGTAAGGGTACATATGTCTGTGCATCTCTGAGTGAA
>NW_006434366.1:4285955-4304244 GCF_000325575.1 Pteropus alecto | reverse complement strand
AGGCATGGATTTATTTCTGAGCTCTCTATTCTGTTCCATTGATCTGTGTGTCTGTTTTTATGCCAGCACCATGCTGTTTTGATTATTATAGCTTTGTAGTACAATTTGATATCAGGTAGTGTGATACTTCCAACTTTGTTCTTTCTCAAAATTGCCATGGCTATTTGGGCTCTTTTATAGTTCCATATAAATTTTAGGATTTTTTGTTCTCGTTCTGTGAAAAATACCAATGATATTTTGATAGTGATTGCATTGAATCTGTAAATTGCTTGGGGTAGTATAGACATTTTACTGATGATAATTCTTCCTATCCATGAACACACTATATGTTAACTTTTTTTTAATTATTTTTTTAAATTAGTTTCAAGTATACGGTACATTGGTTAGACATCTATATAGTTAGTAAAATGATCCCCCCAATTGCTCCCTCCCCTGACCCTCCACCTAGCCAAGGTATTAATGCTAATTGCATTGCCTGTGCTGTGCTCCCCATCCCCCCACCATAGTCAGCTACTCATTTGTACTTATTTAACTCTTCACCCCATTCTCTCAGCCTCCCAGCCCCCTCCCCTCTGTCCATCACCAAATTGCCCACTCTATTTGTGAGTCTGGTTTGGATTAGTTTGTTCTTTTTATTCCTTAAATTCCACATATAAGTGAAATCATATAGTGTTCTTCTTTCTCTTTCTCTTAAATAACTTCTAGGTTCATCACAGCAATATCTTTTTCTATCTCCTTCCTTTTCATATGTAGGGGTCTTGTTTTCTTGGTAATAGGAGAATTTTTAAGTGTAAATCCCGTTATGGGTGGATGGCTTCCTGCCTTGCGGGAATGTGAGTCCTAAAGCCTGTTCCTCCTCCCATCTTCAGGATGAAATGTGGCATCTTTCTTTTAGACGCCCCACAGACCCCGGCCCCCCACCTGCTGAATCTGCTTTGCTTAGACCGCAGAGGGTGTGTTTTACACCGATCATCACATGTGCAGCTCAACATTTGAAGACATCCCAGCAAAAACGTGTATTGCATTTTCAACAAACCTCATCTTATTGCTAGAGAAGACCATCCCCTTTAGAATATGGGGTGTATTTACAGGTGGTGTTTGGCTGTGGTTTTTGTCTTGGAAGTGACCTGGATTTAGAGTATGGAGTGATTCTCAACCAGGGGCATGTCGTGGATTCATCTGGGGACTTTGGAGAGTACTGATTATGACTTAGCTCGTTAAGTGCAGCCTGCCCACCAGGGATGTTCAGAGCTCTCTGTGGTGATTATCACATACCACCTGTTGCGGGGGGTGGGAGAGTACAGAGCTGCAGAGGCCGGACTGGAAATGACAGCGAGTAAGTGTAGTTAGCCTCAGGCCAGAAATGCGAGATTTCCAGATCCGTTCTCTTTCCAACTCTATAAAATGGATAATTGCACATATTAAAAGGTGTTTTCAGTAACTAAATAGTTGGAATTTCACAGTTCATGTTTCTCTGATGATCACTTGTTGCCGATTGCCTTTGTTGACGTAGATAATCATCATTTGTGGATATACCCTCACCGTTCCTCAGGGAAAGTCACTGATAAAAATTAAATTGCCAGCACGAGCTTTATTTGGCCCACGTTGTAACTAGAACCACGGTTAGTTGACACACTGTCTAGTAAAAATCTCTCGCGTTCCACTGCATCACAATCATAGTTTCCATATGAAGGGTTTGAGTTTCCAGTCGTGCAATGCACGAGAGTGATTTGGGTTTTGTGACTTTCATTGCTAGTTGTCCAGACCTCAGAAGACTCCAAACGATACCGTTTTTAAAGGCACCCATCTTGTACGGCGCGTGTGTAAAGCGGTGTACAGATTGTCTCTCTTGGCCAGACACAAGAAGTAATTGGAAAGGAAAAAGAAAGCTCAGTCAGGAATAATTTTAATTGTACATTGTTGTGGCAATTTTATTCTGGCTTTTGTTGTATCTTAATGGTGACAGCTGCACCCAGAATTTCTTGTTTCCGTAACGACTACAATTTCCTTTTCTCGAAAGCTGTGTGGTTGTAACCTGCTCTTTTGTTTTCCTGCTTTGCCTAAGGAAATTAATTTCGTGTGTGTGCGTTAGTAGAAGGATAAAAGACGGATGTTAAAAGGTGTCAATTGCATTCATTTTCTAATATGAGAAAGAGTTCAATCTCATGGTCTTTCACTAATTTTAGATATGATTTTATTTCTCCGGCCACCCGTGGGTTTGTCATAAATTAATTAATTGCTTCATTTCTTTTATCTAATTGAGGCCATTTCTGCCTCTGATGAGTAATTTCATAAAGTTTGTTACAAAGGAAAATGCTTTTGTGAGTGACCGTTTTTGCAAAGAAAACACACAGAATGGCTCTGTCTTGCCCTTCACTTGTGGGAGGCATGTTCTCTCCAAGGCCAGTCTCTCGCTTTGTCCACCGCCAGCAGGTAAATGTACCTGACCCCAAGCTTCCAAGCAGGGACGTAGCCTTACCTAGCAGGTACCGGGTGCGTTAAGTCGACAAAGCGCCAGGGTCCGAAACCAGTGGGCCTGCGAACTGGACTCAAGCGAGGGCCTTGCGGCGCAGAGATCTGAGATTGCTGAATAAACTCTGTGAAGCACAGGCCTTCAGAGTCATCGTGGGTTTCGGGTGATTTTCTCAGCCAAAGTAGCTATCACACATCACGTGAGGTCACAAATAAAGGTGACCACAGGGGCCAGGTGAGGAGAGAAGTATTGGAAGCGGAGCAGGTAGGTAGGAGCAGATGGTGGTGACAGGCTTCGCGGGACCTTGGCGAAGGCAGTCGGCATCCGCTGGGTTGCAGCCAGCTGCTGCCTCACAGGGATACTGGCCCCGTGTGTTCATGACTTCCACGCTTCTCAGAGGCGGTGCGGATCTGGATGTTTGTTTTAAACGGTGGAAACTGATCTCGCGGGGATTGGAACAGCTTGCGGGCAGCACAGGTGGCATCGTTGGCTCGGCTTGAGCACAGGGCTGGAGGCTTCACATGTGCAGGTTCCCTTAACTTTTTCTGTGGAAAGGAGAAAGGAGCACGCGCCTCCGCGCTGGAGGAAGTCTAGGATGTGGGCGAGGCCCCTGGAGCGCAGGGAGAGGGGCCTCGTTGGCTCGGCTCTCCGGGCCAGAAAGGGCCCCCCACGGGGTCAGCCTGACAAGGAAGGTCAGCATCGCTGCTCTCAGAGCTGGGACCTGGTCCAGTCACCCACCCGCTGAGCGACAGAACCGGAGCAGGCGACGATCGGGGTGCAGTCATGAAGCTGGCAGGAACCTCCGAGAGAAGGGCAATTTCAGCTGGGTCTATCATAGGGCTTCCAAGACCACTAAGGATAATAATTTTTTTTGACATGCCCAAATCCTTTCGTTACTCAGTGACAGCACCTGTCTCCCTGCAGCATTTGGTAGGAATATCTTCAAGCCTGTGAGCGCTCACCCCGTCATTTTCAGTGCTGCGGTCACTGTCCTCACGCTCAGCGGTGCCCTTGGCGGCGGAGTGCGTGGGCCGGCTTCGCGCTGCACCCGCTCCGGGCGTGCACGGGGCCGCTCGGCCGTGGGAAGTGCGGCCCGCGCACGGCTGCGACAGTAGGACGCGTGCCATCCGCTGCGCAAGAGCGCGGTGAGAAACTGTGCGTGCGCCGTGGTCACAAGCACAGTGACAAAACATCGGGAGCAAATACAGCAAGCATGGCTGCGAGGGAGGCAGCGTGCCGTGGCGTCACATGCGCGTGTGCTCTCTGTAACAGGCCGCCAGGATGCGTCACGCGGACGGTGCGTCACGTGGACGGTGCGTCACGTGGACTGGTGCATCACGTGGACGGGTGCGTCACGTGCGCATGTGCTCTCCGTAACAGGCCGCCGGGATGCGTCACGTGGACGGAGCGTCACGTGGACGATGCGTCACGTGGACGGTGCGTCACTTGGGCGGACTCGGAGCGCGGTAGCTCGGCGCTTGGCTGGAGGGGGCTCAGCTCTGTCGGGGCCTCGTCTGCGACGCAGGCCGGCTGACAGGCCCTGAGATGCCCGCGGAAAGGAGGGACCGTGACACAGGGGCAGCGAGGCCGGGCTGGGACTGCGCCAGGCCGGGGCTGTGTCCTGAGCCTTGTCGCCCAGGCAGAGCACCCCAGGAGAGTCTCGGGTGTATCGTCTGCGGAAGCCCAGAGCTGGCGGTACCTCCGTCCTGGCGGACACGGTGCCTGTGATGCCACGAGCCCGTCCTGGGGACGCTGAGTGTCGGCCGCATCCCTGCCGTCACGGGTGTCACCCGCCCGCACGGAGCCCGTAACGATCACAGCGCCGCACACGAGTGACACCGAGTAGCGACCTCTCATGATGGAGATACGCTGGGCAGGGTGCCATTTTCTCAATTGCACGACAATCTTTTTTTTAAAAAGTGTTATTGATTATGTTGTTATTAAAAAATAAAGAAAATACGATAATATTGCGTATAATTATATAGCGTTATTTAATATAGTACTGTAGTAACAATTTATCAAGAAAGCGAGGCTCAGAGAGTTTCAGTAATCGCCCCAACAACTTGTAGCTGGGGATAGAGGGACTGGGACTTAAACCAGGACGTTTCTGATTCCAAAACCGTGTTGCCTCCCTAAGAGGTGACATGACTACCTGGCCCGTGAGGGGCCAGGTGGGGCCGTGCTGAGGCTGCAAACATTTTCTCACCAGTCGGACGAACAGGGAATTGACTGCTGTGCCCAAAGGAGCCCACGTGTTGCAGAGGTGGCATCTTGTCACCTGCAGCTGTGGCGTCGGGCCCCGCGCCAGAGCCATGGGCCCCGAAATCCAGAGACAAAGCCAGATGACACGAGTTTCGGCCCCAAAGACACAGCTGGGGCCCAAAAACTGGTGGGAGAGCAGGCGACAGTGATTACAGACGTCCATGCTGAGTGACTGTTGGGGTCACTTGCTGACCCCAGGGGTGACAGTTCAAAAATGCTCCTCAGGGGTGACAGTTCAAAATGGTGCCTCAGCAAAGTCCCAAGATGCAGGGTGGAACTTTGGGGTCATTTACGAAGGTCAAAATCGCAATGTTCATCCTTCGACATGAAGATTCTGTTGTGAGTGAGATCCAGACAATGATAATGTACTCGAATCAATAAAATCATCGTTGGGGGCTGACCCCAAATCAGAACAGTCACCTGAACGTCAACATGCTACGCATGTAAATTATTTCCTCCCTCCCGCTCTCGAGCTGCCCCGGGTCCTGCGTCTACACCCCAGCGACAGAACTAGCCTTCTGTGTGGATGTAGAGGAAGGCAGAGATCTAATTGCAGAAATAAGACTCTGAGCCTACCTGTTAATTTTCTATTCTTCACCAATGATAAATGGTTTAGTCGTGAAGAACACGACTATAGTTCTGAGCAATTTTCATCTGCTCAATTTGTGACTGGTCAATTAGACAAAATTAGTACCACACAGTAAGACAGCGTAAACAACGTAATTACGTGGCCCCTTGCAGAGGAGACATGACTATTACATTACACAATTGTGACCTTGGAATGAAAGGAATGGTTGCAATCAGAATGAGATTCATCTGCATGTTTGTTAGGTCTTCCCCCAGGCATCAGATTTCGTGGCAGTTTTGCTTAGACAGCCATGGTTCTGCTACACACAATTGAAATTGAGATAATCAGTGAGTTAGACCCCTGTTTGCAGCTAACTGTCAATGTCTAGTCTGCTGCCTATTCTGAGTTTTGTGCAGTACTTTATACATGTCGTTTGCCAAACCTACGCATTGCAATGAAGAAGGTCGATCGATGTTTTTCTCACCCATGGACATATATCCTATGAATTTATTCTTAAACTAGTTCAGAGGTAACCTTGAAATTAAGGAAACTAGACGACATATTTTTCTCATCTGCGAATTTATTTTATTTAACTGGAATTTAGTAGGATGGTGAAAGTGAGGTTGGTGTGTGGAGAGAGACCGAGCTGTTCTTGTTGAATTGCGGTATAAACGTGTCTGGGGACCGAAAAGAATCATTTGGAAGCTTTTTCCTTATTGTCTTAGCTTCAGGACTGTGAAATAGCACTGGATTCCTTAAGTGTGTGTAGAATCAGTGAATCCAGCTCTGATTCTTCAGTCGTACTTGGACGCTTTCTACTCTGCTAAATGACCAAGTTTGACCTTTGATTTCCTCTAAGGTTAGTTTTAGACCTTCATTGTCCTACATATCATCTGTTTGCGTAGATTTGAGACAAATAATCTCTTTGGATTCTTTTAATTTCCTGTGTTTGTGGCTGCTTTTCTTATTTTGTGTTTTTGGACTTTTATTCCTTTTTTGTGTAAGATTGTTTAACCATTTAACCATTATTTTGTTTTCTAATTGATTTTTTTCTTTTATCTTTACTTTCTCTCCTCTAAGAATTGCTTTTATGGGATTATATAGGTTTTATGTGATGCTTTTACTATGTTATTCTGAAAATATTCTGCGGGTTTCATTGTCATTTTCTCGTCAATTTTGATTGATTTTAATTTCCAAGGTTTTTTTTTTTTTTAGTTTGTAATTAGTCTATTCTTTTGTTTGGAAATTTATTTAACATGTGTACCTAATATGGTCAATTGTAACTGTTTTGTGAGCACATGAAAAAAATTTTATTTCTCCATCTGTTGGACATATTGTCATATATAGATTATCTATATCAAGTAGATATTGCTTAGAATTATATTATTTAGAGATACTGCACGCTTAATTTTTTTTCTCATCTGAACTGTCACGGCGTGAAAGAGAAATCAATGGGCCCTAGTATTAATGTGTTTCAGCATATTTTTATACATATTAATAACTATTTCCTCTTCTTTATGGATTGGACCCTTTTTCATGATAAAGATTTCTCCTTTGTTTCATTTACTTTTGCCTTGTCTAATGCTAATATGGTAACCCCTGATTTCTTTATATTTGCATTCTAGAGTATATATTTGTCCATCTTTTATTTTTAATAAGCTATGACATTTTTACTTAGGGATTAATTGGGTTTTGCTTTGTGATTCAAACTGGAAATATCTGTCTTTTAATAGTTTTTTTACATCATTAATATAAAATAATTGCCTGGTTTTATTTTGATATAGGTAGCCATTTTTATTATTTCAAAAATATTTCTACATGTGGTTTTGATTTTTTTGGTAGGCGTATTTTTTTTGATAATTTAGAAACTTGATTTTGGTTCTGGTAGTTATCTTTATGATGATAGTGCTATGTCCTATAATTAATCCTTTATCCTGAAGGTGGTGTTTTTTTGCCTCGTAGTGTGAGCAGCGGTGGAATTGTTATCTTCCTGCTTCTTGATTCATTCCCACTATCCCCTCTGGGGTCTCGTTGTAATATGTCGTGTAATGTTATATTGTGGTTTTCTTTATACCCTTTAATGTTTACATCTTATTAGTTTTAAATGATATCTCTTGAACGTAACAAATGAAGAAATCCATGCACTTACACTACCTCCCACGTTTTTCCCTATATCTTGCCAAATTTGGTAGTCATAGAATTTGGATCGTCAGGTTTGTGGCATTTCATTCTAGCCCTGTTGAAATATTTTCACAATATATCTGTCACTGGCAGCTCTTATGTTTTCTTCAAGAGAGGCTTATGGGAAATAGATTCTCTAAGTCATGTGTGTTTTATTCAAATGACAGTTTATTTGGGTATAAAATTCTGTGATCACACTTTTCTTCTATAAAGTATACGTTGCTCCAGTGTCTAGCGTCAGACGTTGCTTTACAGGAATTTGAGGCGGCTCTCTATTTTGTTCTCTTTCTAAACCATTTGCTCGAATGCTTAAAGGGTCTTTCCTCTTCATTTATGTAATCTAGTGAGTATGCTTGGTTACCTTTCCGTGTTTACTTTGGGGGCCAGTTGTTTCTGAGAAGTGAAATGCTTCTTCAACCTTTTTATTTATTTATATTCTTTTATTTTAGTGAAGTTTTTTCTTAAGTATCTTTTTATCTTACTTATGTCCATGGTATAATTCTCTTCCGTAAGGATACCAACTGAGCGCATATTGAAAGTGTGGTACTCCAGCAACTATAAATCTCATTATTTTCATACTAGGGCTTTACAGTTCTTAATTTATTTCGATTTCATTTTCTCATCTATTCAATTCTATCTTCTCTGTCTATGATTTATTACTTATATTCTTAACGAGATTTTTTCTCCATTGTAGTTTTTAATTTGCTTTTTTATGTCTACATCGATTTTAATTTACTCTGCTTCTTTGTTCTTTGCCAGCTTATATTCATCTTCTGGTGTCACACCATTATTTCCCTGAGCTCTTGTATCTCTGCACTCAGTTTATGTTTTACGAGGCTATTGTTTTATTAATACATTTAATACATGATGTTATATTAGGTCACATTTCATGGCTTACTTTTGACACATATTCTTTTTTCTGTCACTTACTTGCTCTTCCATTTCTTCTTCTTTTTTGTTCTGGTTCAGTCGATATATCCTGTGTTGTTTTCTTCTTCATTATTACATATTTTTGAATGGGGTGAGTTCTTTCTGGACCCTCATTACTATAAAAAGCCAGTACTGTATTTCAGGTTAGCAAGGGATCCCCTTTTGATTCAAGGTTTTATTTGTAAGTCATGGGTTTTTTTAGGCTTTTGTTCTCTCCAGCCAACAGAGACCAAGAGCTATAGAGATACAGCACAAAGTCATCCTTTTGCTGAAACGTAACTTTGGCATCTATATGCTTATGTATACGTATATATAGTTTTCTGTATGCGTTCATCTTTATTCTTACCTTACCTGTTTCTTGAGATTTTCTAAAAGCCAATTTCAGAGAATCCTTAGTATCAGTTTGCAAAACAACTCTGTCTGTTTCAGACATGTCGTTATTGGTCGGACCGCGGGCTTCCGAGAACCTGACTCTTGCTGTGTTTAAGATCATCAGGTTCTTCCAGGATCTTTAGGAACTCTTCTTTGACTTTAACAGCATTTGGCAGCTTTCTGCATAGATTATGTTCCTTAGATTTCCAGAGATTCTCCTGTTTTTGTCTACGATAGAGCTTGCATTTCCTTTTAACATTCAGTCTGTTACTTTGTGGTGATTTCCAACGAGGGAAGAATGAAGCTTTACTGTTACACAACCAGCTTAAAACTGGATATTTCTGAAAATGTTCTAAAGGAGGCAGTTACTGAAAAGCAACATAATAAAGGAAAAGAAATTGTGCAAATACATGCATACAGGAGTAAATTATGTATACAAGAGAAACTAAAACTACGTGAGAACATAGAATTTATTTTATGTTATAAATTCTTATAATTTAGAAATTTCTTCACCGTACCATTATAGGTTGGGACAGTGTAGAGTACGGTTGAACATGGATTTTTAATTTCAGACAACCTTGAAGTCTTACGTTGCTACTTTAGCAAATTAATTGTCTTAGCTTCTACATAAAAAGGAAATACCGGCAGACTTCATCTCACAGGATTGTTTCAAGAACTCAGGGAGGCACTTGTCGCAAAGCACGTGGCATAGTGTCCATCTTAGTCACCTACAGCTGCTCTGGCAAAACACCGCAAAGCGAGTGGCTTAAACCACACAAATGCATCTCCCCACAGTTCTGGGAATCCATGATCAAGGTGTGGCTGATTCGGTTCCTGGTGCGGGCTGCTGGCTCGCAGGCTGCTGCCTTCTTGCTGGGTGCTCGCGTGGCAGAGAGTGAGCTGGAGCTCTCCAGTGTCTCCTCTCACCCACCGGGTTGGGGTCTCCCCCGTGCTAGCCTCACTCTACTGCAATTGCTTCCTTGCTCCAAAGACAGCCACACCTGTGAGTCTTGGAGGACAGAGTTAGCTGTCCCCATTACTTTTTTAATGCACCCATTAAATTTAATATACTAACTATATAGTTGTTTAAATGTAACTCGAAGCTATATCTTCTCTTAACGTCTCTACGGGTTTTTTAATGAGATAAAATTCACCAATTTACTATCTTAATGATTTTAAAGGATAAAATTCACCAGTTTTTAGCATATTCACAACATCCTGCAAGTGTCGCCACAGTTCCCTTGGGTATTATGCGGAAAGAGGTGACAGAGCAGGCCCGACTGCCATGTCTGAGGGGACAGTTTCAAAGGTCAGCCCTTGACTAGCATCTGGGGTTCCCTGCTGCCCTAACGGATGAGATTTCTGGGGTTCCCCGCTGCCCTAACGGATGAGAACGGCCCGCCGTTCCTGACTGCTTGCGTGCACAGCATGGTTCACACTGAGTGTCTGTGTACTTCTGGGAGTCGAGAGACTTGGATGTGCCAGCCAGAGGCTGTCCAGGTGACCTGTCCCCCACGAGAGCCCTGGCTGCCAGGTCGATAATGGATTTTCCAGGTAGTCAGCCTTTCATTGGCATTTTCAAAACGCGCCGCATTTGTGCACATCTGCTGGGAGAAGAATCTGGAAGCGCGCCCTGATTTCCCGTGGTCCTCACGCCGTGTGCCTCGTCCCTTTGCCGATCCTGCTCTGTACCCTTTCATGCTGTGAAATGAGGGATCAGATCTGTGACGACTCAACTTGGCTGAGTCTGGGAGCTCCCCCCGCCGCCCGCAGCAAATCATCAAACATGGGGTGCTTTGGAGACCCCGATGTTGTCATATACCTAGGAGTAGAATTTCCGGCTTACTTATTTTCTTCTACAACTACAAACCGTTTTCTACAACACCTACAGCATTCTACATTCCCACCAGCCATATCTGAGTGTTCTAATTTCATTCTTACCAACACTTGTTATGTTTTGTTTTTTTTTTAAACACATAGCAGGTGAAAAGTGGTTTCTCTTTGGTTCGTATTTCTCTAGAGTCTAATGATATTGGACATCTTTTCATGCGTTACCTACCATTTGTGATTTTTTTTTTTTTTGTAAGAAGTGTCAATTCAAATCTTTCGCCTATTTTTTAAATTGCGTTGTCTTATCGTTGTTGAGTTGTGGGAGTTCTTTACCTGTTTTGGATACCACACCCTTACCAAATATGTTATTTGCAAAGATTTTCTCCCATTCTGTAGCCTGTGACATTGTAAGTGCATCACACAGGTTGGCTGTACTTTTAATCATCATGTTTTTAAATCATAACTAGCCTTCTTTCAGTCCACCAAAATAGCCTCATTTATGTTATTTTCATAGTTATTTTTTCAGACCCTGTCACTTTGGCTATGTTGATAGCGCACTGAATTCCCTATGTTGGCCCAGTATGTTATACATTTCAGTAATTATCTAAGGAAAGGTTGTAAATACCTCTGTTATGCGCTGGAACTTTTGCCCGGAGTAGAAGCACATCAGCTGTCAGCTGCCAACTCCTAAATCCGCTTTGAGGAAATGTTAGCAATCGCTCACATCCTGCCTCCTTGGGGGTACCTTTTCTGTCAGGGTCCCAAACGTTCGGTGATCAATGGCCTCTTCCCGTGTGAGGGCGGCCGCGACCCAGGCCAAAACGCTTGCGTTTCACTTGATCTTTTTATAGAGATTTTCTTCTCACACGTGAGCCAGGGGTTTCCTGTTGATTACCCGAGGGTTGAGGATGAGTTGAGGATGGTCATGCCGTTCAAAATGTCTTTCTTACGACTTTTCTACTAAAGGGAGAACATTCAAATTCTCCCTAATTATTCTTCCTTTTTCTTGTCACTCCAACAATTTTACTTCTACTTCGGCAACTTCTCAAGCCCCTGAAACACCCGAAAGAGACCCGGCTATAGTTCATCTGTTGCTGTAAAGTTCGTCATATGTGCCACACAGTTTTACTTTGTGTTTTTGAAGTAAACGTGGAGACACACATGTCTAAAGTGGGTGAAACGATGGACCCAGATTGGAGCAGGAACTTTCAACCCGAAACCCTCAGATGGTCTTCAGGGAAGTCTGTGAAGGCCCTGAAGTTTTATGTACAATTTGGTGCATATGGCAGTTCCTTTTCACCTTCTTATTACTATGATCTCTGACTCGAAAAAAGCAAAAACAAAACAAAACAAAACTGCTGACGGGACCAGGTGATCTTCGGCCTCTCTGCAGCAGGTTGTGGGTTTTTCCATTTTGTCTTTAATTCAATTACTTAGCTTCGGCTTTTCAGGGACTAGCTGCTCGAGGGAAGGGAGGGATCGTGGCTGTGTTTGTGTATTTTTGTATCTTCGGCCTGCGGAATGGAGTATCGCTCAGAATACATCCACTGCATGAATGAAGAATGAGTGAATGAATGAATGAATGAATGAAGTGAACGAAGGAGAAGTATTTCCTCTGTAGAGGAAAATAACGTCCCTTTATATAAGAAACAGGCTTCGTAAAGAGAAGACTGTGTTTCAATATAGAATTAAAAGTCAGTTTTCGTAAAACGTTCAAAAACTGACTTCCCTGATGGAATTCGTCTCAGCTACTTGTCTCAGAAGATCTCCCAGAAGCCCCGGCTTCTGTTGCAGATGTCACCTGACGAGCCGCCCTGGCTCTGCTGCGTGCCACCTTCCACCTGTTGGCGCGTTGTCCCCCATGTGCGCACTCATCCGTGAAGGGCGGGCGGATACCAGCAGAGGGCGGGAGGAGCGAAGAGGCCGGAGGGCAAGCACCTCGTCAGCTCCGGTTTCTGTCTTCCAGGGCCTTACGGTCAGGAGACGAGCGAGCGGAGCATCATCAGAGCTGGGGCTCAGCGCCATAGTGCGCAGGATGCCCGGGGGGCAGGGGGAAACCGTGCCGTCGGAGGGGAGGGGTCACCGTCTGCCATAGAGACCTGTCCTGTTTTCCTTCCACGTCCCGCTTCGCTTTTTTTGATGTCATCGAGATAAAACGCCGTGACAGCAAAAGGCAGAAACCGAGCAAAAGGAGTTACGTCCTTTTATTCCCTCTTAAATGCGGCGTCACCCACCTTCCTTCCAGCCCCGTCCGAAAGTGACAAGAGTTCTGAGCCCGGACGCTGGCATCAGAGACCAGGGCGAAGGTTACGGATGGGATGTGTGTGACTTACACTTGAATGTTTACACACCCCACCAGGCCACTAGTTTGGGGGGACAAAGGAGAAAGGAAGAAAGATGCACTGACCCATTTTATTACTTGTCTTGAGGCAAACATTTTGTGTCCATGGTGATTTACATTCCAAATGGTGTTGCATCTGGACCGCTGAGGAATGCGTGTGTCTCCCTACCTAGCAGAGAAATATCTAAAAGTCCTGAGGGTTCATCCTCCTCCCTCTCCCCAGCACTCCCGTCCCCGAGTCAGAAACTAACGAGGGAGTTTCCAGATGTTTTGTGTTTCCTTCCTCGCGTAGGGCTCATTGGGTGCCAGGCTCCGTTTGTAGCTCTTTAGATGTATTAAGTCATTTAATGCGCACAGATGACTCTGTTGGGCAGATGCTACTGCAGGCTCCGTGTCACCAGTGAGGAAGCTGAGGCCACAAGCGACTTGCTCAAGGCCACCTAGAGGCAGAGCTGAGGTTCAAACCAAGCCACTGTGGCCGGGAGTCTCTGCTTTTAATTCCCACACTGTAAATATCTCACGGATCTTGGCACGTTCTACATAAAAAAAGTGGCCAAGAATTAGTTTCCTAGTTCCACTCGTGTCCCTTGAGAGGGAGGAGAAGAAGCCTTGTGGTCATGCCGTGGGCATCCCGGGCTCCCCGAGTTGGGGCTTTGGTGCACCCCTCTCTTCTGTGAAATGAGGCGCAGCAGCAGGACCTGGGTTTGCGGACACAGGGAGGGGCAGGGGCTCTGCCATGAAGGTGGCCGTGGTGAGCCTGGTGGGAGGCAAAGCTGCCACCACGCCTGCCGGTCTCCTGGGGATGCTCCCCTTGCGCACTGTGTGCGTGTGCGTGTGCGTGTGCGTGAGCGAGAGGCAGAGACAGGCGGATTCTGTGAAATGAGGCGCAGCAGCAGGACCTGGGTTCGCGGGCACAGGGAGGGGCGGGGGCTCTGCCATGAAGATGGCCGTGGTGAGCGTGGTGGGAGGCGTAGCTGCCACCACGCCTGCCGGTCTCCTGGAGATGCTCCCCCTGCACACTGTGTGCGTGTGCGTGTGCGTGTGCGTGTGCGTGTGCGAGAGGCAGAGACAGGCGAGGAGGGGCAGGGGGAAGGGTTTGTCTGCGGCACACGCCCTGCCTGCCACTGCCGCAGGGCCTTTGCACGCACCGCACTGGCCTGCGGCGTTTACCTTCCCTGCGGCCTCCGAGTTTGTTCCTTACCTCTCACGGGTCCTGGATCCCAGCTCACCTCCCGAAGGGCTCCGCCGGCACCCAGCGCGGCGTCGCCCGCCCTCCCCTTGTGCCCCAGGGCGCTGGTCCCCTTCTACCACCTGTGGCTTGGAGTCGCCCCCGCCTGGGGTGACAGCGCCCTACAGGCGTGTGTTTACTCTCTGGCTGTCCGTCCTCAGCTGGGCTGAGTGTGGCCCGCGTCAGGGGACACTCAGCGAATACTCGCGGAATGAGCGAAAGCTGTGAGTCCCCGTCAGTTACGTCCTGCCCGGTCCGGGTCTTGCTGGAGCAAACGGATAATTCTGTTACAAAGGCAGAGAACATGCCGGCCGCCGTCCCCTCTCTGGTAACAGCCCCGTGGGAGAGGTTTGAGCGCCATTCATTAGCGAAATGAAGAGGACAGCGTGGTGGCTTAGCCAAAGGGCCCAACAGCTCAGTGGACGTGCTTTTTATCTTGTCTTAGGAAAGCCAAGAAAATGTTTTTCTCCCTCTTTTCTGAGCCTGTGACTGCAAGTCGGTGGCATTTTCTGTTGCGATTTATCCCTTCACAGAAGGGGTTTTTGCTTTCTGCGTGTGCACGACGCTTTGCCATATGACAGAGTGACACCAGAAGGAAGGAGGCCCGATAATTAGATGCCAATTTTATGCGTGTTGTTCCGGAAGGTTCTGAGTGCTCCCTTTGATAAAGTTTTCCGCAGAGAATACTCTGGGATGAAATGTGCCTTCTGTATGTCAGTATGCTGGTAATTCCAGAAAAGCACAGGTTTGTGATTTGACAGAATTAGTAACCCGCACAGCATATGACGAACACGATTACCCCTCTGCTCCCTGGGAAGAGGCGCGGTGTCACTTATTTCTCCCTGAACCGAACTTTCAGGACATAAGTATTGACAAAGTAGATGACCTCACATGCTACGATGACGCCATCGTCCCTGTCCACCATATTTCTTTGAAAGGTGGACCAGCCCTACGGTTCTCCAAACGACGAAGCAGACGGCACTGTGATGCTTGGAAAAAAATTCAGGTGGTGATCAGACAGCCCGAATTCTGGCGACAGCTCCATCACTGAGTAGCCACGTGACGCTGGGTAAACCACCTCCCTTCGGACAACCTGTGTTCCCTCGCCTCAGAAACGGGGTCGGATTGGAAGTCCGAAGCGTCATTCGGGATCCCATTCACAGTCCTCGCGTCGGAGTTGGATTCGTCGCTCTCAGGGATACCGTGCCAGCCTCGCGATGAAGCGACAGCACGCAGAAGAACTCAAGCACTTGCGCACCGGAAAGAGACGGGAGCCACGTCCAGACTCGGCGGCCCTCTCCTGTCGGGAACACGTGGTCAGGGTCTTGCCTCAGCGGCTCCCAGGCCCCTCCCTCTCACGCTTCCTCGCGTGTAAGTCGACACATTCGCAGCGTGCAAATTAAAAACTGGGACCGGTTAAAGAAAGACAGGCACGGGGACCTCAGCTGCCAACGCGACAGGTGCAGAGGGCCATGAGTGTCACTGGAGATGCTGCAGGGCATGTAACATGACAGTGCCACCTGCAGGTGTCCTGCGTTCGGGTAACCGGATGTCAGGGAAGGCGGCAGGGAACATAGGGTGTCATTCAGGTGATAATGACACCAGCAGTTCACCGCAGAAGAGCTGAAAACAGATGTCTCCAAGAGAGTGCGACGTGATGGCAGTGCAGAGGGCAGCCTCAGTCCCCTGTTCCCCTGTCACCCTGTCCTCTTGTCCCCCTGCCTCTTAGGCTCCCCGCTCCGAGGATCATAGACAGCTCTGGGCGGAGCTCGCCCTCCCCAGTCTCACGGGTGCCTGGGCAAATCTGGACCCTCGTGTTCTTAACCCACGATAAGGGAATCTCCAGGAGCCACAGCAGGCCTGCCAGGGTGGCGTTGGCTGTGCCGCGTGGAAGAACGCGTCCCCGCGAACATGTGAGGGGGCGGGGCACTGCCACCCAGCGCATCAGACAGAGGCACGGCCAGCAATTGACACGGGGGCTACACAGGTCCGCATCCCTTGGTTCCAGCAGCTGCCCAGGCTGTGACCCAGCCCGGGGTGTGACCCAGCCCATGGCGGTGACCGGCCTTCCTGCACTGTTTCTTCCTTACCTGGCAGCTTGACTGTGGGTGCCCCGCCCTTGAATGGCCCGGGGTGCAGGATTCCGATGCCCGTGCCTGGCCCCTCCTCCAAATCCGCTCAGAGCCAGGGACGTGGACAGGGCTCCGCATCCCGCTTGGACTGGTGCCCTGGAGTCTGCCAGCCCACCAAGGGCACGCAGAAGCCATGAGAACCACTGCCACTGTCCCTCACTTAACCGTCTTTCCAGAAGGCTGTTTCAGGGTGTGGATCCCGGCCGGAAGCCGAGGGGTCGGGAACGCATTAACCTGCCGTCACGTGTTCTCCTGCCACAGGAGGCGGTGTCCTGTGATGGGGAAGAGCACGGGGACACGTTTTGTTGGGGGCATGTTTTGATGGGGCTTGCTAGAAATCATCTGAAAGGAACTGACTTCTAGGGAGCAAGTGATCATGGGAGTGACCAGGGTGAGGCAGTGGACAAAAGTGAATGAAGTGCCCAGAGGCAGGTGTCTGGCCGCCACGTTGCTGAGGCCCGCGGGTGTGCGCCTCCACCAGGCATGTGGGGGGTCCTCAGAGGGAACCAGGAAGCAGAGGGGGTGCGATGACAGGGATCAACCCACAAATAAACCGGCGCGCGTTCTGTGGACACCGTTGCAAGCAGCAGTCACTTACCTCCAGCGGACGAAACAGCTGTGATTTGCTTAAAGCAAGGCAGTCATCAGCTCACCTACCTGGGAATCAGAAGCAGGAGCCTTACCTGGGGAAGAAGGTTCGAGTGATGTCACGGAAACTCGGTCTCCGCTCTGAGGTTTTGTTTTGGCGTCATTCTCTTCCCGAGGGTCGCCCCGCGGGGGCCTTTGGAGGCACAGACACCCCAGACCGCGGAAGGGTTTTGTGCCGGAGTTTCAGGCCAGGCTTGCATCGTGGGCTGGGCATCTAGCGGCCATGGCACACGGACTGTGGTCAGCCAGGTCGCGCTTCCCTACTGCTCCTGGCTGGGACAGAGGGGTTGAGTCTGTTCAGACCACTAAGGGGCCAGAGGGTGGGGGTGCTGGTCCGCCAGAGAAAGGGTGGCATGTTCTCGCCTTAGGGAGAAGCGGGGCGTCCCGTCCAGGCAGCCCCCCACCGCTGGGGCAGCGATGCTGAATGAATCGGTGACCTAGTTATTTGTGAGGCTTCCTTAGCCAGAACCAACCCAGTTCATACCCACGTGTTACTCTTACTCGTGCTCATGGATGCATAGTAACACCTTCAAGTACACGGCGGAGTCAGCCACAGCAGAGTCAGGGGCGTTCCAGGGCAGAAGCTGTCGTGTGGGTGGGATAGGAGTGCGCGCGTGCTACACCCTTGCCAGACGCACAGAACGGCACAACGCGAAGAGTGAGCCTGGTGTGCACCCCGGACCTGCCTGAATGCAGACGTATCAGTGGTAACAAAGACACCGCACGAATGCGGACGGCGGTGACGGTGGCTTCGCTGGAAGGTATGCGGGGACTTCCTGTACGTTCTGCTCAGCTTTCCGGTTGATTTAAAACTGCTCGAAAAAATAAGTATCAGTTAGAGAGGTAGCGTTAGCTGTCCTTATCTGATTATCGGCTCCTCCACCATGAGCACTCGGCGAGGGCGGAAAGGTGTCTGCTTTGCTCGCTGCGTATCCTGCACCTGTAACGTTGGAACTGGCATGTAGCAAAGGCTCCCACCCTCCGATCAGAAACCATTTGGGTCAGAAATGTTTGAGAATTAAGGACGTTTCTGATTTTAGAAAAGCAATAAGGTCCACAAAACATGCCCAGCATTATGGAACATCCCAGCTGAATCTGGGTCAGCGCTCCACAAACACATGCATAATTCTGCAGCAAAAAGATATGAATATTCACGCTGACACTATATATAGCCCCACATCAGTTCAGGTCAGCTTCAGCCTCCAAATGAGTTACAGAATATTTGCATTTGTTGAAAATTCATTTTTCATTTGGTAACTGGGACTTGACAGCAAAATCACCCAATTACTTATTTTTAAAGGCATGATTAATCCACTGCTCCTGG
>NW_006434366.1:4259097-4285314 GCF_000325575.1 Pteropus alecto | reverse complement strand
GCGGGGCATCGGGCGGACAGTGTCTCCGGCAGAGGCGCGTGGCCCTGCGGAATCGTGGGGCGCGCGGAGCGGAGCCGAGGTCTGCCTTACGCGGCGTGGGGCTCCGCTGGTCACTCGGGGTGCCGGTTTGCACCCGCGCGGTGCACATTGACAAATGGAGGTGCCGAGCTCTGCTCGTAATCGGTCTCGGGGGGAGGGGGGTACCCACCTGTCACCACGCACCCCGCCGAGGTGATGCGCCCCACGCAGGCAGCTTCTCAACCACACCTAGAGGGACATCTGTTTGGGGGCACATCTTGACTTTGCACTAAGTTGCCTTCTATGAAATATTTATCCTGAGACCGTCCCTGCTGACTGATGAGTCTCAGGCCCTCGAGCTCTCCTCCCCTCCCGGCTGCCTTTTGGGACGAGTCACAGATGCCCCGAGCAGAGCCGCCTTCCGCAGGGGTGGCTTTTCCCAGCCCCGCCTGCGTGCCCGCGCGCTCCTCCGTGCCCGTCCTCATCGCCCGCCCGCCTCCCGCTCCGAATCCAGGTTGCTCTGCGCTCGCTCCTGTGGACACGCGGGGCTCTGCTTTGTTTGCTCCGTCCACCATCTTACTTTCCTCGGCTCAGCCTCAGAAACGTCAGGCCAGCGCCATCCACTGCCATCCCCCAGCCCACCTAGGTCTGGTTGCTAATGGAGCAGCATCCCACTGGGCTGGGGACAGGCGACATGGGCCAAATTAATCCAAAGTGGAGACAGAGAGATTGAGAATCGATGTACCAAAACTGCAGATAAGTCACACTTAGCTGTGAAGATATGTTTATTGCCTTTTTCTTAGAAGATTATTTTATTTTCAGGTGATAATGATTTCTATTTCCATTACAATGATAGTGCTTGCGTAATCTGAGGCCTGGGGAATACACTTGGGATTAAATAATCTCTTCTAACCCAAAATTTTGTGATTCCATTTGTCTCTCCCAATAATCCAGACATGGTTAAGAGTGACCTTGACACTGCAGGTTGCTTCTGGGACACTGGCGGGGGGACCAGGAAGAAGCCGGTTGACATTGATTTTGTCTCCCCACCAAAGCAGATTTAAAAAAAAAAAAAAGAACCGAATGGGAACAGGAGCTTGAGAAGCCCTGGGCGAGAACAGTGTTCTCTAATACCTACCGCTCTCTGATGAACCAAAGGGGACGAGATTTAAGAGAATAGCCTGACCTTGAACCCAGGTGGGTTTCGGGTCATGAAATTTCTACTGCTTTCTGAAAACCCAAAGGTCTCTCACTCTTTGTCGAAGCATGAAAGGGGGTTTTCCTTAGTTTAGGCGCCGTCTGTGCTGCTGAGCGGGGGGACGCGGTGGTGAGGTACAGCAGCCTGGTGATCGATGGCACAGGGTCCCCAGGGGGAGAGGCCAGGAGGTCGTGAGGCCCCATGCCAGCGCTAGCCCCCCGTGCTGCGGCCTGGTTGTGGTCTGGCCTCTCTGCAACCCGGCCCCCCGCTTCTTCACTGGCCCCCCTCTTCTTCACCGTCATTTTCAAGACCACCAGGAAGGATGAACACCGCGGCAGACAGCGGTGCCCCTGACAGATGTCTGGTGTCAGCGTGAGGCCAGGCCCCTAGCTTCCCCGAGGCCCGTGAGCACTGGGGTGACTTCCCAGCCTCTCGGGGACCCAAAGGTAACAGCATCAGTCCCACGTCCTGTCCCTCAAGTGGCAAGAGGTCCGTTGCTTCTAGATAGAGGGTGGTGGTCACACCGGGATGTACATGCATCAGGTGAAGACGCGACATCTCCGCAGGTCCGGGGACCCCGGGTCTCCCTGAGGGCGCCCCCTCTCTGTCAGTTCAGTGCGGTCCCTGGCATTTTCTCAGTTACTCCTGCAACCAACCATGAGTGTCGTGAGTGGGGGCTGGTGTCGTGCCACCCCGAGTGCTGGCCTTGGCAAATCCTTCCATTTTCTTCCTGCGGACCGGTTTTACAGTTTTCTGTTCCTGGCTGTTTACCTCTCAACTCTCAGTCTAAACAATGCACAAATGGTATCAAGCAAGGCCTGTTAGACCTGGCCCAGCAGAGAAAGGCCAGGAGCGGGTCTCAGGCCAGGGTTGGTTGATGTCCTCCTCTCTGGGAATGGAGCCCTGGGCACAAAGGGTCAGAGTCAGCCGGTCTCAAATTTTGGGGTGCACCACACCACCCCGGGAGCCAGCTGCAGAGGCAGGTTCATGGCCCCGGGGTTTTCTGCTGTAGTCGTCCCGGCCTGGGGTGTAACAGAGCGAGCATGACGTGAGAACGGTGCGGGGGTTCCAGCCTACATTGGAGCCGGCCCGCCTTATTAAGTCCTTGTCCTCTGTCCTTTTCCGAGACACCCCTTCTCTCTGGGCTGACAATCATGGCCACGCCTCTGGTTACACAGAACGACTCACTGTGGGAGAAGAAAGGGCGAACTTTGTCATCTAGCCTTGGAAAGTGGCACGTGCAGAGTCTTTCGTGTGTGCCTGCAAGACACTTCAAAGTCACTCTGCGGCCACGACACAAAGAGAGGACGGGCTTCACAATGCCTCCCTCCGCGTTGCATCCACCAATGTCACTTTCGGGACTTTATTTCACCCAGGCACCTCGAGGTTTAGGGGAAATAAAGGAGGTCCTTCACTCTTATTTCTGCCTCAGAAATGTCGGTAACCTTTGTCCAAGGGTTTTTAAGGTGGAGTATCTGTGTGTTCTCTATCTAGAGAGCTAAACTTTCTAAAACCTCCCCGCTTCGTCTCTGTGAAACTAAATAGCTCATGCTGGAAAGGCTGGGGCTTCCTTAGCTGAGAACTGAAATGCTATTCTCTTTATGCTCATGTTTATTTCCGGGCAGTGAGCTTGGTTAAGCAAGAGAAAATAAAAACTTTGGATGAAATATGTTATTTATAGTGAATGCAAAGCATCATTATTATCAATTCTTGTTACAAAATCCACAGGGAAAAAAAAAATCCTTTTTGTTATTTAAATATGGCACAGATACATTGAGAAATAGTACAGATGTTAGCCCACAGCCTCTCAGCTGCATCCTGGAGAACCATTATTATGTTTCATTCTTATTTGGAATTACTTGTATAGGCTCTGTATTTCTGGATGAAATTCAAATCAGGGAACACCAGTGAATTGAGATGATTGATTATACACACACACACACACACACACATACATACATATATATACATACATACATACATACATACATAATTTTGGAATTGGAATAGCAATAGAGATACTTACCTCTCAGAGAAAAATCCAGCAAACTTATTGCCGTGTGAGTGGGCTTGATGTATAATGCTTATTACTTAACTAGATATGCCAAAAATGCACATAATTTGTTTCAGAGGTGAACCGACCTAGCCTTCGACCGGTATCTAAATTTGTTTTGAAAATATCTGTGTCATTTTTGAAAATCTGAAATGTGAATATCCCGATCTTTGAAATATCTGGCTTCAAGCCGTAGGCGTTGAAAGGAAGCCCGCGCTGGCATTATTCCTCCCGGGCCTGTGTTTGGTACTCTTGCATAACTCCTGTCTTCTTTGTCTAGGTCTCATTGATGGGAGGCTTTATCTGCAATGTGAGGACAGAGGGTAGTAGTATGTACTTCGTGACCTCTTTGAATGCAGGTGGCACGCGCATGTGTGTGATGGGGACATGTTCGTGGCTTCTCTCCCATTATTGACTGGTGTAGAGCCAGTGACCTAGTCTGACCCTGTCATTTTGGAGATGAAATCAAGGCGAAGGGAGACTAGCTGATTCTCTGTGGACCAGGGAGTTATAGCAGGTGACCCCAGGCATCGAATCTAAGTTTCCCGTTTTGCCGAGTCCGTATCCTAATTGTTGTCACAACACGGCCATTGGCTGTCCCCCTCCTCTATAATAAAATAGGATTGTCTTGATCATCTTCTTAATTTTTCTTCTGTCCCAGCCTCAGCATGTGGACTTTTTTCAAGCCTGGGTTAAAGGCCTTAAACTCCCGACTCTGCTTCACTTAGATCTCCAAATCAGCTTTCTCCTTTTCCCTCAGCCCCGATTCACCTGGATGAGTCTAGTCTCATCCTGTCACCTGTCAACAAAAGGCCGGTTATGAAGGTTTTCCAGGATAGCAGCTGCAATTCACTCTTCACAATAATCACATCTAAGGGGAAAATGGATTGTCAGCTTCAGGGCTATATCCAATATTACTTTACATCATGGCCACTGGCCCTTCCATCTCAAAATGCATCAGGCAGTGCCTAAGTCAGCTGATGGAATACATTAAAAAGTGACAAAAAATACTCTCGAATAGAACAAATCCTTACTGACCATCTTCTGTGTATTAAGCGCTATACTTGGTGGCACAGGACGTAGAAAAAAGGGTAAGATACAGTCACGCTCCCTTACAGTCCCAGGAAGCCGAAAAAAATGCCCTTGAAAAAGAAAGATAATATCCACAGGGAGACCACATTTAAGAATCACGTGGTCAGAGGAGGAAAGTGAGGTCTGGAAAAGCCTTCTGGGAAAAGAACTCAAAGTAGATGTTGAAGAATGAGTATCGCGTTCGGGGGTGGAGGCGGTGAGGTGCGTTTGGACCAGTGTCATCGTGGGTCGCTCTGGAAGCGCGCGCACGTCACACGGCCACTCCAGACGCGTTCGTGGGCTCCGCCCGTCGTCGCGCATCTCGTTTCTCTCACCGAGAGAAAGCGCTGAGAAACTCACGCATCGTTGTACGCTCACGTATCACAGACCTGTTTGCGACGGAACCTGTGTGCTCTGTCGCTTCAGAGTTCCGGCCACGTGGCACTCGCACGAGCGTCCCTGTGTTGGGCCCTAACGGGCAGGTGAACAGCAAACAAACAAACCGGTCATGCGGCGCGGAGAACTTGAGAACCATGGCTCTCGCTTGTTCTTCAGAGGCAGTTTAAGGGCTTTTCCGCCCGTTCGGTCGGCACGGAGCTGTCTCAGCACTAGCGTCACTGCTCGCTCCCGGTCACGTTAGCCCATCACCGAGCAGAGAACGCTTATCTCTGTGGCATCCGCCCGTCTTCCAGCATGACGGTGACACGAAAGGGGTGCGGGGCACAGCAGGGAGCAGAGGGAAGGGTGGGCTGAGGACAGACAGACAGACAGACGGCAAGAAGTGGGGGAGAGAGGCGGGCGCCACCTATGGCGTGTGGAAGCCGTGAGTGGCGCTGCGGCCGGGAGGGCGTCTCGCTCCGCGGCGCCTGCCGGACAGCGCGCGGGTCACTCCGCGACGGGGCGTCTCGCCCGGGGCTTGAAGCGAGTCGCTCGTGTGCCACCGTTTTGTCGTTGCCGTGAGTCTCTCTCTCTCGTATTTTCATTTCGTCGTTGTCCCCGCTCGTGGCGCCTCCTGTTCGGAGGCCGTCTTCATCCGCGGACCTTTCCTCTTCTCGTTTCAGAGGACTACGCGCCGCACGGCCCGGTTTTCATTCAAGAACCAAGTCACGTCACGTTCCCACTGGACTCTGAGGAGAAAAACGTGAAGCTCAACTGCGACGTGACAGGGAATCCAGAGCCTCGCATCAGGTGCGTTGACCGCGCGCGCGCGTTTCCTCGCATCGGGCGCGTTGACCGCACGCGCGCGTTTCCACGTGCCGTTTCCGTCACTGAGTCCGCAAATGCTGACTGCCCGAGAAGCTTCCGGACGGCATCATGGGATGTCCCGAGATGCTGACGAGACGGTGGCGCGCGTGGAAAGTTTAGTACCCGACTTCTGTTTCAGGCAGTACTGGGAATTAAACAAATTAAAAAAAAAAAATTTTTTTTTAATGCGTGAATAATCTGGCAGGAAAGTAAGAAGTACACAGAAGTCAGAAAGTAACTGGCTTGGGAACCCAGAGACGAAAACTGGACACTGTCAGTGGTCGATGGGTTGTGTGAACCAGAGTTTGGGTTTTGCAGCCTCACGGAGAATGGGGGGTCACAAGACACATCCTAGACTCGACCAGGAAGAGAGGCTAACGTGAGAGTGCCCCCCAGAATAGAGCTGAGTCCCAAGGGCCCACCCTCAGAGTCAGTGCGACAGAAACAAGCTCGCCTCCCTCCCACCAGGGGCTATAAAGCAAAAGTAATTGCCTATTTCAAGGCTTGGTGCTAAGTGGCTTTGATGGCAGATGAGACACAGCTGAAAGGAGAGTTAGTAAAATGCAAGATACATCTGAAGAAATCATCCAAAGGCAGTGAGGCAAAGACAAGCAAAATATGAGAGAGAGCGACAGAGAGACAGAGTGACTGAGAGACAGAGAGAGAGAGAGAGACTGAGAGACAGAGAGAGAGACTGAGAGACAGAGAGACTGAGAGAAAGAGAGACAGAGAGAGAGACTGAGAGACTGAGAGACAGACAGACTGAGAGACAGAGACGGAGAAGACTGAGAGACAGAGAGAGACTGAGAGACAGAGAGAGGGAGAGAGACTGAGAGACAGAGACTGAGAGACAGAGAGACAGAGGGACAGAGAGAGACAGAGAGAGGGAGAGAGACTGAGAGACAGAGAGAGACTGAGAGACAGAAGAGAGACAGAGAGCAGAGAGAGGGAGAGCAGAGAGAGGGACAGGGACAGAGAGAGGGACAGGGACAGAGACAGAGACGGAGAAGACTGAGAGAGAACATTTCTACATCTCTCATCAGAGATCCACAGGGAAAGGCGAGGGAGCCTGGGGCAGAGGCAATGTTGAAAGAGAAGACGAAGAATTTTCCTGAGCCAACGAAAAATGCCCACCTGTAGATTTAGGAAGCCCAGGGAGGTGACTTTCAAGCAGAACAAATGAAAACCAAGCCTCATCTCAAACCATCACAGCGAAACAGCAGAACACCAAATGGAAGATGCGATTACCAAAAGGGCCAAAGTCATAATACAGATAAGGTTCAAGGAGGTGACACATCAGCAGCTGACTCGTGAGCAGCAACAGAAAAGCAAGATAGAACAAAAAATCTTTATTATGCTGAGAGGAATTGACTGGCAATTTTCTTTATAGCAGAAATACTTTTTTTTTAAAGGAAAACAAAGTAAATATTTTTTGAGTTGAATCCAGCATTACCCCCACTAAAGGAAAACTTCAAAGATATCCTTTAAGCAGAGTAAAAATCATCCACAGTAGAATATTTGAGATATAAGAACAAACGATGAGGAAAACACGTGGTCAAGCTTAGTATTTCTTCATAAAAATCAATTGCACTAAACAATAATGAAAACAAAGTACTTTCCTGTAAAGAAAAGAACAATTAAAATCATGATAATAATAGAGGTAAATTGAAAGGCCATATACTACATAATGGATCATCCATATGATTAAAAATCAGTGAAGCAGAGTTGGACCCCTACCTCACAGCATAGACAAAGACCAGTTCCAGTGAACAGAACCTACATGGGAAACTTACGACACTTTAAAAAGAAAAGAGGCACATACGTATTTATGACTTTGGAAGGAAGAAAAGATATCTCATATATGACAGAAAAAGCACAAATAATAAAAGAAAATATGTAACTTTATTAACATTAACAACTTTTGTTCAACGGAATTTACTGAGATGAATAAAATTACAAGCTTCCAGCTGGGAGAAGATATTTGTAGTACTATCGCCAGCAAAGGGCCGACAGTGCAGTGTTTAAAGAAATCCCACAAGTCCAAAAGTTAAAACGAGTAACTTAATAGAAACAGTAGTAAGACACTCGATCAGGTATTTCTAAGAAAAGGAATATCGAATATCCACTAAACAGAAAAAGATTATCAGTGAGCAGAAATATATAAAGTAACGCTAAAGTCACAATACTCTTTCAAACCTACTGGATTAACAGAAATTTAGAAGAAATTTAGGAATAATATAAATAAATATAACCAGGGGATCATAATAATATAAATTAAATTAAAATAATATAAGTAAATATGTTCGTGCCAGGTAGCTGGGTACAGTGTGAAATAATTGAATTTCAGCCGCTGCAACAGGTGCATGGTTCTGAGTGAACGAAGCCAGTCACAGAAAAATACATGGAGTGTGATTCCATATTTACAAAGTTCAAAAGCCAGGAAGATGTATAGCAGTGTTTAAGGAGACTGATGTCCATGACAAATCATTATGAAAATCAAGAGAATGAAAAACCAAAATTAAAGATTATAATTAACCATGGTGTGTGGGAAGGTGGTAATTAGAATCAAAATGGAAACAGGAGACTTCAAAAGTAATAATATTCCTTTTCTTGGACAGACCTTTATTGCCTTTTGGTTCTTCAGAACTTACTGATTTTGCCTCTATTCAAATGCAAGGATAAAAACTTCATGCTAACAACCAATTTACAACAGCACGTAAGAGCCAGGAGGATGTATGACTTGAGCTGTAGTTGAGGGGGAAGAGATCGGTGTCATCGGAAGGACTCACAGAAGTGGGCTTCGGTCGGAGACCAGAAGTCTTCACAGGGACAGAGGGTGCAGGGGAGAGGTCGTTAGCACAGCCGAAGTTGTTCTTATTTGTGTGCCCATTTATCAAACACATCATCCTTCATCAAGTTGCCACCTGGTGTTCTCAGACTGGATTCTGGGGTGTGTGGAGTTGGCGCAGGAATTGTTTGGGGGGTGGGTAACTGCAGAGTTTCCCAGCCAAGGCCCCCCCGTGGCGGGTGTGGCCGGGGCGTGGGCTGTGTATCAGGATCGCGAAGCGTGTGCCATCCAAGCAAGGAGTTCCAGCCACCGTGGGAAGCAGCCCAGTGTGCCAGGACCACGCTGGGTTTGTAGGTTCAAGCGGCGAACCGTGGGGGCCTGCCTGGAGGTGGGAGCGAGTGGGCTGTACTCTGTGAGTGCACATGGCGCCCGAGGTCAAGGCCGCCCTGGAGGACCGCCTGCGTCAGGGTGGAGGGCAGAGGGCGTCAGCGAGAGTTTCACGGAAAAAGAGGCGTTTAAGTGAATCTGGAGGGTGAATGATGGATAACGAAAAGAAGCATGTTTCAGAAAATAAAAGAAAAAAAGCCAACAACGGCGACTCTCTGATGCGTTATGCAATGGGGGTGAACATATAACTTGTCATCCAAACCGGGACACTTTGAGAGTGAGAGTCACCGTCAGTAATTGCTCTGGGACGGCAGACGTGAACCCAGCACTGTCCAGTGTAAACCGGAACGCACGTGATTCTCCCTGTAACGTGTCGAATTCAAGGCTAAACCAAACGTTTTAAAATGCTTTATGTCGCCAAAAGAAAGAAAGAATCATGCCAGAGGCAGAGTTCCTCCATGCATGAATGATGAATCACATGGCCCCAGGTTTTAGTGGCCGACAAGCGTTAGTTCAGTTAGCCAGACATGGAAGCAAATTTCGCAGTGGCATTTGGCAAGTCTCTGCTTTGTTTCTCCCTGAACTGCGACCTTTAATTAACATTACTTCTGTAACTCTCTGTTTCAAGATAGAGGGGCTTGCTTGGTTATTTAAAACAAGCAAGGGAACAGAAACCTCATATGTTTTTAAAGATTGCCAGGAGATGCGCAGAAGAAAACTGTGACTCAGCTGCACTCACCGTTGGTGGCAGTGTACTTAGTTTCCCTCCAGACCTTAGGCGGTTTCTCTGTCACACAAAAGCTGATTGGTCCCTGAGAGCTGAAAACTCCCTGCTGTGGAAGGAGAGACCAGGAAAAAGCAAAAAGTTTTCAAACAAGTCTGTGGCTCAACTTTTCTAGCATTCGGTCAGAGAAAAGCAAGGCGAGCTCCCCACGGGCCTCCTTCCTCGGCCAGCGGTTGACCCTCAGACACCGCTGACCTCCCTTCCGTGTGCTCTTCCCCTCAGCGGAGCCTGTGCTTGTCATTTTCTCCTGCTCCTCGATTTTGAAAAGACTGACCCAGACCCAGAAAACGTTAAGAAGTTTTGACTTGTGCCAACTTCCATTGTATGAAATTTCCCAGAGGACAGGTGGCATCACTTGTGATACTCGGCTTCTCATTCCGGGCAGAGGGAACGGTGACGCGCTGGGTCGGAGAGCTCTTGCTCTCCAACAAATTTCAACTCAGAAAGGTCCTGCCCCTTCTTTCGTGCCAAGTTGAAAGCGTGAGCAAAGAAAGAGGGTTTAGCTGCAACAAATCCCACAGGTAGCTTCCCGGCCACGTCCAAAAATCACTATCTACTTGCCAGAGCTGCACAGCCTCCCTCTCTGGAGAAAATTGGTTCACGATACTCCAAAGGATTCAAAAATCAGCTTTTGAGACTTACCGATTTACCCGATCCTTCAGAAAATCTTTTTATTTCCCCCAATGGGCATTATCTCTGTAGGACCATTTCTCAAAAGATTCCTGAAACCTTGAAAATAAATTGTGAAATGCTGAGTGTAGCAGGACCGCATGAGGAAGGCAGCTCAGCGCAGTCCGCATTCGGTGGGAAGGAGCGGGAACAGAGCTTCGCGATGGGAATGCACCTGGATTTCACAGCAAGCACTTTATTTTCTAAATAATCCCTTTGCCTTTGCTCTTTGTATGGAAAAGCGGGCGACCAAGGAGATTAACGGACTCTGTGCAGAGTGTTTTTGGTTGAGCTGACTGGTGTAGACGAACCTGCAGAGGTGTTCTCATTATCCCCGAAACCACTTTTCTAAAAACGCTCACATGGCCTCATTCCTGAAAACTGCAGCTCACATTACACCGCAATTTCCTCTTCGAGTTCTTAGGTTTGTCACATTAAATTGCTCAACCATCATTTGAAGTGAGAGTTATGGCTGAGACGTGATCAGCTGACTCCAAAAAATGTCTGTGGCAGGCAGTCAGCTCTAGAGATTCATGTGCACACAAACCTGCTAAAATATAACCCGGCTGTTGGCTTTTTATCGCTTATTGCTTTCTGGTCTGTGTCAGAACACAGCGCGAATGACTGTCAAGCCGAAAACTGTGTCAATTTCTAAGACCCATCTTCTCATGAGCAAAAGCGTGCAGCGCGATGTCCCGTTTCGTGTGTCTGGCCTGCCTCCCTCCTCCCCCCGCCCCTTAGGTTTCTAAGATCTTACGTTTCGAAGACATAGATGGGAACAAACACACACTGCTGTGCTGAGCCGGGCCAGACGCTTCATAAATCATGCATGCTCAAATCAAAAATGTCCAGCAAAGAGGCAACATGTTTAGTCAACTCCACGGGCATTTGTGGAGCCCACGGAGAGTGTCAGGTGCTAGGATGCGGAGCGGGGAGCACAGATGTCATCTGGGCAGGTCACCTACTGCGAAGGCAGGATTCCTATGGAGCAGAGCATGGGGCGTCCGTAGGGGATGGGAGAAGCGTTTGATTTTGACTCAGGACAGTGAGGAAGGCCTCACTGGAAGAGCCGTCCTTGAAGGTGACCTTGAAATGTGAGCGGTCTCGACAGAGAGGGATCATTCTTGAAAATTGTTTTGGCCGGTACCAAATATTCACAATCTTGCCACTTTCCACTTAAGTCCTTTTGCCCTGTACACCCGAGCCGTAGCACCCCACAATGTCTCCCATTTTTACTCTGCTCATTGTTTCTGGTTAATTTCCTTTGTGCTCCTGTGTCCTTATTTTTTGGTCTCCCAATGTGAATGCTAGTCTGAGACTGTCGGTACATCAGAAGCTCCAGCTACGCTGCGCTCATTACCTGATACTCCGTGTAGGATTTGGGAGGGAGGGGAAAAATAAGATAGTCATTAAATCGTATTAGCTCAGAAGTTTCTAAATATTCAAATGACTTACTAGTTAAGGTAAGCTCTCTTTCGGATAAGCTCTATTGGCTGTTAAAAAAAAAAAAAGATTTTGTTACTAAAGATTTGCTTGTGTGAGTCCCACTAAAACTAATTTATTGAGCCGAACCCTGTAGTCAGATCCACAGATGATCCAAGTAAACAAACAGAGGAAAAACAGACTCTCTGCCTCTGTTACCTCATGGTCTGTCTGCAGCTTCCTGGGCTGGTCGATGGATGTTTGAGAGCCGGTGGCCATCTTCACGGTGACCCGTGGTCATGGCTAGTTTGGTCACCGAGACAGCTCTAGACCGGCAGAGTCCCTTGGATTTGCAGTCAGCCATTTCAGCCATATTAGGGACCAGACCAACGCAGCTGTGCTGCAGGTTCATCAAATCCTCCATGATCTACCTGAAAGCGACCTATCCTGTCATCTGTAGAGACCCTTTTAAAGAAAAGCTGCAAAGCAGAAAAAGGACTTTTACTGAGGAGCCCCATTCAAAGAAAGTTGTACAAGATGCAATAAAAAAAAAAAAATTTTTTTTTTAAAAGTGAAGTGTTCGTAGCACCACGAATAGTCCCCAAAATAAGTGTTAAACTTTTAACACCATCGTTTCCTGCAAAGGACATGCTCTCTCCATGAGCATGTAAGTTGTCACTGTTGCTGGGTGGAACGTTTGTAATTTTTTTTTTTTTTTGCCATGGTTAAAAAAAAGTCATGATGGTATTTCATGCTATTTATAGTTTTTTATATATTTTGGACAATTCAGAAATGTTGATTAATATTACAAGGCTTGATCTCCATGCACTTTCATGCTGCAGGTGGAAGTTAAATGGGACAGATGTTGACATCAGCATGGATTTTCGCTACAGTGTTGTGGAAGGCAGCTTGTTGATCAATAATCCCAATAAAACCCAAGACGCTGGAACGTACCAGTGCGTAGCGACAAACACGTTTGGAACAGTCGTCAGCAGAGAAGCCAGGCTCCAGTTTGCTTGTAAGTAGTAATTACGTCGCATTGCAAATGTCACTTTGAGTTTTTGTACCATTGTGCCAATAAGTCTGCAAAACAGTTTCTTTTGGAAAAGAAAAAAAAACAGATTTTAATTTGTTATATCATCCTCTTTACTCTTTTCTCATATCTGGGAAACATTTTGTTTGTAGATAAATTGTAAATCTGTGTGGGAAGATGTAGCCTTCCATATTTGAAAAGACTGAGGTAGTTTGATTGTACGATAGTTTGGTAATAGGATGCTCTCTACACACATAAATTCGCACACATGCTCAGATTTACACATATGGCAGTTTCCATACACAATAAATTACACGTACACATGCACACACAAGAGAATGCGTATAAGCACATACCTGAACTGCCAGCAACCTAATAGTCAATATGAAAAGTATTTACACATAAAGCACAGTCAGAAAAAGATCTCGATGGTCTATCATTTCTATAATTCTCTGTTTTTGTCTTATTTCATAAAATAGGAAAAGTTCAAAAACAACCACAGTAACACGAGGCTGAGACAATTAAAGCGTTACCTTTTATATTATGCCCTTTGCGTTTTCAGCTTAGAACATTTAGAAAACAAATTGCCATCTCTTAAGACCACCATCTAGTAAAAGTTCACGAGCATATCAAAGAAAGTGAAATTTGGAAGTAGCAAGTGGAAAATAAAATCCACAGGCAAGAGCGTAACGGCCTTTGAGGATTGATGGTCGACTACGTTTTTAAGGGTTTATGTATTTGCATATGATTATAGATTTCCTCATGTAAAATCCCAACTCATATAGCAGTGCATTAACGTCAAAGGCTTTGTAATTATAAAGTCTGTTAGCGGTAACACTGCAGGATATTCTCATTAACAAAATCCTCTCCGGGAACTCGGCGTCGCGTGTACCTAATATCCAGTGCTTAATCTATTATTGCCATTTGGTGGCATTTTTATTAGCTGAGAAATGAATTTTCTAAGGGCTGGGTATATGTGGGATTCCAGGGTTACTTTGTTTGAGAATATCTCCTGAGAGTTGTGCAAATACCCTTAGGTGTGCAGAATAACCGGAGGGCGACCTGTCTGTCCCAGTGCTGCAGAAGCGAAGCGTTCGCTTCTCTGGGTTTAACGCAAGTCTGATATCTATACTTACTTTACAGTAACGGCAGGTATATTTTGTGGGACTCGCGTTGGAAAAGAATCATGGAATCATCGACTCGGGGTAGGGAAAATCTCTCTCTCCGATGGCTCTCTCTTTTGATTTTTGGATTTTATGGCATATGGAAGTGTTCAAAACAACAGTCACAGAACAAAAGAGATTGGGGGAGCATCACCGACCTCTCGTTGGTCTAACTTATAACACTGAAAACGCCGATTACCAACTCTCAACACTATCCTCTTGTGAAAGCCCAGGTGTTTCTACTACCAAAATATCTGGAAGGCAGAATCTCGTATTCAAGGAAAGTCATGTAGAGAGGATAGTGTAGCCTCAGTAGAAGCTCTGCCATTGTGTGGGCGGGTTGGCCCAGGACCCGTGTCTGAGTCCACCGTGCTTGTCCCACTCATGTGTGATGTAGGCTCCGTGCCTCCCTTGGAATCCTTGGCTGATAACCATTCAGCTAGAAAGATTCTAAAAATGGTGAGCTTACCCATCCATCCATCACAAAGCATCCCGACCCACAGTAGTCTGCTTTAGTTGTTCCAAAATATGAAACAGACCCAGCGTCTCTTCCTTCAGATCGAGCCAAACATCTACATGTCCGTCCATTTCACTGCCCGTGCTTCCTGTAGAAGTTCGGTTAGGCTTCCAATATATGAAAATACGGTCTTGGCCCTTTAGCCTGCAATTCTTTTCTTCTCCAGGTACTAAATTCACATGTCCCTTCTACACAACACACTCAGTTATGTTAATTGTGACCATATAGAAGAAAAAAAGAATGTAGCATCGGTGCGTGTGCCTTGAACTTTACAATGTCAGTGAATGCAGTTGATACAGGTGCTTGGTCTCACATCATAACCTTACTTTGAACATAACACTTATGTAAACTCTGAGGATCGATTTTTCACGAATGTATCAGTGCCGAGCCACCCAACTGTGTCATTGCCCTAAATGCAGAATAGTTTTTCACCCTTATTGAATTCACCTTCTGAGTAGTGACCTTTTGTTCCATCAAAGTTGAAATTGTTTTAAATCTTTTTTTTTTATCTAAGTATCGATTATTCTCCTGCTCTCGTGTCAGCGGAAAATTTGATAAGCACGTGTCCAATCAAATAATTGATATAAAATGTTGACCAGGACAGGGCACCCTGCCAGTAGAGAACTTCCACGGAAATGAGATAGAACTTTTAAATCAATATTCTTTGCATACTCTTGTTCGAATAGCTACCAAGTCACCCAAACATACTGCAACTGAACCCCAGTTTGTCCTACTTGTTCTTAAAGTAGTGAGAATTCTTCGCCCAATGCCTTGTAAGTTGGGGGCACTATTTCTATGACACCTGCTCCCACCTGTTCACTATGCATCTCCTCTAGATCCTCCTTAATCATTTATTATAAGACAGCCAGAATAATCTTTTAAACATGTAAATGAGATCATTCCACTCTCCTGCTTTCTGCCATCTCTGCACCTAGAATAAATCTCAAATTCATCACCATGGCCTCATTTGAATTTCTCAAAAATGACAAGCTGTCTGTGGCACTGGGGCCTGGATCCTTTTGTTCCCTCTGCTCGACGTGCGTTGGCCCGGATCCTTCTCCAGGCTCACTTCTGAAGAGCCTCAGTTGTCAGTTCAGGTGTGACCTCCTAAGACGAAGTTCCCATGTCACCTACCTCACGAAGAAGCGCTCCTGCCGTTCCCTCTCCTCCGCTCTGCCTTCCTTCTTCCAGCCCCCACGTCTGTGTGACAATGGCCCCTCTCGTCCGTTAGGGCTTAGCACAGCCTGAAATGATCAGGCCTGTTTGTTCTCTCTCATTATTTGACTCTTGCGATAGACCTACGCTCTACGAGATAGCTGAGGCTATGTCATCCATTTTTTTTTTTTTTTTATTGCTAGAGTCTAGGACACGGTACAAGTATGCATAAAAGGATTCCTTTATTAACTGCCCATTCAGTAACAAACCCAGGAAAATATATGTATAAGGTTATTTGGGGGACGGTGTAGTTTCTAAACCCTTTCTGTTTCTAGTCATTTACTGGGCTACAACCTCTTGATCATCAGTCTGCAGTGTTTAGACTTTCTTCCTATCCTTCTTCATGTAAAAACATGAGAAGATGTGCCTTTATTCAAAGTCATTTTGAAATGGTTGGAATAAAATACTTCTCTTCGGGGACGTAAGGTGAAACAGACAGTGACGTTATTTGAATGTCACTAAGTCATTGCTGTCACCCCAAGCATTTTCTAAATCATTGAGGAAAAGAAACAGTACCCTTTGAGCATACCCACTGCGCTATAGCACGCACGCGAGAATGTTTCTTTATTGTTAATCCTACGATGAGGTGGCTGAAACAGACCTGGTGGCTTTCTTGGTGTATATCTTTAAAAAAATGAAATTGGAGATGAGCGTCACTGAATTACTCATCGTCAAGTCCACAGTTAATAAACGACCGCCAAGGGAAACCGTCTTCTCCCCTAGTTCAGTGTACCCTGGCTTGTCTCTGCTTCAGACCCACCTTATTTATAAGAAAAACATCCCTTCTTTATCTAGCGTCATGATTTTCCAATTTCGCTTAAATATTTTATATAATTTTATCCATAGGATATTCTTATCAGTTAGACATTATTATTCCCATTTTTTAAAATGTTTTCATGCTGATTTTGTAGGCGGGATTTGGCAAGCTCTTGTTTTTAGCATTTAAAAATATAAATTCATATAAGCAAAAATTATAGTTAACGGAGATGATACTCCTAAGAGCCTGTCCCTCCCCGCACCTTTTTCATTCAGAGTATTTAAGCTGGAAGGCCTTCCTCGAGTAAGCAGACACGGTGTAATTTAAGTCACCCTTCTGGAGCTTTGGACATTATTGCTGTGTAATTTGGAGCACATTTTGTTTTCCAGTCCACCTGTGGGGTTAAGTCACCTCCCGTAATGTCACTTGTCTCATCTGTCATAGCAGGCCATCAGTACCCCGTCTACCATTCACTCCTGCTTCACTGAGGGCTGGAAAACTTAGCCGATTAATTTACCCGGGTTTACCCAGTGTCTGGTGCTGAGTAAACTTGCAATACTTGTTGAATGAATGAATGAATGAATGAATGAATGAATACATAATAAGATATGGGTATTAAGGTCCGCAGGCCATGCTTGGCACCCGAGTTGAACAGCTGATGTCAGGGACTTTCCAGTGGCCCTTGGGTGTCTCTTAGAGGCAGGCACAAGCATCTTCACCTTGAGGATGTAGGGCAGACGGCTGCCATCTTAGTGCCAGATAAGGCAGGAGACCTTAGTCTAATCATGAAGAAGTTCATGTTGCATCCTGATCACATGGCTGAGGATGCACGCAGCCAAGGGGAAAATCAAGTCGATTGTCCCTTAATTCTTACATTGGCACCTGGATCAGAAGATAAAGCCAGGAGTGAGGGGAGTTTCGGTTCGTTAATTCCTCTGCTGGATGGTGGGGATTTTTCCAGAGAACATGGAGGTGCAGCCCCATCACCCAGATGTCAGCTTCCCCCGCCAGGTGCCCCAAATCGAGCTGCTTGACAATCACTGGGCACGGTTATTCAGCAGGGCAATTATTTTCTCTGACATGTAGACATGGATATTTTTAAGTAAATTGCAGTATTCACTAATACACTGACAAAATATCTAAATCCTTATTTTAAAAAAAGTGGAACGTGGGCATCAGAAACAGATACCATATTGCCTCCATTCGGAGGGAATTGTAATTTAACAGAGATTAAATTATAAAGCACATGTGAATCCCAGAACAGGTCCTAGCGTGAGGAAGGCATGCGGCACGGCCTCCCTACCCTCTTCCCTTCCCCTGTCTTCCCGCCCCTCCTTCTCTTTTAAAAATAAGAACAATAAGTTACATTTGCTAAGAGCTTAGGGTAGTGTGTGAGGGCACTAACCTGCAGTGAGATGCCCTGGGCTGAAATTCAGCATCACCCCGTGACCTGGGACGAGGTACTTCTCTCTGCCTCAGTTTCTCTTTTTTTTCTTTTAAAAAATTATTTTAGTTAATAAACCACACTCTTTGAAAACCAGGTGTTATAATTCAACGGTTAGTGTCTTTAATCATCAATTTTTTATTTCTTGGTTTAAGTATGCTTTATGTTTTATTTAAAGATCAGCTATCTTAGTCGATATCAAAAAATCGAGCTGCTTTTTTAATTTATTTTTTTATTTAAGCGGAGTTGGTAGACGATCTTATGCTGGTTATGTCAGTTTCAATAGAACAAACGAATGAAGCAAAACCAGACTCGCAGAAACAGAGACCAAAGGGGTGTTTACCAGAAGGGGGGACGTGGAGAGCAAAAGGGGAGGGGGAATACAGTCGGTGACATTGTGATGAGTGTACACAGGGACAGATGATTACTGGAATCCGTGGTGACCACACGGTAAAGTATAAAACTGTCGAATCATTGTCGCCTGTTTCTTTATCCATAAGAATGGGTCAAATACCTGTACTTCCTTTGTGGTCAGCGTGAAATGAGTTGATGCTGATAAAACTTCTGGGTCATCATCTCGCACACATGGAGGCTTTAATAAGTGCTACCTCGTATTATCATTTCTAGTATAAATGTATTCCTTCATGTGAGGTAGTTCGCTAAGTTTTTAGTCTGCAACAGGACCCGAGGAGGTATTGGTGTTATTTTCATTTTGTAGGTAAAGGACCCGAGGATGAGTGACACGAGTTCACTTCCACCAGGCGTGGCGTGGACGGAGTTAGGCCACCTATTTCCTGACCTATGGCATTTGACAAGCATGGTTCCCCCTCAGACACCAAAACTAAACTTTCCTCATGGAATTTATGTTCGAACCACAGATTAGAGTGCTTGATAAAATGTTTCCTTCGTAGACACAGACGTGGATTTTTCAGTGTGTTTACAACCTTTCATATAGTATATCCATCATTAATTTTTTTTTGTTTTTAATTTTTTAGTTATGGGCCTCCTTAATGCTGTCATACCGTTGATTTACTATTAATATCTAAAAGCATAATGGTGTATACTGCAATTATGCATACATTTTGACTCTGATTTTAATATAATTGGTTTCAGTTTCCATAATGAGAATAATTAATAACCATATTTCTGCTCCAAAAGTTAATATGCAAATTTCCAATTTATTGCAAGTAGCTTGTAAAACATTCTGAATATTGATATTTTATGGTAAATAACTGTGGGCTGGTAAACTGTATATCCCCAAGCAGTAAATGACATATTATTGTAAGTTTTCTTACTCCCAAATCATTCCTCCCCCACATGTGGAAAAGATGTACTTTAAATGCAGATTATTATGAAGAGCTTCCAAGAGAATAATCCAATAACTCCATATTTTAGCTTGTCAAACTGATCGTTTCTTAAGTATTGTTTGGGGCCTTCTTCCTGGAAGTTCAGCTGTTTTATAATAGTTCAGATCTTCACAGCGAAAGCCTTAGGCTATTCATCATCTTAGGTTACAGATGACTATTATTCATACATAAGTACCTCCAAGTTTCTCATGGTAAATTAAATCATTTGACAAAATCAAGTTGCCCGACCGCCTTAGACAACTGATGTTGTCTTGGCTATAGGCAAGGTGGCGTTGTCTTGAAGGAGGCAGTGGAGTGGTGTCTGCGCTTTTCTCTGTTGGTACCATGCCTGGGGACACACCAGGCACACCCTGAGATGCAGCCTCCTGAGCTTGCAGTAAAGAGAAAGGGATGGAAGGAAGAAAAGAAGAGGAAGGATGGAAATGATCAATGAAGGGGACCTTTCGGTGCAAAAGCCACTCGTGGTGGACATCTTGTGACCTCAAGCAGTGCATTCGTAAGGATAAAGTAACTGAATAAGCCAGTGCATTCTGACGTTAATTTCAATGAGCTGTATCAGTCAGGTGGCAGCCAGCGTTTTTTATGGTGAAAGTATCTCCTTGATGAACAGCAGCTCAGGAGACAGCCTCACTGAAGGGAGTCTTCTGGCTGCCCCAGCAAGCCATTCCCTAAACGTGGGTGCCCTGTGGCAATTGTGATGACCGTGGTCGACGGTGGTCGTGCTGATGGTAATAAAGATTAGAAAAACGTGTTAGATTTTGAATACCGTACTGTGTTCAGCTGGGGTTTTTCTGAGCCTCGATCGTTGCTTCTGTTCACAGTAAGTGTCAAATGTTCGTTGCTTTTAATATTCAACAATTAGTTTACCTTTCATAGCCAAAGAATGAAATGTGTCGTCAGTCAGAACCACAGCTGGGGTTTTGATAGATGGCCAAACCTGTGACTAGCTTGACTGATATTTAATTAGGAAGGCTGCTTAAATAGGCAAACTTTTTGTTTCTGAGAAATAAAAAAGTGTTGATAGATGACTGGATAAATAATTTGTGACTATTTAGATCAATTAAAACTTAATCAGCTAAGAAACGTTTGGATGGAAAAACGAAACATTTATCAGTGGAAATCTTTGATCTCCAATAAAAGAGTGAATTTTTCTTATTTGAATAGTTAGAAGAATTCAAAGCAAAACTTGCCAAATTTCTGAAACAATGCTTTTGGTAGATCATTTCTGCCACTTATTATAGTCCTAGAAAGACGTTGATGATGACAATTGGTGTCTGTTGAAAATTTCATAATGTCAACCTTAAGACTAGCTGGTTTATGGCCATGCTGTTGGTCCTTACTGACGTGGGTAGCTGAGAATTGTGGTATAATGAATAATTGAAATTCACAGGCATACAACATTATTCTCATTTTGGGTCCTTTCCACAAAACCCATTAATGTGCAGATACTAGTTAATTGTACCTATTGGTCGATGAGGCATATCTGTTTCTACTTATTCCACAGTCCTATTTGGGGTCTATATGACTGACAAACGGTAGTTTGTGACTTAAATAAATGAAGTATAGAGTTTTTTGTTTGTTTGTTTGTTTGTTTTTAGGTCAGGAGCATTCTAACAATAGAGTGAAAATTGGCAACCAAGACTGACAGGGGGTGCGAGGTTTCAACCAAGTTCGATGATCAGACAGGGCTTTAAAAAATCACTGAAATTAAAAGCAATTAAAGCTTCGTATTATAATTTTTTAAAAAAAAAAACATCAAATAACCAAAATATAATCCCTTTTTATATCATTGTTGTGGATCATTAGTCAATAACTATGAAAATGATTCTGACTGGTTTTGGAGTTTAATTGTGAGGCAGCGAGGATTAAATCTTCCCGTCACTACGCTTTAAGTTTGGCTAAAGTTTCGATGGACAGTCGGTTAGGTGCGGCCGCTCAGCTGGAAGGGGAAAGCCCTTTCTGAACGGGCGGAAACGCCAGCAGAGGGTCGCTAATTCGTTCTCCTTTAAGAGCTTTTACTGGAGAGGCCATGATGTCGTAGAAAGACACAAATTCAGTATCACTCAAAATTCAAAATCCCTTAGACCGTTGATAGCGGGTGGAATGGCACCTTACCAAGAAGCGTCACCTCCACCTCCAACCTGCAAACGTGACCTCGTGAGAACAAGGGGTCTTTTCAGATGGAATTCAGTTGAGGGTCTCTTGATCGAGATTATCCTCGATCGCACGGTTGGAGCCTATTCCAAGGGTCCCTATGGGAGGCAGAGGAGGGAAGACACGGAGGAGGGGGCAGGTGACCTTGGAGACGGAGATCGCACTGAGGCAGCCACAGGACACAAAGGGTCACCAACAGCCACCAGAAGCTGGACGAGGCAAGGTCGTGCCGTCTCCTAGGTAGGACCTCTGCACCCCTTCGACCTTTCATTTCCAGATTTCTAGCCTTCAGAATGTAAAAGAATCAATTTCTCACATTGAAAGCCACCGAATTTGTGGTGGCTTGTTCACGGCTGCCCCGAGGAACTATTAGACCAACGTAGGCACGGTCCTTTGCCTTTTCTCTCCTGACCGTGTTCATCAAAGAAACATAAAATCAGCTGAGGAACGAGACCCACATCAGCTGCCTTCGTGACTGAGGGAGCCAGGTCTCCAGAGGGGTGGCCCTGATTAAACACGGGAGGATCTGGCAGGTTTTCTGCTCCGCTCTGCCTTTTCGTCCAGCGAGCTCAGCAGCGTTTTGAGCTGTATATGGTCTGATTTGATGAAATAATTACAGAAAGGGAGCCGCAGAAATTTAAAGAGGAACCTTTTTCCTTCCCCGAGCCCTTCTCTGCCTCTCTCTGCAAGCCTTCCCTGGAGTAGCAGGATTGGCCCCGAATCCAGAGGGCAGTGATTTAAAGTGATTCAGGGGAGTTTCTTGGCCCCAAGTCCCTCTCTCTGGACTTCGTCTTTTTTCTAGGTCATTCTCCCTGAATTTGACCCCTTTGTCTGGCAATCGGAAGCCCTAGAAAGTAGCTATTGTCACATTTAGAGTATCTGGCCTACTGGTGGCCAGAACACTTCTGCTGTGGTCTCTCATGCATTGTTGCCATGGGCACTGTGACATTTCTGGCTGCCAAAAGGCCCCGTGCTACCAAGGCCAGGTCCCTTTGTCCCCGTAGTCAGCCCTTTCCAGCAAGAAGGCTGTGATCCGAACATGCTGTTTACCTCGAAGCTCGTGTGTATTTTATGCTCCACACCAGCTAGCTTTTACTCCACAGCGACGTGTCATCCCTTTAGAGCGGCGGTCCCCAAGCTTTTTGGCACCAGGAACCAGTGCCCCTACGAGAATCTAATGCCTGAGGACCTGAGGTGGGGCTGAGGCGGTGATGCTGGCACTGGGGAGCGGCCGCAGATACAGATGGAGCTTCGCTCGCCTGCCCGCCGCTCACCTCCTGCTGTGCGGCCCGGCTCCTAACAGGCCACGGACCGGTACCGGGCCTCAGCCCAGGAGTTAGGGATCCCTAATTTAAAGAACAAAACTAAAGAACAAAGCAAGTTTTGGGGGTCAGATATCAGATTAACTCTAGATTTAGGAGCATCATGAATAGGTGCGTGTGCGTGTGCGTGTGTGCACGTGTGTGTGTATTCCAAGAACTAAATCATTCTGTTAGATATTTCACTGGAGATTAATTCAGCACTAGCCACCAAACCCTCAGCGGATGACAGGCGCTGCAGTCAGAAATCCCTCCGTGACGCATGTACCTACGGTGTGTACTAATCGTGATCATTGCTGCCAGATACCTGCATCGTCGTGCATTGCTCGTGCTTCGGATTTGCTCATTTTTTTATAACGCTCACAGGAGGTGGTCTGTTAGCTCGACCTCTAACCTCCACGTTGGTGCCACCTGCGGACCTTCCTCTGCGGAGCCAGCATTTATGAATTTTCTTCTTTTTTTTTTTTTAAGTTCAGCGATCACTTTCTTCTATGTTTTTCAAAGGTGGTCTCCATGAGGGCAGGTGTTTATGCAAAAGTCCTGCAGAAATGTTTATAGAATGAATGAAGCCAAATGGCTCTGTGAATCAGCCAATGAGAGAATATAAGAAAAATAGAAATGCCTTGAGGTAATATTTTCTTTTAAATATTCTCTTTAACCGATCTAAGAAGCGCTGTTTTTACATTTTTTAAAATGGCACGCAGGCGGCTTGTAGATTCAGAGATCTGTGGCCCAGGAGTGAAGATGTCTCTACGCTTATTGAGCTGCTATCTTGGGATCGATGTATCAAAATAGATCCATCGTTTGCCTCAGCTCATCAGGACTAGTTAGTGGGTCTTGAAAAAGAGCTTCTAAAGTTCTCTTTACCGCCTTTTGTGAGTGAGCTGTTTTTTAAACATTCCCACTTAGTCGTCCCACGGACAGATCATAGAGATGATGATGAGTACACGGGACACTTCAAGGAGGAAGGGGCTCCCTTTTGCAAATTTCAAACGGGAAATCAGAGTGGGGTTCTGATCCCCTTCCTCTCTGACTTGCTGTGTGACCCACATCTTAATAATGGTAAGCAGCACAGTCCCAAGTGTGCCTCCCCTAGGGGCAGCGGCTGACCGACTTACCTGACCCCTGGCACGTGGCCCAGCGCTCTGCAGTGAGCAGGTGCTCCATAAAAGCTCTTGATCGAGCAGATTGTCCTTTAGTATTTTTGCATTTTTTCCTTTCATGAGACGGAAGAAGAATGTAAAGTATCGTCACAGAGCAGTGGATGTGTGATATCATTTGCTGTTTGCCATCCAGATGAGGAGCTAGAAAACGTTTGTATGTAAATGTGGCCTTGAGTTGAGGATTTTAAATACTGAAATGCAGGTTAGATGGCCAGAGAGTGGCACTTAGCGACGAACGGATGCACTACATCTGTGGAGCCTTCGTGTTCATTACTTTGAGTGGCATGGCCTTTCCTCCTCGAAATCAAGCACCACAAATGTATCCTTCATTTGACCAGGTGGCCTTGATGCCTCTAAAATGAATGGTGCATCTGGGGATATAAATTGCAGTCACTTGATAAACATCTTCCTCTTGCCCTTGGCAGTGATGTAAGAGTCCATTGCAAGCTTGTTTCGAAGGTTAAGCATGAAATCTTTTTTTTTTTTTTTTTTTGGATAATTAATATTTCAACAAAAATCCATGTTGCTCCAGTTAGCAGGCAGGCGATCTGGCTAATTGGCTCAACAATAACTTTGTTACCCACGACTTGTCTCTTAGCTGAAGTTGTGTTTATAGACGAATGGGAACCGGCGAGGTGTTTGCTGGATCCGTAGCGTGGGTTTGCTCGGCCGGAGGCAGAGAGCTCGTGGTGTGGGTTCTGGTGCTTGTCCACCAGTTGCCTCCCACACAGCCCCCGTGGTTGTCCTCAGCTGCTTTGTCACAGCTCTGGAGACAGCACCACGCAGGAAGCGGTCACCGTGTCCACAGAATGCTGGTCCTTTCTGTGCACCATCTTGCTTTGTCCTTGATGATCCAGGCCACCCCATTCATGCCTGGAAAATAAGGACTAGCCGAATCGTCGATGCCCTTCTACTGCTTAGAAAGCATGGCACAGTCTGGTCTTTCATGTGGTTGTGACAAAGCCCCGGGGCGTAGATGGGTGCTGTCGCCGTCACCCTGCGGTACGTCTGTGGCACGTGCAGCTCGGCGGCAGGGGGCTTCCGCAGGCCAGGGGCGCGAGCAAGTGTCGGGCCTGGCGTCGAGACGCAGACTCGGCCTTGGGTCTGGGGCTCTGCTCAGCACCCCACAGTGCACTATGCACCTCATCCGGCTCCTCTCTGCAGACAAAGGGGGGCCTCGAATCGCGCAGCGCCCGGCAGCTGGCATTATTTCGTGGAGAAGATATTTTGGGGCATCCCTTCAAATTCTAGTTCATAAAACCAGTCTGTGATGAAATCGTGCTATATTTTTTGATCGGGCAGAATTTAGACCTTTTAAAGGACTGTTTCCTTCTGACTTTTGCCCTTTCCATAATTTTTAATGTAGAAAATTCTTTCTTTGATCAATCGATGGTGGTGGGCTACAGCGTGGGTGGTGGTGACAGTTTCGAGTGTCAACACTTAGAAACACCTACGTTGGCTTCACACACCTCCCGCACAGAATCCAACTCTGCCACCGGTGTTTTGAGAAACAACGCGCCACGGATAGCACGGGTGACAGGCGGCTCTGCTCCTGGGAGAAGAGCAGCGGGGAGCGGAGGTCCTCGCTGAGCTCACCAGGGAGGCCCCAAGACCGGCAACGGTCTCCGGGCACCCGGGGGGTCGGCCAGGGTGTCCCCAAGGCCGTTTCCTTCTGGCCTCACCCCCCGGGCTGCATTGTATTCGCCAGGTCAGAGGAACCGGCTGCCCTTCCGTCTCTTTCCATAGTGCTTAGGAGGCAGCCGTGGGAGTTATGTGACCATTTAAGACAAGGCAGGAAGCCACGTGCACACACCTGCCCCGCCTTGAACCAGGCCCGCCAGCTCCCTCCCTTCCAAGGGAGGACGGGGTGTAGAACCTCATTGGTCTGGCTGCCCGCAGCACGAGGGGTCTTGAAAGCTGCAGACGCGTGCAGCGCATCCTCGTTTTCCAGATCTTCTGTGCAGGGACCCCTGTGCCGACCCGCAGGGGTGAACGGAAACGACCAGACAGAAGCTGGCCAGGGTTGTAGGTGACCTGTCGCTGGACTGGACGCAGAGTGTGGGCCCTGGGGTCCCATGCCTGAGGCCTGCCATTGGCACAGCGGCTGCGGCGGGAGGCACAGGGTCTGCAGGTGACCCTCAGCAGATGGCACGCGTCCAGGGGGCTCCCAGGCATGTCTGGGCGTCTGCGACCAAGCAGCAGATGAGTCCCAGAGGCACGGGCGGCATGCGCCCAGCTGCGGTAGACCTTGCGTTTGCTGCGATTTCTCTATTTTCTGGTTTGCTTTTCTGCTAAAACTTCAACGCGGGAAGCAAGCGTGCTTGGACGCGCTGCCGCTGCTTCGCTGCCGGTGGCCAGGAACGCCGAGGGCTCGGGACACAGAGGCTGGTTCCGACGTGAGTGCTCGCCGCGTGAGCCATGTCCTTGACCCACCCCACCCCACCCCCACC
>NW_006434366.1:4225592-4259056 GCF_000325575.1 Pteropus alecto | reverse complement strand
CCTGGCGCCATGGGCTTCCGCGCGTGCATCATCCTGTTCATCACCAGGATCGTGACGTGCGCGTTCGTCTGGTTCAGCATCGGTGACATTGGCGTGAGTTTAGAACCCCGCTGTATGAAATCAATACTAGAGAGCGTGGCAGGTGCTCCCTCTCTATGAAGCTGCTGAAAACTGAAACCCAAACGACAAAATAGAGTCGCGTCCCCCACCTCTGATGCAGTATGGAAATCGACCCGGCGGGCGGCATGGTGGGCAGCAGCGCCTCGCCGTCGATGTGGCTGTCTCTTCTGTGTCACGCGTGTCGCCCTTGCGGCCTCGGAGCTCGGTTTCATTCTCTGCATCATGGGGACAGTGACGATATCACTGGCCGTTTCAAGGATCCACGGAGACGAAGTACGTGGGCATGTTTTTTTCCAATCGTATAAGTAAGACGTGTCTTGATGGAAAAAGACAACGGGAAAAGATCTAAAGAAGAAATGTGTAAAAGGAGTCAGCTGACCTAGAGGGATGTCCCAGTGGACTGCGCAAGGCGTGGGTTGGTAATAAAATGTTAACTCTGGGAACTTAGGTGGTCGGTGAACAGCAGCAGTTATGGAAGCATGGAACAGCAGCACAGAGCCTGTTCTGGGGTCCCCCCGGTAGGCTCCCCAAGTGAGACGATGACTGAGCCTCGTCTCGACAGACGGTCGGTCAACCAGGAGGGTCAGTCGGCAGGCGGGGCGTTTCACGCAGCCATGCCGCAGAGGCGGAGCCGCCCGCATCTCCACGGACTCGCTCCGCTGTCGAGGTCATCAGACGCCAGGGGACAGTGGGACGCTGTGAGGCTGCCGGGAGCTGCGGCCAGGACCCGCAGCACCTCGTTTCAGATGCCCTGAGCTCCTGTCGCCTTTGGGTGGGCGGTGACGTCTACGGGTTTAAGCACCAGGCGATAGGATCAGGTTCACGTTTCAGAAATTGATTACTGCGGCTTCGTTTTGCAGGGCGTAATGAGAGATGAATGCCGGAGCCTAGAAAAAACGTTTATGGTTATTTTTTAATATCCTGGGGAGGAGATGATGAGACTCTGTCCAAGGCCGAGGCAGTAGAATTAGAGGGGGCGCATTTGGAAAATAGTTACGAGGTAAAGTCATCAGGGCTCGTGGATGGTTTGGAAGAGAGTGGGGGGCAGTGAGGAGTATAGAATTGCCCCCCAGTTTCTGTCCCAGATGGTGGGGTATCATCGTCTGCGTTTGAAAGGTTAGGGTTAGAGATCAAGAGATGGCAAATTTACTGAAAGACATCCCACGTTTTCTGATTTATCATCCCAACTGGGACACTCGTGAGTGTGAAAGGGGTCGTGATGAATCGTTTTTCCAGGGCAATAAATGCCAACCACGATTACTTCGGGAAACCAGCATGTAATGTCACCCTATCTGTAGGACACTCGGGTCTATGCGTCTACGCTAATGGGACTGCTCGGTGTATGCGCGTGGCACGGCGACAGGATTGGATATTCACAGTGCGTAGACGCGCGCGTAAAGGTCAGCATGAAGATGGCGGCAGTGCACCCCATTACCCAGAAACGGGGTCGGGAAGGGCGCCAGGCCAAGGGCGCCGTGGGGTCGCCCGCGGTTCAGTCACGGGCGAGGCCGAAGGACACCGCGGAGGAGACCGAGGGCGGAGAACCGGAGGGCGAGGGGCGAGAAGAGGCAGAGGGCGGACGTTTCTGGAAGGTGGCTGAGAACGTCCAGTGCAGCGAGAAGCGAGAAGTCAGGTCAGCAGGGAACGGAAAAATGCCTTCTGGGCTTGGCCACGTAGCACTGGCCCTCGCCGTCGCGATGCCGGGCAGAGCCGAGGCCAGCGTCCCGCGGTGTCGCAGCCTGTGGCGACGAGCCCGCGGGGAGCAGAGCCGAGGAAGCACCTGCAGAAGGCAGGAGAGAGCGGGACCCAGCTGAGCGGAGAGCGGGGAGCACGGAAGTCCTGCTTTTCCTCCCAAGTTGTCAGACCTTTGCGTATTTTAATAAGCTCAAAGCGCAGGTGTCAAGATACAATTCTCATCCACCTGTAGCATCGACCGAAGTTTCTTTCGGTGTTCCCCGTGACGGTGCTGGTTCGTTCGAGCTTCGCTGCGTGCTTTGCTCTTCGATCGGTCGGGGAGGGGGCCCAGCGTGCTTTCGGGTGCTGCTGGGCCCGGGAGGGGAAGCTCAGGCAGGTGACGCGTGTGCGGGTCCGGAAGGTCCACTTGACGACGGGACCGGAAGATCCACTCGGGTGTCCGCCGCTCTAAGTCTGCACCCCGTTTGCTGGACCCATGGACAGGACGCAGGCCCCTTCTGCACGGCCGCGGGCACCGAGGGCTTGGGCGGCTCCCAAGACGTGTGACGAAGCTGCCCGCCTCGACTCGGGGTGCCGTTAATCCAGGAGGGGGTCATCAGTGCCGCTCGCCAGTCCCCGTTCTATCAGCCGAGCTGGTGCTTTGCGATCGGCCTGCGCCGGCCGCCGCGACTCTGCCCTCCACTGCCACATGCCCGCGTCAACCTCGTCTCCCCTATCCGGTCACGTGTCTCCCCCCCCACCCCGCGCATGGCACAGAGAAGGAGGGACTCGTGTCCCCTATAGGGGGACAAAGAAGGGGTGCCTTGCACTCCGGTAGCTCCCATGAACCTTTAGAAAACAACTGATGTCCACGTTTGGAGTTTTCGAAAGCCTTCCAGAAGGGCGAACTTCGTCCTCCCATACTGGATGCAGAAGGGGCAGGTAAGGGGGCGAGGAGATCGTGGGACCCTCCTGCAGACCGGCAAGTGTGTCTTGGCTTTCATTTGGAAAGACTGCAAGAGGAATCGTATTAGAGGAGTTTGGGGACCTCTGTGTGACTGCAGGCTACGAGGCAACATCATTTGGCTTCAAGACGTTTCCTTCATACTGTTTTCAGATTTTCATCAACCATCGAGAACGTGACATAGATGCTCCGGGGGGCTCGGGGTGCTCTTTACCAAACAGCCTACTGTTACTGCATGATCCCTGGGGTCCTTCCGTCACCCCCGTCAGCCCTGGGCTGAACGGGCTTCAGCTTTCGCAGCGAGATGGCTACTCGGCTTGGCAGAAGACTGGTCAAGCTTGTAAAGTTCGCTCAGCAGCCCGCTGATGCTCGTTCCCCATCACACGCTCTGTGGGACGGAAATGACTTTCCAGCGGGCATAAGTGATGGCGTGCTTTCGCGTCTTAAAAGCATTAATCTTGTCTGATGTGATCCATATGCTTTGCATGGTGACTGTCACAATTAAGTGTCCGCGCGGGCCCCTTCGGGGCACTGCTTGGTGTTTTTATTTCTAGCCTGTTCATTCTCATGGATGTGGTTTCCAGCCTCATTTTGTCTCCCGATCTGCTCCCAGCCTCACCCTCCTCCCCGTACAAACTCTTCTGCCTGTAGAGTTCCCGTGGACGCACGCCGGCTCTGACCCCCCTCTAGAAAGTCCCACAACTGAATTTCTATAATATTGAAGACATTCCATCAGGGCGGTTATTATCGCACTCTGTCATCATCTCGTTTTTAAAAAATTTTCCAAGCTGTCTCCTTCGTGATAATAGAAGCTTCGCAAGGCCAGGAACCTGTTCTTCAGGGTCACCGCTAGAACGCCAGCCGCCGGCCTTGGACCTGACCTGGACAGGCTGGTGGCAGATGTGTGTTGAGTGAAGCATCGTTCCTTCCTTTGCTCCTGCATTTGGTACCTGCATCGGAGTATATTTTTTTGCACAGATGTGCGTGACACACCCTCTCTCCTCAGTGGACCTGTGGATGGTGAACTTGTCGCAGGGAAGAGACTGTGTCTCCCTCCTCTCCGATTCCCTAGCACCCAGCATGGAGCCTGCTGCAGAGTCAGCGCTCAGTAAATATTTGATGGTTACCTGTCCGCTTCCACTGCATTGCATTTTATTCAGCAGGCTTTTGCTGAGCTCGGAGGATGCAAAGACCTAAGTTAGGGATGCGTGCTAACTGGAAATGGACATCACCCTTCGTTTGACCTTTTAGGCAAGTGATATAGAGACCAAAAAATATATACGATACGTCAGAGATCACTAATTTCTATTCAGAGAGAGACATGGCGAATCTGTGAGCTTGAAGATCCTCTGTGCCTTCAGGAAAGCAAAATAGGTATGTCGGGGGGCGTGCGTTTTGCTCTTAATCGGCAAAGGGGGACTGGAGATAGTGCAAACTGGAAACACGTCCGCCGACGGTCCTAGCGGTGCATTCGCAGGCGCTCGCGGGGCGCACGGCGGCTCACATGCTTTGACCGCCGGCTCTCGTCAGCGGACGTGCTTGGCGTCAACTACCCCTGGGACCAGCTGGGTCCCCCGACCTTAAGGGCAGGAAGACCAAGCGGTGCCTCAGGTCAGGTCACTGGGGTCCCTCTCGGCGTCCCCGCTTCCATTCCACCGAGTCGGCAGCCAGCCAACCAGGAGAGTGGGTCTGCGGTCCCCAGGGCGGGGTCCCACGAGGCGCGTCAGCAAGGCAAAGCAGGTCGCAGACTCTTGGTTTATTTGGGAAGTGTTTTGCCGAAGACATCTGGAAGGAGGCAGTTCGAATATATGTGCTTTTACCCACAACATACATCCTTTCCAATGAGTAACATTTCCCCAAACATTCCTAACCCCATAATTGTGTGTTTTTTTCATTATGAAAGCTCTTAAAATATGTAGTTCTCATTCAATGACTTAATCTATTACTCTTTGTATTTTAATGCGATTTTTTTTACTGATAAATAGTATCTGTCTTCCAGTTTTAAGAAATATTCCATATTATGTATATTTTATATGTGTGTGTATGTATATATACACGTATATATCAGAAAACCATCAGAAAACCATAGCTGTGTGTGTGTGTATATATATATACACATATATATCAGAAAACCATCAGAAAACCATATATAATTACTTTAAAATGTTTAAATTTGAAAAATGACATAATATTCCTCTCCGTCAAACAATTAAATTCCGTTTTCAAAACACAAACTCACCAGAACGATCTTTTAAAAGCAAATTTGTGGCCGGAAGTCTCCCAAACGCCTGGCTGTAAGACCACGCAAGTTCTGCTGCTGTTTTCACTGTTTGTAGCCTGCAGAACCCTTAAGTTCCCCGCTGCTCTCACTTATATCCATTATAAAGTTTTTAATTTCCTCTGACCATGGCTACGTTTAAAAAGTGCCATTTCAGACAGGAAATGGAACTATTACAGCGACAAACTCCTTTCCTACAGTTATTAAAGGAATCTGTTTTTATCGTGCTGATTCCTCTCAGCGCCTTTGAATGCACGGAATAAGCAACACAGTTGGGTTTGGTGTCACGGGCTGGCGGGGCGGGGTGACGACAACCCACACAATAACAGCCGACTCATAAGGAGAATTCTGTAGGGCTTTGACCAAGCAGATCTAAAATAATTTATCTAAGACAGCAGCAGAAGCAAATCACTTGCAACGCTGCCTCGTTGGGGACGGTCGCCGTATTCCCCGGGCTGCGATGCTGCCTGTTATAGATGTGCTAGAATCAGCTTTACCTCTTTTGCTATTAGTTGCTAAGAAACAAATTATGATCGTGGCTCAGATGCCTGACTCTCTCACCCTCTTAATGCTCTGCAGTGGCCTTCCTTTCCTTCAGATGAGTAAATGATCAACAAAGTAATTGTTTTAAATAAAATTGACAACGAAAGCATTTTCAGAAAGCAAGCCTTATCTGTGTGATTTTTACTGGGGTTGGGGTGGGGGGAAGTTCGAGTAATGATTTTACTGACATCGACGTGTCGAAATGACTGGAGACAAACATTTACATGGCTTTCTTTTCTGTCGGTTGTCAGTTAGAAATCGATTTTACTGTTTTTGCGAATAATTATGTTGGACGAAAGAGTATGAACTTGAGACTGCTCAGAGTTCATGTGGTAGCTATCACTCAGCAGATACGCCTCGCTCTGAAGCTTGAAATCCAGTTTCTAATTTTAATTATGTCTTCCAATTTTCTCCAAACCTCAGTGTTCCCTTTGAAGGAATAGGCGAAATAATACATACCTAGAAATATTATACGAGGAACACGAAGAATAATGCATTAGAGGTATAAGGCCGCCACACCACACGTTGTAGTCATTATTCGTGTAGTTAATTGTTGACCTCAAAAGTGAGGGGGGGAGATTATTATTATATTTTTTAAAGATAAATGGCTAATAAGGTAGGTTAGCAATATTAACTCTCCACGGGCCATACCAAAAATCAAACAGTGACATGAGAAACTCGTGAATTGATTCATTTATTTGAAGAGCTCCTGACCATTATTACTTTAAGATTCAACACCGATACAGGTGTAAGAGAAAATGACCCGCCGGCTAAAGGAGCAACACGTGACTGAAGAGCAGGGGCAGGTGTGTGTGTCCGACTCACGCTCCGAGCGTCGCCTGTGCGAGTCTCGCTCCTGAGACTAAGGTCACACGAATTGCCCTGGAAATCCACAAATGTTGATGCAGGACGATTCTATTTCCAGTCCCAGCTGCAGCGTCTGCCACATTGCCGCTGTAATTGTCTTTCCTGCATGAGACACTTAGTGCCAGACTGCATGGAGGGGACAGTTTGTGCCTCAGCCCCCGAGAAGCCCTCGCCCCAGCCCGTGCCCCGGGAGACACGTTCATACCCTCCAAAGGGCTCCGAACCTGCCGACCTCGGTGGGTTCCGTCTGAACGGGTTTCGTGTTTGGGGTTCAGTTTACGGATGAAGGACTCCTTAAAACAGTGAAATGAGTTTCCACAGAAGACAATCTGGATTGTAAGCGTCTCTTAAAAACAGACTCTTCAGCAAGTGTAGCTGCCGCGGACCCCACGAAGTGGGGTCTGTTCTCCCACTGCTTTGGTCTAGACGTGCGACAGACGAGGGACCCAGCCTGCTCCTGCCCTTGAACCTTGTTTCTGTCCCCTCCAGGCCCCTCCCCCGCCCCCCGGTGTGAAGTCTTTGCTTTACCACCCCAGGCACTGAGGCTCCCATTGGAGAACAAGGACCCGTCTGGAATCTGTAAGGGTGCGTTCTCATCTCCGGGGAGGGACAGCTGTGAGGCTGGTTATCACAGACATCACGTACCCTTCTTGCGAGTTCCTGCCTGCTGAATTTTGGTCGCTGCACATTCTTTGCGGATTTTAATCATCTCTCACAATCCCACGCCCAGGTTCAGTCACATAGTTTGATCTCCATTCAAACACCAGCCGAGCACATGACCTTTCACTGGGAACTGTGGAGAGCGGGGGCGGAGGGGGGGTGGGCACGTCAGAGATGCTCCTGCCGAACCTGAGCCTCAGGTGAGAACAAAGGAAGGCGCCATGAAGCCAGTCGAAACCAGTCTCTGCCCGAAACCCCAGCGAGGAACAGAGGCACTTTGAATCTGAATCCGGGGACTTCAAACTTGCCGCATTCAGTAAATACGACTTCTGTCCTTTACTCTTCCGTAGCTTGCCTAAATGTGGGGGGTCGCTCTGCCGTCCTTTAGTTTATCATCGTTAACATCGACTCTCAAGCGCTTTACAGACAAGAGGGAAGAGGAGCAAGTGCTCACGCTACGCTGCGGTCCCATCTCAGGGCACCCCGGGGTCCGCGTGTGGAGGGACCAGGGGCCGGAACTGCCCGTTCGCCCTTCCATCTGCCGCTGTCGGAGCAGCTTGATACCCAGAGCTTTTCTGGCGGCGATACAGTCTTCAAAATGCACACGACACACATGACTGGTCTCTCCCTGCTCAGGGTACGGGTTTCTTACACGTTTTTTATGGGGAGATGTAGACAGTTCATGAGGGTCTTTTCCTAACAAAGAATTAGCTTAAGTCCCAGAAAATTCCAGCTGTTTCTCTAAGGGGTTAGGATACATCCCTGGGCGGGCAGGAGACAGGTGGCAGGATTCGGCGGGGACCAAACGCCGGGAACACTTCACTCTGAAAAGCTGTTGGTGCTCGTTCTCTGTGACATCCAGGGAAAGCCGGCGGTTTTCTAGATCTCTCTGCTCTTTAGTGCAGAAGACAGACCAGGATAGACGGACCTGCGTCCCACAGGCTTGCGAGGGGACAGGCGGCTTCACGTTCAGAAGTGCGTTTGAGGGGTCACACCATTAGGGCTGGCGGGTGACGGAATCGGTTTTGCGTTTCTATCCAGTGTCCCGGCCTGACTGTGTGTCCACTGAGCCACAGAAGGGGCGCCTGTGGATGCTGGGGACAGTGCATCGTGAAGGTCACAGGCCTCAGCTGGGTCCCGGCTCTGTCCTTCGGGCTCCCTGTCCCCCCACCAGGATACCTGTGGGGCTCACTCCGAGACCCCTCACCCCGTTCCCTGCACAGGTGCCCTTGACGTTTTCCTGGAGGTCTAAGGAGCCGACGGAATAAGGGGGAACAGCAGGAGCAGAGGGCGGGGTTACGTGATCGTGCTTCTTCTCGTCAGAACTCAGCTTTGGGCTTTCAGAACCTTTTCTCCAGGTTACTTGAAAATACCTGACTGTGAGCGCTGAAATGCCTCCATTGCTCAGAGAAATGCAGAGCAGTGTCACGTGTCCCAAGTGACACGGTGGCATTTGAACTCGAAACTAGATGAGAATTGCCTCTTAAAGAAACGCTCGCCACTGGCCTTTCGAAGTGTCATTGCACCGCCGCAGGCTGATGACCGCGCCCCAGTCCACCAGGCCGGCCGCTTGTGAGTGTCCGTGACGAGTCCGCCCCCGCAGTCGGTCGAAGCCACTGTTTCCTTGCTGCGTTTTCCTTTTGCGATATTTGTACTAAAGCCATCGTGCATAACTCCCCCGGAAAAGACCCCGATGCCCTTCTGCCCATAACTTCCTGGCTTCCTGGGTGTTTATTCGTCAGGAAGGAGACCATTGTATCCTGATATCAAAATCTGAGATCGCACAGACTGGTTTCGATTCATCTCATCGCCTGCTGAAGCAGCGACGTGTAGACGGCTGGAGCGTGGGGATGATAACAACCAACACGCCTTATTGTTCCCTCCGGAGTTGGACGCTGGAGCCCCTCAGGGAGCAGGCAGGTCCCGTGAGCGGGCGGGCAAGGTGGACAGGAGCTTGATGGGGAGAGGTGACAGTTGTGCCGAACCAGAGCACGTGTGCTCTGCGTGGCGCCTTCGGTGTTTCGAAAGCAGTGAAATCACAGCGCCAGGTGGGCACCACGGGAGCGGCAGCCGATCGAAGCCCTTCACACGCGTCTGACCTTCCACACGCTGCGGGGGAATTTTGACTAGCCCCGTGTTTCAGATGAGGAAGCTGAGTTTCAGAGAGTCTAAGGTCCTTGCCTGAAGTCGTAGAGCTAAGAAGTGGTGCAGATGACACACAGACTCTGCCCGAGCCGTCGCCGATGCCTGGAAAACCGAGACTGTGGTGTTTGGGAGGGAAGGATGACGGGCGCATGAGGACGGTTAGTGCCACAAGGGCCTCGAGCTGGCTGATGTCTGCAGGCTTGGGTTGCGCCCACTGTGCAGCCATCCAGGCCAAATCCTAGGAGCCGTTCGTGGATGTCAGTGGTCACACCGTGCGGGCAGGGCTGCCCAGACAGAGCAAACGGTTACGATCGAAGCCATTTGCTTAACCCTGGGAAGGAGAGAGGCTCCAGCCTGCTGTGGTCTTTGGTCTTTGTGTGACGGTGAGAATGTCACTGTTGGGGGGGGGGGCAGGTAGGGCACTTCATCTTCCTGTGCACTGAGCGCCTCACTCTCTGACCTGCAGCCGAGAGGGTTCATGGCTGCTGCACCATTTCTTAGGTCCCCGTGCGGTATGATGTCCCATTAACGTGAGAAACCCCATTAAAATAGCTCACTCAGCCTGGACCATGCACATAGGGACGTCAGGGCTGAGACGCGGGCGTGGGAAACAGGACTCAGCCGGGTTCTCCCTGAGAGATCCACCGTCTGTCAGGCCGACGGGGTCATGTAGGAGGGCTGTGGGGGCCTGGAGGGAGCCGGGTCGGGGGGAGGGGACAGGCATTCCCGGGGAAAACCCCAGCCCTGCTTGTGGTTTCACAGCCTGCGTCTCCTTGGAGCTTCTGTGTAACTTCTCTGAGCTTCGTCCTCTGCATCGAAGGGCCGACGGGGCTCCCCTCTCCAGGCACATTCACAGGTGAATGTCGGGGTGGCAGGGGGCATTTGATGAGCACTAGCTGCCTTTCCCACAGCCTGGACTGAGACCAGGGAGGATGTCTACAGAGCCCCTCCTTTTTCGAGTGCCAGCATGGGGTAAACTTGAGTGGCTCCTGCCTGCTCAGCCCGCACGACTTACCTCCCCTGGCCCTGGACCCTGAAGCCCCTCGATTTTTGCTTGGCCCTTTGTCCCATCATGGCGATGACCGTGTCCGTGGAGTCTGCTGCGTCCCCACAGTTGTCCAGCGAGGTCTCTGCTTTCATGGTGCCTTTGTCCCAGGGGGCAGCCAAGTGGAGAACAAGAGAGCAGAAGTGAGCAGGATGGATTAGGACAGCCATCACGCTACCGGGGAAATGAGCTGGTTCCCTGATGCAGGGGAGCTGGGAGGGACCGGGGGCGAGCGCCAGGAAGCCCGCTCCATCAGCGTTGACCCAGGTACCCCAGCTGCGCCCCCTGGCGGCCGTGCCGAGGACCGGCGCATGAGAGTCAGGGGGCCTGCACAGGGAGTGATCCCCACCCCTTGCCACCACCCCGCTCGCCTGAATGGTGGCAATTAGCAAAATTCGTCTCTTTTTTAAAAGTCATAACCATGTTCAGGGAAGAAAAAAGAGGTCCTCCGGGAGCTCGGAGTGACCTGGCCTCAGGAATTGCCTTCGGTATTCTGTATTTAAACATCACGAGATCCGTTTCCGTGAACCGCTGCGGCACAGGCACAGCCACTGGAAACCGGCAAGGCAGCTTCCTGGGGACTGAGGTCTGGTGTCCGTCTTGGGGCCAGAAGTAACATCTTCACCTCGAATGCAGTGAGTAGCTTCAGCCATTTCTTTAGATGACTCAGTTTTCAGATGAACTTTTTTGGGCGCTCATGAGTGGGAAAATGTGTCAGAACTTGGTGTAACGGTAGTTTGACCTCGGAGGGAGAAATAAGAAAAATGTGGAAGCATGTCAAGAAAATAAGACATTTGATTTTTACATATGTAAGAATTACGAGAAAACTTATTTAAAAAGGTGCATGAGCAGAATTATTGTCCCTCTTGATGAATAAATTGAGGAAATACATAGCGGTCATTACAGACAAGAATTATCGACGTAATAGCTGTGGTGTTGATCCGTATCTTCACGAGAAAACACAGAGAAGGCAGAATCCTGGAGCGACCGAACTGCAGATTCTGGAATCAGATTCTCTGAATTCAAACCACAGGCCAGTGATTCAGCGCCTCGGGCTCCTTTCCTCGTCTGTGAAATGGAGATGCTGTAGCACACATGGGTAGGGTCAGTAGGTTAGCTAATGCATGGAAGGTACTTATCACAGCCCTGCCATAATGTAAACGTAATAATAATAACAGTGACAATATTTAAACATCACGTCCTCATCATCGCAGAAATAGCTGTTATGTTTCAAGCAATTACATATGCCAAGCACTGTCCTAGACCTTTACACGTGTTAATTCTCGTAATCCTCACCTAAACTAATAAGATAACTCATTATCCTCGCGTGATAGATGAGGGATATGAAGCACAGGAAGGTAAGTATTTTACCCAGCATCACACAGCCCCTAAGTGGTGGAACTGAGATTTGCACCCTACTAGTGTGGCCCCAGCATCCATGCTTCAAACATAATATCGTGTCATTTTTATATTAACATTACCTGCTAATGCCAATAATATTTCTAATGATTAACTCAATAAGAAAATATTAATGCTCAGTATCGTTATAATAATTTGTATAATTCATATAAAAGGAACTCGAGCTATAGCATTTAAATTCTAAGTTAGAGCCAATAAAGACTCTCCTGATTGTGTAGTTTGTTACATACCAGTTAGTATATGTATGAGGTATGCACGAAAATATCATCTTCTGGGTGTTGCATTAAAAATATCTCTCTGATGATGGCACAGAAAGTGCCTGCTGGAACACGGCTTCATCCATTCATCCATCCAGCAACGCCGACCAGGCACAGTGTAAAGATAAAATGGAATTTGAATATTCAGATAATTGATCTCTCGAATGATACAGATGCTATTCATCTTATCTAGTTAAGATGTTCAAAATCAACCAGAGTTTCCCCAACATACACATCAAAGGAGAGTCTGTGATAGGATAAATTTTTAAACGATGTGCAGTTTTGTTAAAGCATTCTTATTGTGAGGGCTGTCCATGTTAGACCAGCGTGACGCATAGGAAAGCAACCACAGCTTTATCGCTGGGGGAGGGATTATCAGTGATTATTGTTTAATACTAATTACATGTTCTCGATTTCCTTGTCTAGAACATATATTTCTTAAGAAAAAAGAAAGCAAACACCTGAAAAGTAACCATCTAAAACATAACTGTTATCTCTACGTTTTGAACTTAAATTGGATTTTTTTACTTTTTTCCAGCATTATTGAGAAATAATTGACATACATCACTGTATAAGTTTAAGGCACACGGCCTGATGGTTTGATTTCTGTATGTTGTACAATGGTTGCCACAACACGTTAACATCTTTGTCGCATATAGATACAGTCAAAAGAGAAGAAAAAAATTTGTCCTTTTGATGGGAACCCAGTGTCTGCTCGCTTGACGACTTCCCTGTTCACCGTGCATTGGTGTTGGCTGTAGTTATCACGGTGCACATCACGTGCCCAGTGCTCACTCATCTTGTAACTGGATGTCCGTACCTTGTGACCGTCTGATAATTCCTTCTTGCCCCACCCCCGCCTCGGGCAACCACGAATCCGATCTATTTTTGTATGAGTTTGGTGGTTATTTTTTCATGAGATTCCGCATGTGAGTGAGATCACACAGTATTTGTCTTTCTCTGTCTGACTTGTTCACTTAGCACGATGCCTTCAAGGCCCCTTCATGCTGTAACAATTGGCAAGACTTTTCTAATTCTTTATGTCTGAATAATACTCACGTGTATACGTTCATGTCACAACTTCGTTATCCATCTATCCATCAGTAGACACTTAGGCTGTTTCCATATCTTGGCTGTTGTAGGTTATGCTACTATGAACATAGGGGTGCAGATCTTTTCAAATTAGGCTTTTCGCTTCCTTGGGGTATGTTCCCAGAAGTGGGATTGCTGGATCATACAGTAGTTCTATTTTCAGTTATTTTGAGGACTGTCCATACTGTTTTCTATAGCAGCTGGTCCTAAATAATTTCTAAATACTATTAATTGGTGAATTATTCCCTACCAACTTCTGGAGAATACAGTGTATCTTTACAATTCTTTTTCAAATTAACTTGTAGTCCCACGCAAAACTTCTACTGGAGAGGTCAAATTCATAAGCCTCCATCCTCAAAGGTTATACGAAATAGTCGTTAGAATGCCGATCCTAAACAGAAAAACCATCGGGCTTACTTAATCTCTACAGGGCTGTTTTTAGAAACCCTGTCTCTCCCGCTGGCCAGCAGCCTGTCAGCACCCCAGCCGGCAGAACTCACCCCAACAGTGGCCGAAGGAATGACAAAAAATGCTTCCTGTTTTACGGACAATGCTCAAGGCGTCGGTCTCTATGGAGTTCAGCAGATCAATCCAGGAGACATGGCAAGGGGGGTGATCTGCTTCTGTCCGTCTCCACATTCCTTCCTTTTCTATTTGTGTCTTTAAGAATTTTCCCAGGCAGTTCTCCCCCACGTGTGACGTCGTGTCTACTGAGTCTGAGTGAGATTGACTCAGGACCCCGAGGAAAGTGCTGGGCCATGTGGAAGGGGTGGACCGAGGTCTCTGGAACCGGAGAGTGTAGGCTCAGAGTTTGGCTTCTCTGAATAGCTGTGTGCCTCTGGGCTGGCCCTTCACTCTGAGTCTGTTTCCTCCTCTGTGAAAGGATGGTGATGATGGTGATGATGATGGTGATGATAATGATGGTGATGATGATGATGATGATGGTGATGATGGTGATGATGGTGACGATGGTGGTGATGGTGATGATGGTGATGATGATAGTGATGATGATAGTAGTGATGATGGTGATGATGGTGATGATGGTGGTGATGATGGTGATGATGGTGGTGATGATAATGATGGTGATGATTATGGTGATGATGCCACCTAACCCATGTGGCCACTGCACGGATTAAAGATATGACATGTGAGGCATGGAATGGTGTTTGGTTGTCATTATGATGCCGTCATCATTATTAACTCATCACCCTGAGAGGTCTCAGCCCTGAGCTAGTTGCCCAAGTGGATACAGTCCAGAAGTTTCCTAACTATAGAACACATGAGGGAGGAAGGGGCATGGACCAGCAGAGGCTCAGACGGGTGTATGTGTGTGTATCTGGTTGCAAGGGAAAGCAAGGTCCTCGCTCTGAGCCCGGCCGCGATTCTGGCTGCGTCCGACACCAGGGACCCGCACGTGCTTCCGGCCACTGGGGAGGGCCTTCGAGTGAGGAGCCTTCGAAGGCGGAATTAGTGACAGCGATGCCAGTGATAGTGGCAGCGGTGACCTCTTGGTGCGTAGCGTTTACCAGATGCAGGTCACACAATTCGTCAGCATCATCTCAGCTCATATTTAGGGAAAAACACCATTATCTCTTAAAAACGAGAAAGCCGAGGTAAAACTGAAGGAAGGAATTTATCTGGAGTCACGTAGTAAGTGGCAAAGTGAGAATTCGAACCTAAGGGTATCAGAGTCTTATCTCCTCAAGGCTACTGCCTCTCCCAGGCCAGGCTCAGCGTTTGGGGCCATCTGAAGGGATTGACGGTGACTCTGATCTAAAAAGAGAGGGGCGCTGGGCCATAACACGCCTCGAGAGGTCAGCTGGGCCAGCGCTGCGCTCCCTCTCCGGTGAGTGCCCCAGCCGTCCAGAACAGACTCTTGCTGCTTCTTCCCAAAGACCTTCGGGAACAGTCACTCCACAGCCTCCTCAGAAGGCAGAAGAGCAGAACGGGTCAAGCATGGCAAAGTCAGGGCCCAGGTGGGCAGGCGTGCTCTTTGCGACTCGGGTCCCCAGCTGACCAGCTTCTGTGAGATACTCTGCTTGAGAACTTTCTGCTTGACGAGCCGGGCAAACCAGCCCCCGAGTGCGAAGTCCAGGAAAATCTCTTTGCTTTCTGTGAGTATCGCGTGGATTGATCTGTCGGCTTTGTTTGGAGCAGAGAGAGTTTGATGTTTGTCGTAGACGTATCTGCCTTCCAAAGAAGCCATTCAGAAGAGGCATGAGCTGTCGTGTCCTGCTGTCCATCGCTTACCCGTCTTCTTGACTGTCTTCTGTGCCAGAGAAAACGATCGCATCCATGATGCAAATTCTGTACATGAAGTAGATTCGTACTTTTATGATCTTCAGTGGCTGGATAACCAGTTAGCAGAAGTAACAGGTGTTATTGCGTTTGTTTAATGATAAAATTCAAGTGAGATTGGGTTCAGTTGCTTACTTAATGTTTATCTTCCCTGTTAGACTGTAAATTCCCTATCACCAGGGTCATCACAGTGTCCTCAACACGTGATGCGTTGAATAAGGAGGGGAGAAAAGGAAGATCAAAGGCTGAGTCCCCCTAAGTCCCTGGTGCAGCAAGGACCCGTCATTTCAGCTTCTCTGCGATTATTATTGAGTTTTTTAACATAACTGGCAGGATTATCGTAAGAAGCACGCAAATGGCGGTGGTAGTGTCGTTATTGATCAATAGTACCTTCATTATTTAGCTCAGAAACCCCTTTTCTAAAATACGGGAACTGGGGCCTCGACAACTTCAGTGACTCTCCCTTCGAGGTCACAGAAGAAGGCAAGCTGGCGTGTTAGTTTCCTGAAGCTGCCGTAACAAAGTAGGACAAATTCTGTGGATGGCGTGAAACAGCAGACACAGACTCTTCCACGGCTCTGGAGCCCAGAAGTCCGGGCGCTCCGTCCAGCGCTGCAGGGGAGAACGTGTTCCTTGCTTCGTTTGGCTCCTGGCGTCTGCCCTGTGGTCACTGTGCTCGTGGCCACGTCAGGCAGTGCAGTCTGTGTGGGTCTCACCTCCTGCCTCAGTCTTACGAAAGACACTCATCGCTGGGTCTGGGTCTGACCAGGTGACCTCGGATGACCCTCTCATCTGGGCGTCTCTAACTGAATTCTGTCTGCGACGACCTTTTTTCCATACAGGGGCTCACTCGCAGGCCTTGGGGACGTGGACATACTGTTTCGGGAGCCAGCGATCAGCCGCACTATTCAGATGAGCCCTGTGCTCACCCACTGTGGATCCTCACTGGACGTTTTGCGATGAGACGTGTTGGCCTGTTTGCATCAAACAATAGGGATTGGGGATAACGGCTGTAGATCATCTTTATCTCAGCGATGAGCCGTTTGAGGGTCCACAATCCTCCGCGCTTAAAAGAAAGAACATCAATTTGCTTGAATGTGAATAACGCCCTTAGTTTTGAATGAGATGTTTCTAAAGTCTCTAAAACCAATTGATACATGCATCTTTTAGTATGTGGCTGAATTCAGTACTAATTGTGGTCGTGAGCTTCCTAAGTGAAAATGCTAGAAAGCCAATTGGGTTAAAAAAAATGCACTCGGATTTTGATAGCATTATTCAGCTAACTGCGGAAAGTTCTTCATGAGGAATCCGTTGCAGAAACCGACTTGCTATAAGACACCTGTCACAACCAATTCCATTCGCTTTGCAATTGCTTCTAATATTAAGGGGCGTTTTGTTGTTCAGTATTTTCTCTGCAGGGAGGAAAAGAGAGAGAGAGGGATCGAGCCTCAGTGTAAGCTCTTCATTTTGAAGTGAGGATGGTAATAATAAACCCCACAAAATTAATGTAGGCGTACGTGGACACTGTATTTTCAGACACAGATTCTGCTATGCCAGTATGCACGGGGATATCCCCCAGCGAATAAAGATTGGCAAAGCAGAGCCCAGCTTTCACAAAAGATGGGGCATCGTGGCCACAGCAGCATGACCTGGGACCTGTAACCTCCTTGGGGAAGCGTGATTGTCTTCATTATGGTCGCCGAGAAGCAGCAAGTGTGGCTGCTGAGTTATTTCCACGTTACAGGCAACAAAATGAAGAAAGCTAACCTCGTACAAAATGCTGTAAACAGGATGTCAGAGTTCATGTGAAAAAAAAAAAGAAGAAGATGCTTCTTAATTAGTTCCATCCCGAAGAGAAACAGGCTCGCTTGCTGGACACAGAGGTCAGGCATTTCGCTCTCTGTTCCCATCACGTGTCTGCTTGTTTCTTACTGGCTGCTTCAGCATCTCATCTGTTCAGCGAGCCTGTTAATCTCTTTTATTAACCTACAAGACCTCGTCCGATGAGGTCCAGCAGCGAACTTCAAGACCTTGCTGCTTCTGCTAGTGACGGAGCAGTGTGTCTCCAGCTCTCACTCCTAACCCTTGGGCTTCTTCGCGTCTATAATGGAAAAAGGGTTTGGGGTTCTACTTTGGGATGTGGGCTCTTGAGTATCGACGCCCACCTTCATGCAGTACGGCATGATGCTGATTTAATCACAGATGTCGATGTTTGTTTTTCCAGCTCTGGATTGTGAGTATTTGAGGGACTTTTTAAAGTATCACTTCTCATTTACAATTTCCAAGAATGATTTATTAGTTTCAGCTGCCACGTTTCCAGACCTCTGTGGTGACATCGTTAATGGTCGTTCCCTCATTCCTTGTTCTGGAGGAAAACAGAAAAAATGTAGCCACCGCTTCTGATCAGCTGTGACTGTCAAGAAGACCAAATGAAACCATGCAGTGTCACACGATTTTTGTGGTGGCGGTGGTTGATTTGTGACATAAAGTTTACAGCAGAGTTCCAATTCAGCAAGTCTCAAATCCATCATATCTTTCAGGTAAATTTTCCTGTCCGTTCGCCTCCTTTAATAGTTTGGAACAAATAATGAAAAACGCGTGCCATATTTCACAGATTCTGATCCTAAAGTTGATTAAACCATCAAAGAAACATTTCACCCTCTGCGCACAATGTCTAGTGCGTTATCGATTGATACAGAGCATGCCGGCAGGATGCTCCAACGTGGGGGTCCTCGGGGTGCCAAGAGGGGTGACTCGGGGCGAGAGCAGCAGGCAACAGTTCACAGCTTCGTTTCCTGCTGGGCTTCCGGAGTTTTCAGTGATGTGCGCTGTGCATCCCCGAGAAGGCGATACGGTAAACAGTCCCCCCCAAACTCATTTGATGATGAGTCCACTTCCGTTCATAGAAAAGCAGGGTTCGCAGGGCAAACTTTGCGGTGACTGTTCGCGTGGTCCAGTATAGTGGGGGTCGAGGGTAGCAAAATGTCGCCTTGGGCTCCGCTCTCAGCTCAGTACTGGGCAGGGCTGGTGACCTGACAGCTGTAGGCTCCAGGTTCTGGGGGGACTGGAGATGAATGGTGTCTCGGGTCCTTGGAACACTCTCGACGCTGTAACCTGCCCAGGGACGAGGGGCGTCCTGTGAGGTGCCGCCTGCCTCTCTCCATCGTCCTCGCCGACATCCTCCCTCCTTCTCTCCAGAGAGCTGGAGGGGTCTTGTGTGATGGGGATTTGGCGGGATCCCAGTACCTTTTTAAATTTTTTTTTTCACAACTCCAAGGACACTCCCTCAGCGGAGAGGATGCTCCATAATATATTCTGTTACATAGGTAAAAGGAACATCTCATTTTACGCATAGCAGTCTTACTTTCGAGTAACGCAAGTGTATCTTTTGATTCAAATTTGTTTTGTATCCCCCCAAAAGTATGTATGATCCATGCCAAAGCTAATCAGATTTATGTAAGAATTTGATTGTGGGTCATCTTTTTATTCTGCCTAGTTTTCACGTGTTTATTACTGCAGAAAATGTGGACAACTTTTTCTCAGACTCGTGAAAATTACTTTTCCTGTCCTGCCATTAATCACAGAAACAGCTGGCGGGAAGAGCAGGGTGTCTTGTTCTCACCGCAGAATTGTCGGTCGCTGCTCCTTGACATTTAAGCCCTAGAAAGTTAAGTTGGCCTTGGTCCGCTCTTTTAAATTAAAGCCAAGTGCATGCCAATGAGGTTATGTACTTGGTTATGGACAAAACGAAAATCAGGGATTTAACAACCTACATTTAACTTGAAACTGAACTTGGCGACTTCTACTTTCCGTCACTGCAGCTCTCACTAAAATGGAATTCTTGAGAGATGTTTTTCCATAGATCATATCTGAAGATTTTCTAGAAACCAAAGTTGAGAAACTCATCGGAACAGCTGACATGAACCTGAAGTTTCTCAAAGCCAATCAAGCAGATTTTTCGGCATCCCCTAATCTATAAATACCACTTGATTAAATTCACTTTTCAATATCCCTCTTAATTCCGGAGTGTAGTTTTTAATGCGCCTTTATTTCTCTGAGAAAAAAAAAAAAACATGGAAATGAAAAGCTGGAATCTAAAAATAAAATCCACACTTAATACACAAGCTAAATATACCCCAGCTTTTCTCTTTGCCACATTAATTCAATGAAATCTAATTTAGGGTAGCACCACGGTTCTGAATAAAGATGAATAAGTATTACCAGTTCACATTGTGTTTCAGCTTCTTTAAGACTTATCAGAAGAAATGTTAATTGCTTAAGTCCTTACATAAGATCGTGTGCTCTTTAAAGTTTTCTGGAAGAGAGATTAAGTGAAGGGTGGCAAATAACGGCGTTTATTTTTAGCTTCCTCCTATTCTCTTCCTGTACCCCCGAAGTATTTGTCCTGACTTCATCCCATTCTGTAAGTTCAGTTAACTTTCCGAAACCCGAATGCTATTGTGTTGCTAACCACATCGCCTCCTCTCCACCTCGAGTGCCTTCCGTGTCCCTTGTTGCTTAAGGGTGCGGGGGGAGGTCCCGGCTGGCGAGCCCTCGTTCTGCGGGATGTTCGGAAGGCACCCCCAGAGTGTACCGTGCTCGAGTAAGTTTGGGAAATGACGACGCCAATAAAGTCAAACACGTCCCTTCACTGTGGACTCGTTTCCTCGGTGTAAACTGTCACTCGCTGAGGCCAGCAGAGCTTTCGTACCTTTTGGCACTTACCCGCGCAACATTTTTGAAGCGTCTCTCCTTAGTGAGATTGCGCCGTGGGAAAAAAGACGCGACCCCAGGGTCTGCACCGTGTCTGCCCTGCGACCCTTTACCCACCTTTGCGTCTCCGTGTCCCTTACGTTGTGCAGACGCCTCACTGCCACGCGGAGCCCGCGCCCTGTGTTCGACGCCTCGCGACCTCCGTCCTGCCGGCCCTCGCCCTGCTTTCTCTCCCTCTCTCTTTCCTCCTCTGGAAATCTTCATTTTGTTCCAGATCAAGACTGAATGCTATGTATTTTGTTACTGTTTTTTCCGCCACAAGAAAAATAACCCGCACTTTGCTTCCGCGTCCGTCGAAGCGCTCCCTGTGGTCCGCACCTCCCCGCAGGACAGGGGCGTCTTTGGGGCCAGTGGCCCCATCTTCCTTTACCTTTACGGCCTCCGTCCGTTAGCACACTGCGGGGCACGTTACAGGCCGTCATGGTGGCCGAACAGAATTGAGCCCAATCACCACAGAACCACATGTCCACCCACGTCGTTCTGCTCAGAAACCTGTGGTGATTTCCACTGTCACTCAAGACGGAAGCTGAGGGCCTTACGGGGTCCACGAGGCCCTACACGGCCACCTACGAGGCACCTTGCTGACTCGGTCTCCACGTGCCAGGTCCTGCGTTTGGTTCCGGACCCACCTCACCTGAACAGCAGCCTGGCTGGACCCCCCGCTTTCTCCAGGGCTTTGCTCCCACATCACCCACTTGCTCAGACTTGGCCTGAGTTCATCACTTAAAACCCCGCTGTCTCCCACCTTCCCAGCTCCCCTCCCACCTGCTCTGTCCACCGTTCCTTTCCCTGTCATGACCTTGTGACACACTATGTCATTAAACATCTGTCACGTTGTTGTCTTGCCTCCCCTGGTCAGACGTCGGCTTGGGCAGGGATATGTATCCGATGGCTTTGTCGCTGTGTCCCAGGCCCCTCTAGCAGGTCCTGGCCTCCAGCAGGCACCCCAGGGACGCGTGTTAAAAGGACCGAATGCGTGAACCTGGTTTTCATCCGTGTTCCTGGTGCAGCAAATTAGCGCTGCTCACAGTACGTTCACGCAGAACTCAGTCAGAGCTGGGTAGCTTTTGTGAGCTTTTAGTGATGAAAACTGCCCTCCGCACTTGGGCTCACCCAGGACAGTGAAACGCTGCATCAATTAAAACGTTCCAAGGACCCGTAGTCAGGACGGCGATGTTATCCGCACGGCCCACCCGGCTGGCTGAGGCTTCATAGCCACACCTCTCGCTCTAGGCACCGTGTGTCAATTTCATATGATAGTTTTGTTCCCCGCTTATGAATTTTGATAAGATAATGACACACGTGTTCGGGAAAGGAAAACAGAGCATTAAAGAAAGCGGGTCTCCATTTTAAAGAGCCGTGGTTCTGCTCCTCGGGCCAACGCCGTGTGGCTTTCGTCACCTCACGGTCTGTTTAAGAACCACTTTCCACGGCCAGTCCCCTCCATCCGGACACCGAGATGGGTTTGGGACCCTGGCAGAGGTGAGATGTCACTCCTGCCCGCAGAGAACTTTTCATCTCCACTGACAACGTTTCGATTCTGGTCTCAGATCATTCACTTCTCTCATTCAGCTTGATTGAGATACAACTGAGTCCACGCGCACCACGCGTCGACCTGCTACACTTACATGCTGCGAAATCATCGCTGCTGTGGCCTGAGCTGACACCTCCGTCACGTCTGTGGTCACCACGTCTTTTCTGTGGTGAGAACATTTAGGACCTACTCTCCGAGCAACTTGCCGGCTGTGATACAGTGTCGTTACTCGTCACCACCACGTGTCCATGTGTCTATCGGGTGACCAGCCGGGAGTTTATTCCCTCTGACCACTGCCTCCACAGGCCCCCCACCGCCCAGCCCCGGCAGCTGCCACTGTCCTCTGTTTAAATTCCACTTATAAATGATGCTATAGAGTATTTGTCTTTCTCTGTCTGACTTATTTCACTTAGCGTAATGCCATCAAGTTCCATCCATGTTGTCGCAAATGTCAACGTGTCTTTCCTTCTAATGATTGAATAATATTCCATTATGTACATTCATACGTATATATACACATATGTATGTGTGTGTTCTTTACTCATTTATCTGTTGACAAACACTTAGGAGATGATAATAGGATCCCAGAGAGACACATGCAGCCTTATGTTCACTGCAGCATTATTCATACTAGCCAGATAGGGAAACAAATCATTTACTTATTAGAGGTTTAACTTTGAACGCATCTCTTAACTCTTCTGAATTTCAGTGTCTTCTGTACAGTGCAGTCGATACTTAATGCCATCCCTGATGACTTCAGAGACATTTTGATGGTCAGATAAGTTATAATGAGTAAAAATCTGGGGTTTTTTTTTACTTGTTAAAAATAAGTGCTATACAAATGCGCAGAGACAGTCAGTAGGATGGCAGTTGTCAGAGGCCAGGGGCTTGGGGAGTTGGTGTTCAGTGGGGACAGAGTTTCATTTTACAGGATGGATACAGTGATGGAGGTGGATGGTGGGGACGGCTATGCCACGTTATCAAAGTATTTGCCACTGTGACACTGTGTACTGTAAAATAAGGAGGGGCATTTCGTGTTATATCTATTTTACCACAAAAAAATGGGGCAAAATACGCACACCCAAGGAGTCCACGGTGAAGGAGTGTGTTTATTGGGACATACGAGTTCGGATGCCTTAGGACGTTAAGACCATCGAAATTCAAGAAAGTTCAACAAAAATAAAGCGGTTTAATTTTTTTAAGTAGAAATAGGACACATGCCATCATTGGTCTAGTTGCTGTTACTGCTGTCATTGCTATATATCTGATAGTTTTATTGTTGATGTTATTGCTAAATCATCATCATCATCATCGTCGTCATCGTCATTATCGTTGTCTTCATAATCATAAGTTTACCTAGAGCATGGCCTGAGGAAATAAAGCTTCTAGCCTCACCGACATCTCAACCCTGCATAAGAAACCAAATGTGACATTTATCGAGGACTTATCTAGCTTCCAGCCTGGAGCTAGATACACAGGGATGATCTCTGAAGTTTATCCGTAACCCCAGAATCGGGGCTCTCAGCATCTTTGTGGTTGTTCACGGACAGCGCAAACCAGTGAAAAGGCTGTCACCCCACAAGCTCCCCCCTGCTGAGGTGGAAAAAGGCCTTTCCGTCTCTGCTCTCACACTGTAAACAAGTGTCCCTTTTGCAGTCTACTTAGTGCCTGCTTTTTACATCTTTGTGTGCTTTGCGATTTTGCTGTTTACGGCGGCCCAGAGTGTGACACTGGAGTGTGTGTCTGTAAGTGTGACTGGAGTGTGTGTCTGTAAGCGCCAGGAGCCTGTGCCGTGCCTGATGGAGAAAACGCGTGTGTGGCATAAGATGCGTTTGGGCGTGAGTTAGTGCATCTCCATTATGTATTAAATAAGGCGCGTTTCAACAGAAGCACACCTCACACAAGGTTATGGGCTGAGCGGCTGATGAAAATGTCATGAGCAGAGCCAGCCCCTCAGGAACCTGTCCCCGCTTTTCCCCAGGAAGACAGTTCAAGTGTTGATTCAGTGTTGGCAGCAACCACACAGAACGTCAGCACCGCCCCCGACGAGAGTGGACCGGTGACGCCCAGCATCGTTCCCAGCAGGAAAGCCGTGAGGGAGCGGCAGACCCTGGAGGGGAGAATGACCTCAGGAGTGACACTGTGAAGAGGGAAAGGTGGCGGCCCGTGCTCCGAAGCGCAGGCCACGGCTGCAGCTGGCTAGGAGCTTGTCCGCGTGCGAAGCAGAGCACAGTCTCAGGGCTGGCATCACGCCGGTCCCGATGCCTCGCCCGGTCTGAACGTCAGCCTGCAGCAGAGGACGCGGGGCCGAGGCGGGGGTGGACAGGGACCGGGTCACGGTGCTGACGCACATCAGAACCAGGTCCAGGTGTCTCATCCGCATCCGCCTGGGGCCGTGGTCTGGGGCCGTCGTCTGAGCCTGTGGACCGTGGATTGGATGCGTCGCCCCAGCCGAACGCTCCTCCCGGCGATGCCCATAGTGCTGTCCGGCCCCGCGGCATGGGTGACGCCTGTGCTCCGTGCAGTGGCTCGTGCGACCCAGATCACATGCGCGGTGAGGTCAGGAGCCACGCTTGCTTGACCTCCACACTCTCCCCAGCATCTGCCACCCGGCGAAGGACAGAGGGGTGAGGGAGGGAGCTTGGCCTGCGAGGCATGGTGTGGACAGAGGCTTGTGTCGCCCACGGTCACCTGTTCACATCCTAACCAGCAACGCCACGGCGTAGGAGGCGGGGCCTTTGGGAGGCCAGGAGGTCACCGGGGGGAGCCCCGAGAGTGGGTTGGCGCCCTGAGAAGAAGAGACGCGGGGGCGTCCCCCACCCCTCCCCACTGCGTGAGGACACGAGCCCAAGGCCGCCTCCCCCGCGCCCGCTCCGCCGGCGCCTGTCACAGCGTCTCGGCCTCCAGACTACGAGGAGCGCGCGGGTCCTGCCGAGGCCTCCCAGGCTCCGGCTCGTTTGATGTCACCACCAGAACAGGTGGGGTCCCCAGCTCCGACACCTCTGGCCACGCAGGGTTCTGGGGCGGAGAACGGTGACCCTGGCTCGCGTGGCCCGTGGGCTGTCACAGCGCTCGCGTAGGGGCTGTCCGCCTCTGGGAAATCGGTCTGTATTTGGGGTGTCCGTCGTTTCTCTCGTCTCTTCCGTTATGTAGGAGTTTGCTGTGGTTTTTGCCAGGCAGCCATTTTAAACGTTTAGATGGAAGATGAAAATATTAGTTTCCTCAGGTGTTACTTGAACTAAGGTGACTTCAACTTCAGTTACAAATCAGAAAGCGCAAAACTCAATCGAGACGGCGTGTCGCTTGGCGTGACCGTGGCCCTCGGCCTTCTCAACGGGCTGGGTGGGCGCCAAGTGCCGCATCCCAGAGGGAGGCTGGGTCATCGCTCCGCGTCTGGGTCATCGCTCCGCGTCTGGAAGCCGGGCGGGTGGGAAGACGATTCCGCTTTCCTATCATCTTTCTCTTTTGCAGTTTCGGTGCCAACGTTCCGTCTGTTTCCGTAACTTATTCTTCTACAGCGCGTGTCACCATCGGACACACCGCGTGTGATTTGTCTATTGTGTTTGTGGTCGTTTCGCCCACTTCCACCTCCTGGAGGGGAGATTATTCGTTGTGCTTTGTTCTGTGTCGCGGTGCGGTACCTTCAGTGCCTAAGCAGCAGCTGGCACGCAGTGGGGACTCAGAGTCGGCATGCCGTAGGTACTGCTGAATCCCTACTGTTTGTCCTCGACCTTGGGGCGCACCTGAAAGCAAGAGGCTTCAGTGATGACGTTTCCCAGAACTGGCCGGTTCACCAGACTGGGTCTCCAGCTTCTCTGTGAAAACGAGAAGGGTGAGACACAGCCCCCACTGCAGAGTCTGAACAGGCGATGAATAAACACGTCGTTTGCATGCGTGTCAGATGATTTATTTTCAAAACTGTAATTAAATGAGATAAAAATATATGGTTGAAGTTGCCGAAGCGACTTAAATTCAACGTAAATAACAGCTGCTCTTCATCTGGGAATTTCATCTATAGACAGAACTTTTTTTTATATGCCCTTAAAAAATTGTAACGAGCATGCTGCTAATTTGATGTCCAGTGTCCCAGAATCAGGATTAAGGGGAAGGGGCACTCCACCTGCATCTCCCGGGTCTCACTGAAGAGCAGGAAGTGAGAAACTGCGCAGTGCCTTCGAGGACACACCCGTGGCTCTCAAATACTTGGCAAGTTCTCTGCGGGAGTGGGGCTTAGGCCAGCACCCCGGCAAGCTGAGCAAAAGACGAGGACCGAGAAGGCCAGGGAGGAAGCGACTGCCATGTTTCTTTCTGTCAAAACCGTAAAGATCCTCAGTCTGTCAAGGTATAGAATTCTCCCAGCGGGTGAAGAAGAGACCGTCGTATTGGTGTGTCGCTGGCCGCCTGCACGTAGCAGGGCCGTGCAGTTTGCAACATGTCGTGTCATGTTTTAATTCCCCGGGGCAGGGTTCCAGGCCGGGAGGCTGTTTCTTTCGCCAGACAGTGAATCGGTTTCAGGCGCTGATGATGTTCCCGTCCACTTGTATCTCTAAGCGTTCACTCTGCGGCAGGGTAGCTGCTACAGTGCCCTTGGAAAGAGACCTTTTCCCGAAGTCACCTTCCGGAGCACCCCAGGCACGGAGCACACCAAGGGCCTTCGCAGGCCAGATGCTGGGACAATGCACGCCACGTGGACAGATCCGAGGAAGTGCCCACCACTGCCCCAGGGTGCGAAACGGGAGGGGCAGCAGGGCTCGACAATGCTCATCAAGCGTCCGACATGTATCAGACACTGTCTGGGGCGCCATGCCACAGCCCGGAAACTGGAAAGATTACAGCCCATTTTCAACCTCTGTTGTTTTGTTTGTTGTTGTTGTTGTTTTGTGGGGGGGTGGGAGAGAAAGGACAATAAGCCAAATAGCATAAAAATAAACAAAGTAATTGCAGAGGCTGATAATGATTGCTGTAAAGGACAGAATAAAAAGGCGATGTGACAGAGAGTGAGTAGGGCCGGTGGCGGCCTGCGTTAGACGGACAATCAGGGAAGGCTACTTGGAGGAGGTGGCATTTGAGGTGCGTCATGAAGAATGAGTATGATGAGCAAAAGATGGGTAAAGAGCATTCCGCACAAAGGAAACTGAGTGTGATGGTCCTGACACAGGGTTGGCCTCGGGGTATGTGACTGACGGAAACATGGTTTTCGCAGTGTAAGTGAGTGACAGGGAGAGCAGCAGGCACGAGGCTGGGATGGGGCAGGGACCGGGTCCCAGCGCAGTGGAGCGTCTGTGTCTTATTCTAAACTTTACGAGGCCAAACGCCTTTCAGAAAACTGTTTCGCTTTGTGTTATAAAGTAGCCAAAGCTAGAGAATGCGGCTGCCTAACCCCTAACACACCTAAGCCGGGCTGAGATGCAGAAAGAGACGCGTCCTCATAGAGAAAACGTGGGTTAAACGGCCTTAGTTTCAGGGCCTCCGCCTCCACCGAACGCCAGCGTTGTTAGTGATCCCCGTCACACCAGTCGCAGTAACCGCGTGAGAGAGACAGGTGCACACTCTTACGGAACACGCGGAAACGCGAGAGTTTTAAACCGAGGTCTCCTTTGGCTTCTTAAAGAGCGTGGAGACCCCGATGAAACGAGGAAAAACACTAACATGAGAAATAAAAGCCGTTTGGGAAGCCATACAGCTACAGAGGAAACTCAGCAGAGCGGCTTTTTTTTTTTTTTTTCCTCATATAGTCAAGAAAATAGTAGCAGGATGAAAACTGTGAGTCTCCAATAGTCAGACACTCAACACGCATGGTTTTCTTCCCGCCGTTTAATTCCATGGAGAATAGAAGCAAAGTACGTGGACTCCGGGTCAGGAAGACCCGGATCCCAAGGCCTGTGATGTTGGATGTCGATTTTTTTTCTTTCTATGTGATGGAATCAGGAACAATTCTTACCTCATAGAGTTGTCGTGAGGGTTAAGTTCATGAATACTCGGAAAGTGAGGAATGGTGTTCTTTGCGCAAGCTAGCTGAGGCTGGCCTTACCTTTCTCCCAAGGTGATTAGACTTCCAAGGCGGCCCACAGCAGCGTCCTCGCCAGGGAACAGAGCTGGTGCTGCTTTACGTTCCTGCCTGGGCTTCGTCACTGGACAGAGGAAGCGGCAGTGTGGAGGAGAACCCCGCCCCCACCCCCGCTTTGCTGAACGCAGGATTGCCGGCCGCAGGCGGATCTCTCTCTGGCAGTCCACGCGCACCTGTCCTCATCCTATTGTTTCCTTTTCCCTTTTCAGCGCTTCTTAAAAAAAAAAAAAAAAAGAATCGTGAGAAACATCTGTGATGAAACATCAAATTTCGGAGGTTTTTTTTTTTTAAGTCAGCAATCCCTTCTTGAGCTTGCTCAGCCCTACTTGACTTTCCCATTGTTTCACGGATTACATTTTTGCTTGTTTGTTTCTTTTTCGGTTATTCGAAAATCACATTCGAAGGCTTATTTACTTGTTCAGAGGAGGAAATCTGATTAAATTAATATGCTTTTCACTGTAAATGACTAATAGCAAGTTAGCGTATTCGCAGCCGTTCGGGGTTTTAAAATGGTGTTTCTGTAATTCCAGAGTAATCTCAACACTGTAGTATTTATCTGGTGTGATTAAAGAGGGTGAGGAAAAAAATCCAGCCATTCGAAGGGAGGACACGGGGAGGTTGGGATCAGCACCTGGGACAGCTCCCAGGTTCTTCCTCTCCGCTTCGGCATAAGGATTTTCTGAGGATTTTCAGTGACGCCCGTAGCAGAGGCATCAGGGGCTATGAAAGAACAAGGTCAAAAGTCATTTCTAGGACTGAGCCATGTGTGAGTTAAGTGTGCATTAACTTAGGGACATCACTAAGGCTCTTTGTTTTGCGAGGATCTCCAAGAAAGAATGTGTTTCAATGTCAGACCACCGGCCAGGATCAGATTCTGGTCCCTTACTTTAGACTGCCAACAAATTGGGGTATTTAATGTCAGATCTTTAGCATGCTCATAGGTTTTTGCTTTGTTTTGTTTGATTTAGTTGTGCGAGAGAATGGCCGACACCAATACTTGGAACAAAAGAGAAACTCAAAGAATATTTGCTGAAAAAAGGGATAAACAAATAGAAAAATTAGTGACATAAGGAATAACAAGATACTGACAAGAATATCTAACTTGATTTTATGTTTATATACATGCGATTCTTTTCATTTTTCATTTATATTCTTTTTCTATCTGGTATACAGTAGAAAGTTCTAAAACTTGAAGCTCGAGTAAATTTCTATAATCAGTAAATAATGTAACATTTCATCTTTTATTCCTGTTTTAAAATAATGTATTCGTATACTTTTTAAAAGACAAACATCTGGTTTTACTATTTTATGAAAATGATATTTCCCAGCTTTACATTAAAAAGTAACGTAAGCACTCTCAGACCATGTTATTATAGGAAGAAGTTCTTAAGGAGAATTATCTGAACCCAGTACACATATCTTAATTGCAAGTCATTTAAAAAATACAGCCATGCACGGCAAGGGACAAGGCGTCTGGCTCACTTCAGCGCCTGTCTAGACTTGAAAACACAATTAAGTCTAGCAAAAGAAGATGGAGCTCAAGTCTCGTCAGCCTTTTTTGCCGCCATACTCTAGTATTACTGTATCTCATAGAAGTTGGGACTCACCAGCTTCCCCCGTGAGTCCCTCTCTGTAGACTCTCCTTTGATGCTCAGAAATGACCATCACAGTGCTGACATGTAGAGACCGTGGACCAGGCAGGGTGGTAAGCGCTGGGCGCTCACGATCTTAGTCTCAGAAGAGCCCTACGGGATGGGAATTATGGCTCCAATATTACAGTTGAAGAACTTGAAGGTCCAAGAGATGAGGTCACTCGCCCCCATCAACGGCCAGAGAGCCAGGCCACCGAGTCTGCGTTCAGGTCCTCGGATGCCGGCGCTAAGGTGGAGACCTGCTATGGGTCGCCCCCCTGCCAGACACGCATAGGGCACCCAGCCAACTACACCAGCCTCACCGACACATTCTTCCTTCTTCCTGTGTGGAAAGAGGGTCAGAAACGCGGCTCTGCAACTCATAGTGTCTACAGACTTATTTCCCGTGTGAGTCTCTGGAATCTGAGAGACCGTGGCCACACGCATCCACGCTCAGGGAGCAAGTGGAAAGTCAAAACGGCATGTTAGGTACACTGCGTGATACTCGGTTTTAAAGTTGTGCTCCCCAAGAAAACCCGTTTTCTTCTGGTAAGCGGGGTGATCGTCATGAGGATCGGTTTATGACAAACGTATCGCTTGCTCGTTTTTTTTTCCCAAGCGGATGTCGACATCCTTATCGTTGCTTCTTTCAAAGCTGGAGGGAGCGACGACCAAGGAGCCGGTGCTGGCGAGTCCTTGCTCGGAGGCCGCCCTGGAAAACTAGCGGAATCCAGGTCTTCGAGCGTCAGGGAAAAAACGAATTGGTTTTTAATTACAGTAAATAATATATTAGCCACCTGGTTTATCTTGTCATTTTTCCTGTTTTCTTTCCTTCTGCTTTTCTGCGGATTCTCAACCAACCACCGTGTGTGTTATGTTCTCGTTAACCTTTCCCGGCCATTTCAAAGCTAAACTTCTTACCCTCTTCCCTGGGTGCTCCCACCCCATAAATGGTTTCAGCTCTTCCTGGTCATACGTGTGATGGGCGGTCCCTTAATTATGGCCTAAATGAACTACTCTTTCATTTACTGTTGTTACTTCTCCAAAAATATCTTGAACCCTCACGATTTTGTTTCCTCTAGACTGCATCCAGGCGCGTATTGTAGGCTCCTTCTTCCTCGGCTCCGAACACTTAATAACTTTCCAGACAGGAAATATGCGATTTTCCCCCTCACGCTCCGATTTTCTCTGCAGTCTGAATCCAAACGCGTTCCTCTGTGAAGGGGCTGTTTGGTTATTTATCACATACTGCAGCTCGACGACCTCTGTGCGCTTTCGCCCCCTTGGGAATTACGCTGCCACGCCATGTCCCCTATGCCCTCAATAAGCTACACATTCCAAGTATGAGAGTGTATTTTCCAATCTCGTTTGAAAATAAAACGCTGACATTCCATTCCATGGGAGAATAAAAGACAGTTATTTTCACAGAAAGATATGACGGGGAAGCACATGTGCCACAAAATTGTGTGTTCCTTAGCACGTGATCACTGGGGGGAAACATGCACATAAAAGGCCGATGAATGTAATCAACACCAAAAAGTATAGCCACTTCCTTTTTTTCAGTCTACAAATCACCTGCCAAGGAACCATATGCAAAGCTGGAGAAACAAGCTGTTTCGAGAAACCTCGGTACCCAGATATTAATTCCCATCATACATATACATCATTTATTCGACCATATCTTTAGTCTCCACTGCACAGAGCCGAAGGGAATGTGGCCCAGATGTAATTGTTCAGCTTCCTGTCTGACGGTGCAGCCGTCTGCCTCTAAATAGAGCTGTCGTTGACTGTTTTCTCCTCGTCTGACCTCATCCTTTGCTCCTCGTGTTTAAAATCTCCGCATTGAGTGCTCGACCACAAGGAAAAGCAAAGGGATAGAGGATTCGGAATCGAATGTGCCAGCTCGTCGCATTGCGCCTCGAAATGAGGATTCTTTTCCATATTCACTGAAGAGCGTTAAATTCACTGAAACAAATATTTTTTTTCTGCCGTGAAGAGGTCGAGTGAGAAGTCCGAATGCTTTTTTTCCGCTGGCTTCACTAAACCAGTGGGGAGGCAGTCCTTGAGGGCTGTAGGAGCAGGGGCTTCGCGGAGAGACCGATGGCAGTTTGTATTCTTCTGGCCACTCCCTGGGTGTGAGGGGGAGGCGCTGAACCTCTTTGAGCCTCCAGTGTGTCACCTGCGAACTGGGAATCTACGCCGTAACAGAATTGAATGAGATCTACGTGAAGAGTACCTGGCACATGGTGTGACCTCAATGCATCCTGCAGGTAGAAGCTGTGATTGCCGTGAGCGACAGAGCATTATCTATAACGTATTCCATCCCGTCATGCCTGTTGCCACCAACGTTGCTTAGTACCAAGACTTTGGAGGTAAAATGACTCTAAATAAAGCAACATACGAGAATATTGCTGGGGAAAGCCTGGCCATGAGCGTACAAGCTTCAGCAAAATACCCATTCACACTCATGGTCCTTGAATTTGTAAAATTATTATGCTGCTAGCAATTAGCCTCTGGGTGGATAGTTACGTCTGGAAGGACCGATTCTGGACACCGATTTCCTTAACCGTGTGCGTGCGTGCGTGTGGCATCCTTGGGTTAGCGTCTATAGCTCTCTCTAGAGCACACCATCATATGGAACCCCTTTTTTTAAGTGGAACACCCCTGGATGCCAGCGTTCCTCAGTGGGCAGAACAAACACGTACTGAGCACCGAGCTAGCACGAAAAGCCTCGCGCTTTCCAAATATTATCTCATTCAATCTCTCAGCATTGTTCTTGTTTTAAAGCACATTTCTTCTCATTTATGAGAACAGGAAGCCTTGCCGAAGGTCAACGATGCAACTAATACACGGCAGAGATGATTTTCAAACAGATCTATCCAAAGGCAGCCTCTCCCTTCACTGTAGGGTCTACCATCTGGAATATACTGCGATTAACTGCTAAGCAATATGTCTAAATATTTTCTCAAATACCAGATTACTGTAATTTATTCTGACTGCCTGCATCTTGTACAACGGCATGGATTCAAAAACTGAGAAGGAAGAAATAGGAATCCAGTTTTTTTAAGTTCGGTAGGACAGTTGATATCCTTCCAGATATTTCTCATTCTTTCCCATTTCTTACTGTACTTTTTCTAGTAAGAACTGGGGTGGATTTTGCCTAGATAAGACTTGATCTGTTATCTATCAGCTCCTAATTTTTCATGCAGCTCTGGAGATTGGATGGGATGTCTGTACTAAAACAGATGACTTATTCTAAGAACCTGTATGCAGAAGTGACAATTTGGACTTATTCAGCGTCACGTTTAGGGATAATGGTTTACATGATTAGTGCCATAATGAAGTGTTAAAAATCTCTGGTTTAATCTTCTTTGAGGGCTTCTCAAACCGTCTCCTTAAAGAGAAGAAAAAATTCTGTTCTAGCCTCACTGCGTGCTCACTGAATAAAAAGAAGTTATTCTGTCAGGAATGTGATTCGGATCACAGCCACGCTGTCCTGTGCTGACTGTGGGCGGGCCCTCCAGGTGCCCCTCTCTGCCCCTCCACGCTCGTGGTCTCTGGGTTCCTAGGGTTAGGCATCCCCTGCCAGTCCTGCCCACTGGACTCTTGAGTCTTGACGGGCAGAAGCTGTGTTCTCACATTGTATCCTGAGCTGGCGACCAGATGACGTTTAAGGAGATTTTTATATATCTTTAATTGATGAAACACTAATGTATGAGCTTACCATATGTGTGCGTATAGATTTCTTTCTTATCCTGAACTGCCCCTAAATGCAAACGTTCCATTCCATAGCTGCAGGCAGGCTGCCCGGGTTTGCCTCCCCAGCCCTGCACTCACCAGTGCGGCCCCTGACAGGTGTCTCAGAGCCTGTCTTTTTCCAGTCTGTAAAATGGGGACATTAATCATACTTCACTCATGTAATCGTGGTCAGGATCGCTCGAGGCGGTCATCGTGAAATACTAACCAAAGCGGCCTGCATGGATGAAAGAGCCGGTAACGGTGACCGCAGTCCCCCGTGACAGCGAGGTGACTCACAACCGCACAGAACACGTGTGACTGCAATAATCCTCAAGTGCAATAGGAGAGTACTAAACCAA